>NW_027361872.1:9320000-9795000 GCF_039654945.1 Dendrobates tinctorius
TTTGAATCTCTGCACACACTTTTGGACACTGGACACTTTTGGATGGTGTGAGTCCCAATGAATATCTGAGTGCTATGTGACAAGCTCGATGGCACAGCTGTGACCTAAGTGACTAGAGAATAAGTGAGATTTTGAATCTCTGCACACACTTTTGGACACTGGACACTTTTGGATTGTGTGAGGCCCAATGAATATCTGAGTGCTATGTGACAGGCTCGATGGCACAGCTGTGACCTAAGTGACTAGAGAATAAGTGAGATTTTGAATCTCTGCACACACTTTTGGACACTGGACACTTTTGGATTGTGTGAGGCCCAATGAATATCTGAGCGCTATGTGACAAGCTCGATGGCACAGCTGTGACCTAAGTGACTAGAGGATAAGTGAGAGTTTGAATCTCTGCACACACTTTTGGACACTGGACACTTTTGGATTGTGTGAGGCCCAATGAATATCTGAGCGCTATGTGACAAGCTCGATGGCACAGCTGTGACCTAAGTGACTAGAGGATAAGTGAGAGTTTGAATCTCTGCACACACTTTTGGACACTGGACACTTTTGGATTGTGTGAGGCCCAATGAATATCTGAGCGCTATGTGACAAGCTCGATGGCACAGCTGTGACCTAAGTGACTAGAGGATAAGTGAGAGTTTGAATCTCTGCACACACTTTTGGACACTGGACACTTTTGGATTGTGTGAGGCCCAATGAATATCTGAGCGCTATGTGACAAGCTCGATGGCACAGCTGTGACCTAAGTGACTAGAGGATAAGTGAGAGTTTGAATCTTTGCACACACTTTTGGACACTGGACACTTTTGGATTGTGTGAGGCCCAATGAATATCTGAGCGCTATGTGACAAGCTCGATGGCACAGCTGTGACCTAAGTGACTAGAGGATAAGTGAGAGTTTGAATCTCTGCACACACTTTTGGACACTGGACACTTTTGGATTGTGTGAGGCCCAATGAATATCTGAGCGCTATGTGACAAGCTCGATTGCACAGCTGTGACCTAAGTGACTAGAGGATAAGGGAGATTGGATTGCTTTTAAAAAAGCAGTTTGCGGAGCAGTGGGTAGACAGCAATGCCAGCCTGTCAGGAAGCCTTAAAAGGCAGCCCAACAACCAACACCACTGATACACCACTATATAGCCTCCCCTTGCACTGCACACAGTGACTGGTGTGTTGTGCAGGCCAAATTTCTATCAGCAGCAGAAGCAGTTTTTTTTTCTTCTCAGCAGGACAAAAAAAAAAAATTGGGATTGCTTTTAAAAAAGCAGTTTGAGGCCCAATGAATATCTGAGCGCTATGTGACAGGCTCGATGGCACAGCTGTGACCAAAGTGACTAGAGGATAAGGGAGATTGGATTGCTTTTAAAAAAGCAGTTTGCGGAGCAGTGGGTAAACAGCAATGCCAGCCTGTCAGGAAGCCTTAGAAGGCAGCCCAACAACCAACACCACTGATACACCACTATATAGCCTCCCCTTGCACTGCACACACAGTGACTGGTGTGTTGTGCAGGCCAAATCGCTAGCAGCAGAAGCAGTTTTTTGGTCTTCTTCCCTGCCTAACGCTCTCCCTACAGAATCAGCAGCAACCTCTCCCTATACTGAGATCGGCAGAAGTAAGATGGCGGTCGGCGTGCACGCCCTTTTATACCCCCTGTGACGCCCACCAAAGCAAGCCAATCACTTGCATGCCCTTCTGAAAGATGGTGGTGACCCGTGCCTATGTCATCACGTTGCCCACAGTGTCCGTGGATCCTGATTGGCTGGAAAAGAGCGCAAAACAAACTTTTGAAACGCGACTTTGGCGCGTAAGTCGCCGACCTCGTGGCCGACCTCATCCTAGGGTCGGGTTTCGTTTCATGAAACCCGACTTTGCCAAAAGTCGGCGACTTTTGAATTTTTTCGACCCGTTTCGCTCAACTCTAGTCATAATTGTAAAAATTGTCCCGGTCATGAACATGCAAACCACCCTTGGGGGTGAAGGGGTTAATGGCTAACTGAAAAGATGGTAACAAATAGCAGCTTTCGAGACTACTCATGTCTGTTCATCAGGCTGGACTAATACAATATCTGAGAAATCACATATTTATACACAAAACAGCACAGAAATAACGCAATAGCTAAGACAAGTGATGTGAAGCAGAATTGTCATTATGGGAGAGGGATAAGCATAAATATTGGAACAGTTCATAGATAAGCAGTGTGAAGGTTTTATTGCCCTCTGATTGTGGTCTGGTTCTGTGTTGTGTGATGACTAGTGTTGAGCATTCCGATACCGCAAGTATCGGGTATCGGCCGATATTAGCGGTATCGGAATTCCGATACTTAATTCCGATACTTTTTTCATATCGGATTCCGGGATCGGAATCGGAATAGGAAGTTCCCATCATGCTATGAGCCTGCTTGCTTTGATTAAGCCAATGGGAATCCTCCGAAGTGTGGGCACATCCTGTTAGGCATGTAGGCATGTTAACTATTGGCATGGCTGTGATTGGCTGCCGAAATGATGTCATGATGCACTATAAAAGCCACCGCAGCCGCCATTTCTGGTCACTCTGCTGTGAATTCAGTTAGGGACAGGCTGCTGTAGAAGACTGTGAGGGACAGTTAGAAATAGCGATTCCACCAAACATCTAGTGCTTTACCCAGGCTACATAAACCACCACTGTAGCCTTCTTTGCCCTAGCAGCAGTGTTCACAGCTGTCTGCAAGGGCTGTGTGAGTGCAGCTCACGCTGTGGAGTGGGTCCTGCAGCCACGTCAGGCTGTAGGCCACCCAGTGTGATCACTGCTGCCTCATACATCTTTTATTTTTTGAGCTGCATTTTTTAAATAATTTCAATCTAGTGTGCTTCCATCCGTATCCATATACGTTGGTTGCAAACACTAGTAGTAGACAGCGGAGCCTTTCTGCAGCCTTTCAGTGCTAGTGTCCACTTTGCTGCACTGTTCACGGCTGTCTGAGAGGTCTCTGACTGTGTGTGAGTGCAGCTCACGCTGAGTAGTGTGTCCTGCAGCTACGTCTGGCTGTAGGACGCTCAGCGTGCGTCACTGCCTCACACATATTTTTATTTGAGTGCAGCTCATTTTTTCTTCTATTAGTGATGCATCCATCCGTCTCCATCTACGGTGGTTGCAAACACTATATAGGAGTACACAGCGGAGCCTTTCTGCAGCCTGTCAGTGCCAGTGCCCACTTAGCTGCACTGTTGACGGCTGTCTGAGAGGTCTCTGACTGTGTGTGAGTGCAGCTCACGCTGAGTAGAGTGTCCTGCAGCTACGTCTGGTTGTAGGACGCTCAACGTGCGTCACTGCCTCACACATATTTGTCTCTGAGTGCAGCTCATTTTTTCTTCTCCTATTAGTGTGCATCCATCCGTATCCATCAACATTGGTTGGTTGCAAACACTATATAGGAGTAGATAGAGGAGCCTTTTTTTCTGGCTTGTGCCCTGCCGGCGCAGCCAGATTAGTATTACCCAATTTTTTTGGAGCCTCATCTTTTGCATTGTAGGTTACCTGCCTGCATTGTAATAGCTCCAAAAAGTTGGTGATACTATCAGTTTCAATTCTTTGTTCTCATACTTTGAGTTTGTTTCAAACAAAGAAACCACATAAAAAGTTCACCAAACACTACATTTTGAACTTGTGTAGGCCACATCAGCTCCTATTAAAGTCTAGTCCACACACACACACTTCATAAAATTAGTGTTTCTTGTACCTGTAACCAGCTGTTCAGGAATAAGCACACTAAGGCCCCCCTTTGTACTTTTTTGCCTATCTTAAGCAGTCTTGCAAGATGAAGAAGGCAGGGAGTAAGGCGCGTGGGCGTGGGCGTGGGCGTGGAGTTTCAGCAGGGAGAGGACGTGGGGATTCTGCAGGGAGAGGACGTGGGGATTCTACAGGTAGAGGACGTGGGGATTCTGGGCCTGCTGCGGGCACCAGTGGATCAGCATCCCCCAGTTTTAGCAGGCAACAGTCCTTTATGCGCAGCTTTGTAGGACCTCAACGTACCCCACTGCTGCGGGAGGAACAAATTGAAGCCGTTGTCGGATGGATGGCAGCTAACGCATCGACTTCAATTACTTCCGCATCCTCTCAGGGTCAGAGCACCGAAGAGCAACCATCTGTCTCTTCACCACCTGCCAAAGTGCCCAGGCAGTCAGAGAGACATGGACAGGAGCCATCACAGTCTCTACTTCTGTTCTCGGAATCTGTTGGCTTGGAAAGAGGGGGCCAGCCAAGCAGCATTCCTGAATGTGAAGAAGAGGGAGTATGCAGTGATGCGCAACTTCTTTGTCCCTCTGAATCTGAAGAGGCGAGTGGGCCAGTGCCTATGGTCAGCACACCTCAGTACGCATCAGATGATGACGAGACTCAGTTGCCACTTTCTGGTGCGTACGGTGCTGGCGACACAACCCCGGAGAAGCAGCTGTTTGAAGAGGGGAGGGAAGATGATGAGGTCCTTGACCCATCATGGCGTGAGCAACAGGAAGGTGGTGGGAGCAGCTCGGAGGAAGAGATTCCCCTACCGGCCAAAACAGGAGGCAGAGGGAGGGGGAAGACTTGGTTGCCTGTACCCTCCACTTCGGCACCCGTTAGGAGCATTCCTCCTTCCAAAGGCAAACCGGGCGCTCACAAGAGTTGCAGTGCGTGGTCCTTTTTTGACACAGTTGCAGATGACATTTGCTTTGTCAAATGCAAGCTGTGTCATCAGAGAGTCAAAAGAGGGAGAAATGTCAGCAACCTCAATACCACAAATATGTGGAAACATGTGCGCACCAAGCACGAGTTGGAGTTGCAGAGACACCCTGAAGACGTAGGCCAACGTACAGCACCACCTACCACCTCTTCAGTTCGTGTTGGGCCCTCTTCCTCCAGCTCACACACTGCTGGTTCGGCTTCCTCACAGGATCGCCAAGGAAGAACCTCTGCCACTGTTGTCCGGAGACCCTGTCAGATTCCACCCATAACAGCACGTTCCCATCCATCACAGCCATCGGTAGCACAGGCATGGGATAAAAGGCGCCCTTACTCGGCAAACCATCCCCGAGCACAGTCTCTGAATGCTGGCATTGCCAAACTTCTGGCAGTTGAAATGCTGTCATTCAGGCTGGTGGACACTGACACCTTCCGGGACTTAATGGCATTGGCAGTCCCCCAATACAACGTGCCCAGCCGCTTTTATTTCAGCAGGCGAGCCGTCCCTGCCCTGCAGAAACATGTTGAGGGCAAAATAAAACATGCGCTACTAAACGCCGTTAGTAGCAAGGTCCACCTGACCACCGATGCGTGGACCAGTAACCATGGACAGGGACGATACCTTTCCCTCACTGCCCACTGGGTCAATGTTGTGGAGCCGGGTACGGATCTGGAGAGTGGCGCTGTACGTGTTCTTCCAACGCCACGGATTGCAGGACTCCAGTCTGTACACATAGACTCCTCCTCCTACTCAAGTTCCTCAGAAACAGCAGAGCAGGAGCCTGTTACGACCGATATGAGCACAGCCGTGGCCAAACGTCAACAGGCTGTACTCAAATTAATTTCTTTGGGGAATCGAAGCCACACAGCGCAGGAGCTCTGGAATGCTATCAAGCTGGAGAGCGATGTGTGGTTTGGGCCAGCGAATCTCCAGCCGGGCTTGGTAGTGTGTGACAATGGCCGAAATCTGGTGGCAGCTCTTGGCCTAGGCAACCTCACACACATCCCATGTCTGGCACATGTTCTTAACTTGGTCGTGCAGAGCTTTCTGAGGGACTATCCGGATCTTGCTGCACTGTTGCACAAGGTCCGCATAGAGTGCGCTCACTTGCGACGTTCCAGCACGGCAAGATCGCGCCTCGCTGCTCTGCAGCGACGATTTGGCCTTCCGGAACATCGCATCATATGTGACCTACCCACCCGGTGGAATTCAACGTTACATATGTTGGAGCGGTTGTGTGAGCAGCAGGCAGCAGTCATGGAGTACCAGCTGCATCAGGCGCAAACAAGTCGCACTGTGCGCCGTTCACACTTCAGCACCATTGAGTGGGCCTCTATGAAGGACATCTGCCTCGTTTTGCGTGCCTTCGATGAATCCACGCGGATGGCGAGTGCAGACGATGCACTAGTCAGCATGACTGTCCCCCTTATCTGCCTGCTTCAACAAACACTGCAAGCACTAAGGGATGAGGTTTCAGAAGAGGTGGAGGATGAGGAGTCCCAAATGCCATCTGCTTCTGGACAGTCTGCGCTACGTGTTTCCTCACAAAGGCCTAGGCAGGGGACACTTTGTGAGGAGGATGAGGAGGAGTCGATGGAGGAGGAAGACATCTCTCCAGAGGAGGGAGGTACACAAAACTCTACTCAGTATGTACAGCGAGGGTGGGGTGATGCAGAGCAGGTCGAGGTCACGCCTCAAACAGGGGACAGCGGTTCTTTGGCAGTTGGGAGTCTGCAGCACATGGTTGATTTCATGCTGCAGTGCCTGAGAAACGACCGCCGCATCGCCCACATTCTCGTCTCGGCTGATTATTGGGTGTACACCCTCCTAGATCCTCGCTACCGGGACAGCGTACAAAGGCTCATACCAACGTTGAACCGGGAGCGTAAAATGCGGGAGTACGAAGAGTCACTGGTGCAGTCCATAATGTTTTCCATTCCACCCGACAGCATTGTTGCTAGTGCTTTACAAAGCAGCTCTGTGCGTCGAGGCAGTGGAGGAAACTCTGCACAAAGAGGGAGCAGAGGCAGTGCCGCAGCACAAGGCAAGACCACTATGGCCCAAATGTGGCAAAGTTTTGTGTGTCCACCACAATTGTCTACACCATCAGCGACGCCTCGAGTCAGCAGGAGGCAACGCTTCCGTCAGATGGTGTCAGACTACATGTCTTGCCCTGTCGCTGTACTCCCAGATGGCTCTTCCCCCTTCAAGTTTTGGGTCTCTAAGCTGGATACATGGCCAGAGCTTAGCCAGTATGCATTGGAGGTGCTGGCTTGCCCTGCTGCCAGTGTATTATCGGAACGTGTCTTTAGTGCCGCAGGTGGTGTACTAACAGACCGTCGCACGCGACTATCTTCCGATAATGTTGACCGGCTGACTTTTCTGAAAATGAACAAGGCCTGGATCTCCAAAGACTTTGCCATTCCTCTTACAGACTAAATTAGTGGTTGGCAACTGTATCCAGGTCTGCTGGTGTGTTCATTTTTCTACCACCTGAACTATAATCCCTGTGCTTCAACACAGCCAGTTGTCGCTCAGATGTGTCGTCTGCACAGAGAAACACACTAGCTCCTGTGTTACTGGGGTTCAGTAATGCCAGCTGATCCCCTGCTGTGTGGACGGCAGAGTCACCAGCTCCATCAACATTCAAACCACTACTGATTTTTAACCGTGCCCAACTTAGGTCTCTGGCTCCACTGTCTCTACTATTTCCCCTGACCTCCAACCCCGCCATCTACATCTCTGAAGTGGCGTCAGCACAATCTACACTTGTTCCTGTGTTCCTGTGGCTCAGTCCCATCAGTTTATCCCCTGATGTGTGTCCGGCAAGGTCTCCTGCTCTGTCCACATTCCCATAACCAGTAGTGGGAATGAGGACAGAGCTGGCGAACTTGCCGGACAAACATCAGGGGATCAACTGATGGGACTGAGCACCAGTAACACAGGAACAAGTGTAGATTGTGCTGACGCCACTTCAGAGATGTAGCTGGCGGGGTTGGAGGCCAGGGTAAATAGTAGAGACAGTGGAGCCAGAGACCTAAGTGGAGCATGGTTAGAATCAGTAGTAGTCCACAACCTCCATAAAAACCGATGCCCATTGGCCTCTGCATGCGGCATGCGTAATCCTGGGCTCCAACAGCGTCAGTTGGTGTTCAGAAGTGTCGTCTCCACAGAGCCAAACACATTCGTTCAAGTGTTAGTGGGGTTCAGCACTGCCAGCTGTTCCCCTGCTGTGGAGATGGCAAGTCTCCTGCTGCATTCACCTGCCAAAATCCAGTAGGCCCCAGCCTGCTCCTCGCCTAATCCTGGGCTCCAACAGCGTCAGTTGGTGTTCAGAAGTGTCGTCTCCACAGAGCCAAACACATTCGTTCAAGTGTTAGTGGGGTTCAGCACTGCCAGCTGTTCCCCTGCTGTGGAGATGGCAAGTCTCCTGCTGCATTCACCTGCCAAAATCCAGTAGGCCCCAGCCTGCTCCTCGCCTAATCCTGGGCTCCAACAGCGTCAGTTGGTGTTCAGAAGTGTCGTCTCCACAGAGCCAAACACATTCGTTCAAGTGTTAGTGGGGTTCAGCACTGCCAGCTGTTCCCCTGCTGTGGAGATGGCAAGTCTCCTGCTGCATTCACCTGCCAAAATCCAGTAGGCCCCAGCCTGCTCCTCGCCTAATCCTGGGCTCCAACAACGTCAGTTGGTGTTCAGAAGTGTCGTCTCCACAGAGCCAAACACATTCGTTCAAGTGTTAGTGGGGTTCAGCACTGCCAGCTGTTCCCCTGCTGTGGAGATGGCAAGTCTCCTGCTGCATTCACCTGCCAAAATCCAGTAGGCCCCAGCCTGCTCCTCGCCTAATCCTGTGCTCCAACAACGTCAGTTGGTGTTCAGAAGTGTCGTCTCCACAGAGCCAAACACATTCGTTCAAGTGTTAGTGGGGTTCAGCACTGCCAGCTGTTCCCCTGCTGTGGAGATGGCAAGTCTCCTGCTGCATTCACCTGCCAAAATCCAGTAGGCCCCAGCCTGCTCCTCGCCTAATCCTGGGCTCCAACAACGTCAGTTGGTGTTCAGAAGTGTCGTCTCCACAGAGCCAAACACATTCGTTCAAGTGTTAGTGGGGTTCAGCACTGCCAGCTGTTCCCCTGCTGTGGAGATGGCAAGTCTCCTGCTGCATTCACCTGCCAAAATCCAGTAGGCCCCAGCCTGCTCCTCGCCTAATCCTGGGCTCCAACAACGTCAGTTGGTGTTCAGAAGTGTCGTCTCCACAGAGCCAAACACATTCGTTCAAGTGTTAGTGGGGTTCAGCACTGCCAGCTGTTCCCCTGCTGTGGAGATGGCAAGTCTCCTGCTGCATTCACCTGCCAAAATCCAGTAGGCCCCAGCCTGCTCCTCGCCTAATCCTGGGCTCCAACAACGTCAGTTGGTGTTCAGAAGTGTCGTCTCCACAGAGCCAAACACATTCGTTCAAGTGTTAGTGGGGTTCAGCACTGCCAGCTGTTCCCCTGCTGTGGAGATGGCAAGTCTCCTGCTGCATTCACCTGCCAAAATCCAGTAGGCCCCAGCCTGCTCCTCGCCTAATCCTGGGCTCCAACAACGTCAGTTGGTGTTCAGAAGTGTCGTCTCCACAGAGCCAAACACATTCGTTCAAGTGTTAGTGGGGTTCAGCACTGCCAGCTGTTCCCCTGCTGTGGAGATGGCAAGTCTCCTGCTGCATTCACCTGCCAAAATCCAGTAGGCCCCAGCCTGCTCCTCGCCTAATCCTGGGCTCCAACAACGTCAGTTGGTGTTCAGAAGTGTCGTCTCCACAGAGCCAAACACATTCGTTCAAGTGTTAGTGGGGTTCAGCACTGCCAGCTGTTCCCCTGCTGTGGAGATGGCAAGTCTCCTGCTGCATTCACCTGCCAAAATCCAGTAGGCCCCAGCCTGCTCCTCGCCTAATCCTGGGCTCCAACAACGTCAGTTGGTGTTCAGAAGTGTCGTCTCCACAGAGCCAAACACATTCGTTCAAGTGTTAGTGGGGTTCAGCACTGCCAGCTGTTCCCCTGCTGTGGAGATGGCAGTCTCTCCTGCTGTCTCCGCATTACAAAGACAGTAGGCCTCTGCCTACACCCTCCTATTTCCTGGGCTTCAACACAGCCAGTTGTAGTTCGGAAGTGCCGTCCACACGGAAAGAGATACTTGCTCCCGTGTCTCAGTGGGGTTCAGTAACGTCAGCTGATCCCCTGCTGTGTGGATGGCAGTCTCTCCTGCTGTAAACTCATTCAAAATACAGTAGGCCTCTGCCTACACCCTCCTATTTCCTGGGCTTCAACACAGCCAGTTGTAGTTCGGAAGTGCCGTCCACACGGAAAGAGATACTTGCTCCCGTGTCTCAGTGGGGTTCAGTAACATCAGCTGATCCCCTGCTGTGTGGATGGCAGTCTCTCCTGCCGTAAACTCATTCAAAATACAGTAGGCCTCTGCCTACACCCTCCTATTTCCTGGGCTTCAACACAGCCAGTTGTAGTTCGGAAGTGCCGTCCACACGGAAAGAGACACTTGCTCCCGTGTCTCAGTGGGGTTCAGTAACGTCAGCTGATCCCCTGCTGTGTGGATGGCAGTCTCTCCTGCTGTCACCTCATTCAAAATACAGTAGGCCTCTGCCTACACCCTCCTATTTCCTGGGCTTCAACACAGCCAGTTGTAGTTCGGAAGTGCCGTCCACACGGAAAGAGACACTTGCTCCCGTGTCTCAGTGGGGTTCAGTAACGTCAGCTGATCCCCTGCTGTGTGGATGGCAGTCTCTCCTGCTGTAAACTCATTCAAAATACAGTAGGCCTCTGCCTACACCCTCCTATTTCCTGGGCTTCAACACAGCCAGTTGTAGTTCGGAAGTGCCGTCCACACGGAAAGAGATACTTGCTCCCGTGTCTCAGTGGGGTTCAGTAACGTCAGCTGATCCCCTGCTGTGTGGATGGCAGTCTCTCCTGCTGTAAACTCATTCAAAATACAGTAGGCCTCTGCCTACACCCTCCTATTTCCTGGGCTTCAACACAGCCAGTTGTAGTTCGGAAGTGCCGTCCACACGGAAAGAGATACTTGCTCCCGTGTCTCAGTGGGGTTCAGTAACGTCAGCTGATCCCCTGCTGTGTGGATGGCAGTCTCTCCTGCTGTCACCTCATTCAAAATTCAGTAGGCCTCTGCCTACACCCTCCTATTTCCTGGGCTTCAACACAGCCAGTTGTAGTTCGGAAGTGCCGTCCACACGGAAAGAGATACTTGCTCCCGTGTCTCAGTGGGGTTCAGTAACGTCAGCTGATCCCCTGCTGTGTGGATGGCAGTCTCTCCTGCTGTCACCTCATTCAAAATTCAGTAGGCCTCTGCCTACACCCTCCTATTTCCTGGGCTTCAACACAGCCAGTTGTAGTTCGGAAGTGCCGTCCACACGGAAAGAGACACTTGCTCCCGTGTCTCAGTGGGGTTCAGTAACGTCAGCTGATCCCCTGCTGTGTGGATGGCAGTCTCTCCTGCTGTAAACTCATTCAAAATTCAGTAGGCCTCTGCCTACACCCTCCTATTTCCTGGGCTTCAACACAGCCAGTTGTAGTTCGGAAGTGCCGTCCACACGGAAAGAGATACTTGCTCCCGTGTCTCAGTGGGGTTCAGTAATGTCAGCTGATCCCCTGCTGTGTGGATGGCAGTCTCTCCTGCTGTCACCTCATTCAAAATACAGTAGGCCTCTGCCTACACCCTCCTATTTCCTGGGCTTCAACACAGCCAGTTGTAGTTCGGAAGTGCCGTCCACACGGAAAGAGACACTTGCTCCCGTGTCTCAGTGGGGTTCAGTAACGTCAGCTGATCCCCTGCTGTGTGGATGGCAGTCTCTCCTGCTGTAAACTCATTCAAAATACAGTAGGCCTCTGCCTACACCCTCCTATTTCCTGGGCTTCAACACAGCCAGTTGTAGTTCGGAAGTGCCGTCCACACGGAAAGAGATACTTGCTCCCGTGTCTCAGTGGGGTTCAGTAACGTCAGCTGATCCCCTGCTGTGTGGATGGCAGTCTCTCCTGCTGTAAACTCATTCAAAATACAGTAGGCCTCTGCCTACACCCTCCTATTTCCTGGGCTTCAACACAGCCAGTTGTAGTTCGGAAGTGCCGTCCACACGGAAAGAGACACTTGCTCCCGTGTCTCAGTGGGGTTCAGTAACGTCAGCTGATCCCCTGCTGTGTGGATGGCAGTCTCTCCTGCTGTAAACTCATTCAAAATTCAGTAGGCCTCTGCCTACACCCTCCTATTTCCTGGGCTTCAACACAGCCAGTTGTAGTTCGGAAGTGCCGTCCACACGGAAAGAGATACTTGCTCCCGTGTCTCAGTGGGGTTCAGTAATGTCAGCTGATCCCCTGCTGTGTGGATGGCAGTCTCTCCTGCTGTCACCTCATTCAAAATACAGTAGGCCTCTGCCTACACCCTCCTATTTCCTGGGCTTCAACACAGCCAGTTGTAGTTCGGAAGTGCCGTCCACACGGAAAGAGACACTTGCTCCCGTGTCTCAGTGGGGTTCAGTAACGTCAGCTGATCCCCTGCTGTGTGGATGGCAGTCTCTCCTGCTGTAAACTCATTCAAAATACAGTAGGCCTCTGCCTACACCCTCCTATTTCCTGGGCTTCAACACAGCCAGTTGTAGTTCGGAAGTGCCGTCCACACGGAAAGAGATACTTGCTCCCGTGTCTCAGTGGGGTTCAGTAACGTCAGCTGATCCCCTGCTGTGTGGATGGCAGTCTCTCCTGCTGTAAACTCATTCAAAATACAGTAGGCCTCTGCCTACACCCTCCTATTTCCTGGGCTTCAACACAGCCAGTTGTAGTTCGGAAGTGCCGTCCACACGGAAAGAGACACTTGCTCCCGTGTCTCAGTGGGGTTCAGTAATGTCAGCTGATCCCCTGCTGTGTGGATGGCAAAGTCTCCTGCTGCCTACACAGTCGTACCACTACTGATTTTTAACCGTGCTCCAATTAGGCCTGTGGCTACACTGTCTCTCGTATTTCCCCTGTCCTCCAACCCCGCCAGTTACAGCTCCGAAGTGGCGTCTGCACAATCCACACTTGTTCCTGTGTTACAGGTGTTCAGTCCGGTCAGTTAATCCCCTGATGTGTGTCCGGCAATGTCGCCTGCTCTGTCCACATTCCCATTATCGGAATGTGGACAGAGCAGGCGACATTGCCGGACACACATCAGGGGATTAACTGACCGGACTGAACACCTGTAACACAGGAACAAGTGTGGATTGTGCAGACGCCACTTCGGAGCTGTAACTGGCGGGGTTGGAGGACAGGGGAAATACGAAAATCAGTGACGCCACAGGCCTAAGTGGAGCTTGGTTCAAATTAGTAGTCTACAACCGATCTTAAAATTTCTTCAATGCAGCCTAAGCCTGCTCCGTGCTTGTCCCTGGGCTTCAACACAGCCAGTTGTTGCTCGGAAGTGCCGTCTTCACAGAGTAAAACACTAGCTCCTGTGTTTGTGGGGTTCAGTAACGTCAGCTGTTCCCCTGCTGTTTTGATGGCAATCTGTCCTGCTGCCTCCCAATTGACAGCACATCAGGCCTCAGCCTGCTAAGTGCTTGTCCTGGGCTCCAACATCGCCAGTTGCTGCTCATAACTGACTTTGGCACGGGTACTCCCTCCTGCCCAGCTTGGTTCCAGCCCTGCCTGCTGTTTCCGGGAAGTGTCAATGTCAGTTTGCCACCCCAAGTTGCCATGTCGTGTTGCGGTTGGGTTAGCCGAGGCTAGGGTGCCAGCAGTTTAGGTGCATCCTATGTGGACTGCGGGTTCTGGTAAGAAAGGTTTGTTCCATAGTGCCAGTAGGACAAGCACCCCCTGTAGGACTGTGTGATTCGGTAACTGCGGCCAGCTTGCGGCATGCCAACTTTGCTTTTCAGGGGTAACTTCTGATACCCCTCCGGGTTCCAGCACCGTCAGCTGGTTCTCATCAGAGCCTTTGGCCTAGGTGCCTCCATCTCGGTATCCGAGTTCCGGCAACGTCTGCTGGTCCTTGGTAGTGCTTTGTAGCACAGGTACCTCCTGCTTAGTAACCGGGTTCCAGCACCGTCAGCTGGTCCTCGGTTGTGCCATTGGCTCTTATTCCTTCTGCTGCCCCTCCGGGTGCCAGCACTGTCAGCTGGTCCTCGCTATTTCCATTTGCTCTTGCAGCTTATGCTACCCCTCCGGGTTCCAGCACCGTCAGCTGGTTCTCGTCAGAGCCTTTGGCCTAGGTGCCTCCATCTCGGTATCCGAGTTCCGGCAACGTCTGCTGGTCCTTGGTAGTGCTTTGTAGCACAGGTACCTCCTGCTTAGTAACCGGGTTCCAGCACCGTCAGCTGGTCCTCGGTTGTGCCATTGGCTCTTATTCCTTCTGCTGCCCCTCCGGGTGCCAGCACTGTCAGCTGGTCCTCGCTATTTCCATTTGCTCTTGCAGCTTATGCTACCCCTCCGGGTTCCAGCACCGTCAGCTGGTTCTCGTCAGAGCCTTTGGCCTAGGTGCCTCCATCTCGGTATCCGAGTTCCGGCAACGTCTGCTGGTCCTTGGTAGTGCTTTGTAGCACAGGTACCTCCTGCTTAGTAACCGGGTTCCAGCACCGTCAGCTGGTCCTCGGTTGTGCCATTGGCTCTTATTCCTTCTGCTGCCCCTCCGGGTGCCAGCACTGTCAGCTGGTCCTCGCTATTTCCATTTGCTCTTGCAGCTTATGCTACCCCTCCGGGTTCCAGCACCGTCAGCTGGTTCTCGTCAGAGCCTTTGGCCTAGGTGCCTCCATCTCGGTATCCGAGTTCCGGCAACGTCTGCTGGTCCTTGGTAGTGCTTTGTAGCACAGGTACCTCCTGCTTAGTAACCGGGTTCCAGCACCGTCAGCTGGTCCTCGGTAGTGCCATTGGCTCTTGTTCCTTCTGCTGCCCCTCCGGGTGCCAGTACCGTCAGCTGGTTCAAGAGGACAAAGAACAGGAAGACAACCACCAAGATGCAGAACAACAAGAGAGAGAAGACAAAGAAGCATAAAAAAAACAAAGCAGAAGAACATTAAGCATAAGACTAATACTCTGAGCAAATGATATTATCTTATTTATAAGCAGAAGAAGACTAAGCAGTGTATGGGGGTGAGTCCGTTCCTCCTCGTGGTGCCCCTGGAAAAGGCCTGCTTCTGCAGGCCAAACTGAACGCGGACAAATCCTGTTGTAAATCTTTTGTGACAGGCAGAACGGAAGGTGTAAACTTCTAACTTTTCTAGATAACAACTACAGGAATGCCTGACACAAACAAGAATATGATGAAGAAGAATAGGAAGAAGATGAAGAAGCTGAATATGTAGAATAATAATTGTTGAATAAGAAGAATATGAAGAATGTAAGAAAAGGAAGAAGAAGAAGAAGAAGAAGAAGAATGTAAAAAAAGGAAGTAGAAGAAGAAGAAGAAGAATGTAAAAAAAGGAATAAGAAGAAGAATGTAAAAAAAGGAAGTAGAAGAAGAAGAAGAAGAATGTAAAAAAAGGAAGTAGAAGAAGAAGAAGAAGAATGTAAAAAAAGGAAGTAGAAGAAGAAGAAGAAGAATGTAAAAAAAGGAAGTAGAAGAAGAAGAAGAAGAATGTAAAAAAAGGAATAAGAAGAAGAATGTAAAAAAAGGAAGTAGAAGAAGAAGAAGAAGAATGTAAAAAAAGGAAGTAGAAGAAGAAGAATGTAAAAAAAGGAAGTAGAAGAAGAAGAAGAAGAATGTAAAAAAAGGAAGTAGAAGAAGAAGACATACATGTCTGGCAAAATATAAATGAGGCTAACATAGTCAATATCTTTGTAACTCCTAACATCTTTAAAAAAAAAAGTTTAATTCCTGCTATTCCATTTGATTGGGCTAAACCTCTATGGCTTTAATGTCTCCTCCACCTCCCACAATACATTCTACATTATTCTTAGTTGTTTTTCTTCATGTAGAATTAACCTACAAGGAAAGAAAGGGTTTTTTTTAATTCCGATATTTTGGCCCCATTGACTTGCATTGGTTCCCGGTATCGGAATCGGCGATACCGATACTTTTTTTAAAGATCGGCCGATCCATTCCGATCCGATATTTTCAAGTATCGGCTGGTATCGCTCAACTCTAGTGATGACCCCAGGAGGTCTGAAGAGCAAATTCCTTAATTGATGTAAAAAGACATAAATCCATGCGACACATTCATTCCTGCACTGAATGTGTCGAAAGTTTTCATAAATTTGTACTCCAAGATTTTTCTCTCTCTCTGAGACTTGAAGTTACCTTTTAATACAAGTAATTTAATGTCCATCATGCTATGGTCAGGGATGCAAAAATGTTTTGCCACAGGTAGATCCATTCTTTTTTCTCTTATTGTGTGACAATGAGAATTCATCCTTGTTCTCAGTTTTTGCCCTGTCTCCCCTAGTTGGACATTTAGTACAAATAATTAAGTACACCACATTAGATGTAATGCAGCTGAAAGTACCTGGGATCTTGTAGTCCTGATGTGAGTTGGAGATCTTTATCTTGTCCGTGGTCATTATAAATGGACAGGTTTTACATTTTTTCTGGTTGCAAGGAAAGGTTCCTGCAGCTGTTGGAGAGGACAGGGAGCTTCTGACAATTATGCTTCTTAAATTTGGGGCTGCCTAAAACACAGCAGTGGGGTGTCTGGAAATATGGATTGTAATCGGGCATCTTTTTGCAGTATAGGTTGTAATTTCCGTGCAGCTCCTCTTAGCACCTCCAGATTTGGATTGTACAGTTGTGGCCAAAAGTATTGACACCCCTGCAATTTTGTCAGACAATACTCAGTTTCTTTCTGAAAATGATTGCAAACACAAATTATTTGTTATTATTATCTTCATTTAATTTGTCTTAAATGAAAAAACACAAAAAGATTTGTCCTAAAGCCAAATTGGATATAATTCCACACCAAACATAAAAAAGAGGGTGGACAAAAGTATTGGCACTGTTCGAAAAATCATGTGATGCCTCTCTAATTTGTGTAATTAACAGCACCTGTAACTTACCTGTGGCACCTAACAGGTGTTGGCAATAACTAAATCACACTTGCAGCCCGTTGACATGGATTAAAGTTGACTCAACCTCTGTCCTGTGTCCTTGTGTGTACCACATTGAGCATGGAGAAAAGAAAGAAGACCAAAGAACTGTCTGAGGACTTGAGAAACCAAATTGTGAGGAAGCAGGAGCAATCTCAAGGCTACAAGTCCATCTCCAAAGACCTGAATGTTCCTGTGTTTACCGTGCACAGTGTCATCAAGAAGTTTAAAGCCCATGGCACTGTGGCTAACCTCCCTAGATTTGGACGGAAAAGAAAAATTGACAAGAGATTTCAGCGCAAGATTGTGCGGATGTTAGATAAAGAACCTCGACTAACATCCAAACAAGTTCATGCTGCCCTGCAGTCCGAGGGTATAACAGTGTCAACCCGTACTTTCCGTCGGCATCTGAATGTAAAGGGACTGTATGGTTTGCTTTTCTGCCTCTGGCACTGGACTGCTTGACCGTGTGCATGACATTATGAAGTCTGAAGACTACCAACAAATTTTGCAGCATAATGTAGGGCCCGGTGTGAGAAAGTTGGGTCTCCCTCAGAGGAAATGGGTCTTCCAGCAGGACAATGACCCAAAACACACTTCAAAAAGCACTAAAAAATGGTTTGAGAGAAAGCACTGGAGACTTCTAAGGTGGCCAGCAATGAGTCCAGACCTGAATCCCATAGAACACCTGTGGAGAGATCTAAAAATGGCAGTTTGGAGAAGTCACCCTTCTAATATCAGGGACCTGGAGCAGTTTGCCAAAGAAGAGTGGTCTAAAATTCCAGCAGAGCATT
Organism: Dendrobates tinctorius; assembly: GCF_039654945.1. Classification (NCBI taxonomy): domain Eukaryota; kingdom Metazoa; phylum Chordata; class Amphibia; order Anura; family Dendrobatidae; genus Dendrobates; species Dendrobates tinctorius. Next base: position 9,337,552 of record NW_027361872.1, read on the forward strand.
GTAAGAAACTCATTGATGGTTACCGGAAGCGGTTGGTCGCAGTTATTTTGGGTAAAGGATGTACAACCAAGTATTAGGCTGAGGGTGCCAATACTTTTGTCTGGCCCATTTTTGGAGTTTTGTGTGAAATGATCAATGTTTTGCTTTTTGCTTCATTCTCTTTTGTGCTTTTTCATTTAAGACAAATTAAATGAAGATAATAATAACAAAGAATTTGTGATTGCAATCATTTTCAGGAAGAAACTGAGTATTATCTGACAACATTGCAGGGGTGTCAATACTTTTGGCCACAACTGTAGGTGACCACTAGAGGCACCCGGTTATTTTCTTCTTTAGCTTTGTAATGTAGCAGGTGATTCATTGATGTTCTGGTGGCATTTTGGTGCGCTTGGTGCGCCGACAAAAGGGCGCATGTGCCGTCAAAATCATACCAGCACATGGCCTGCATACCCAATGCTAACGATAGGGTACGCAGGTCACATGCAGTGTCATGCGCACATAGGAGGAGCTGAAGGGAGGGGGCATGGCAGGGGGCGGAGCTGCATGGCGGCCGTGCGCTGCATCTCCTAACGCAAGTGTGAAACTAGCCTAAGATTGAAGTTTCAACTTACCAATCCACCTTCCCTGATGTCATTTGTTTGGAAAGAAATTAGAGGCCTTCAAACATATCAGATGCTTGGTCGTAATCAGCAGGTTCAGCCAATTTTCATATAATGTGTATGGGGGTCTACAAATGCTTAGTTGAACAAGTTGAACAATTCTTTTGTTTGAAATGGTTCATACCAAAATACTTTACGCCTGCTCAAGGGCTGTAGGTGAAAGATTCTAAAGTCGCAGATAAACGGTTTGACTTAAGATATACTGTGGCGGGATAACTACATTTATTATATGTATTATCAATAATAAAGTATAGCCAAATGATTACTACTGTAGTTGAAGAATTATTATAACATTTTGATGCAGTAGATGTTGACCATAACTAAACGCAGTTGCCATTTTCCAAAAAGAGGTTTTCAGGCTTTGCAATTCGAAAGTGAGATTATATCATGCTTAAAATATAACCGGTGCTGAAAAAGATAACATGACAATCTAGCATTTACTTCCATTTGCGGAAAACCAAGCCCTTTTCATCAAGATATCTGATAGCAGTGAATAATTTTTGCTTTGTTCTAAATGAAATAGTTGTGTAAAGAGCAAAAGAATTTGTTTGAAAGAAGCTTTGTCGCACATTTTTTTTAATGTAATTTATGTAGTTAGCATGTTATATTTTAATAGCGAGTACAATAACCTAAATGTATGTGATCATGGATCTTCTAGGCTCTTTAAAAAAAAAACCTGGATATTATTTTTTAACTTTTATTGCAAAATGTGCAAGTTTTTTAAGGTGTTCTCTAAATTATTACTTACCTTTTTTTTGCATATGTGCTCAAAACGCTACATAAAATCAGTGATCACCAAAAAATATAATGTTATAGCAAGATCATTGTAAATGCATGTTCTCAGTTGGTGGCAGAATATGGGTTTTACTGCCCACCTATCCAGAGTATGATATTTAATGATGGTGATATGCAGTACCTAATTTATTGCACTTTACTTGCTGCATTTTCTTGATGTTTGGTGTTTACATATGAAGTGGTTATTGCATATTATAATCCCCTTGAGGTCAGTATTATGATTTTTTTATACTACCCTTACTACTTTTTTATTGTATCAGCTGCAGTGTTCATTTAATTTTACTATTAGATTTTGTGTCTGTTTTTTTACTTTAGTGTTAAACCTTATTTGTGTGACCCCTTTGGATGGTACAGTATTTGTGCATTATCAGTGACATAACATACTGTAAGTCCTATGAGCCTCAGTACTAATTTGGACCTGGACTCCCTCCGGGTCAAATGTTGGTCAGATGTATGGGTCTATGTAGCATTCTAGATCCTATAAAGACATATGTGTTGTCCCCCATTTGGGAATTTTTCGCTTTTGCATTTTCATTATTTGCTCCCCTTCTTCCCAAAGCCATAACTTTTTTTTTTTTATTTTTCCTTCAATATTGCCATGTGAGGCATTGTGTTTTTGAACGACACCACTGATTTTACTATTTTACCATATAGCGTACTGGAAAACATTAAAATATAATCCAAGGTCATTACAAGTTCGTAGTTACGAAACATGTATAGGTTCTTTTTTATTTAAGTAGTGAAAAAAAAATACAAAATTTGGAAAAATAAGAAAAAAAGGACTCTCTTTCCGAGCTTTCTAGTGTGTCCATTTTTCAGGATCTGGGATGGGTGAGGGCTTATTTTTTGCATGCAGAGTTGACGTTTTTAATTATATAATTTGGGGGTAGATATGATGTTTAGCTTGCCTGTTATTGCATTTTATTGCAATGTTGCATTGACCAAAAAATGTAATTCTGCCATTTTCTTTTTTTTCATTATGCCATTTACCGATCCAATTAATTCTTTTTATATTTTGATAGATCAGGTGTTTCTTTTTATTGTTTTATTTTGAATGAGGCAAAAGGAGGGTGATTTCAATACCACCAGTGACAGTTATACACAGGAGCTCTGTAGATCAGATAAGCATAAAAGTATGTTTAGTACAAGTAAATTCAGTGACTTACTGGTAAAGATGGGTGAACCCTAATAGTAAAGTTTTGCGTCTATACCGAGCACCTACTATGCGGGCACAGACACCAAACACGGGCTTCACCAGGAAGTTTGTGTTACTATTCGGGTTTGGCCCCCAGAACACTGACTGCTTCTGATCGGCAGTAAAATCATTACAGCCGGTCAGACAGTCACAGTTCCTGTGCTGTCAAATGACAATGTGAGCCCACAGCTGTGATCGAAGGTAAAAAGTTTACCTCCAGTCGCTGGCGTCGGTTGATGTGACTACTGCTCTTATCAGCCTAGACCTGCTGCCGCTAATAACAGTGAGAGCAGGCAGCGGCTGATGGGAGTATTCATCAGCCATTGCTTGTGCTCTAAATAAATATATATACTTTTAAAAACAGCATGTGTTCCTCTGTATTTTTGATAACAAGCCAGGCAAAACTGACAGCTGAGGGCAACAATCCTCAGCTGTCAGCCTTAGCAAGGCTGGTTCTCAAGAATAGCGGGGTCCCCATGCATTTTTTAATTATTTAAATAATTAATGAAAAAAATGGTGTGGGGTCCCCCCCATTTTTGACAACTAGCCAAGCTAAATCAGGAAGCTGGGGACTGGTATTCTCAGACTGATAAGGGGCCATGGATATTACCCCTCAGCCTAAAATTAGCAGCCCGCAGCCACCCAGAAAAAGCATTTTCATTATTCCTCATTCATCTATACAGCTATACCTCCATGCATCCCTCCATCAATTCCTCATCCATCCATGCATCCATCCTTCATCCATCCATCCCTCCATTGATCCATCCATCCATCCATCCATTCATCCCTCAACCATCCATCACTCAAAAATCCATGCATCTCTCTTCATCCATACATTCATCCATCCCTCAGTCATCATCCCTCCATTTATCCATCCATCCCTCATCCATTCATATATACCTCCATCCATCTATCCATCCCTCAACCATCCATCCAGCCATTAAAAAAACAGCGTGGGGATCTCTTTATTCTTAATAACCAGCATTCCTAACACTGACAGCCCCGAGCTGTCAGTTTTGCCTGGATAATTGTCAAAAATGCAGGGAAACCCATGCGGTTTTTTAAATTAATTATTTAGAGCGCAATTGCCAGCTGATGAATACTCCCATCAACCTACTCTCGCTGTTATTAGTGGTAGCAGGTGTGGGATGATGGGAGCAGTAGTCCCATTAGCCGACGAGAGTGACTGGAGGTAAACTTTATATCTCCGGTCACAGCTGCAGGCTTATGCTGTCATTTGACAACTTGGGAACTGCGGCTGTCTGACTGGTGGTAATACACATGGAAGCATGGCAAACACTGGATGTTCGAGCCCACCATGCAAGTAAATCAGGTCCAAGTTTGGGTTCAGGTACTGTTCTGGTACCCGAACCCAAACTTTTTTTAACTGTTTGGCTGAACTCTCCAGACCCGAACATCCAGGGTTCCGCCCATCTGTACTTACTAGTCTTGTCTCCAACTGAAGTCATCCATATCATCCATATTCATCTATGCAGAAAATAACACACATATATCTACTATTGACCACTTCTACAGTATCTTCAACATGTTCCCCCTCCCCACTTCTACACTTCACCAGATGAAGCCATAGGGCTGCTCAAGTGCTGCACAGTAACATTAGCTCCCTTTTGTTATCCAAACTGTAACTGTATCCCCCAAAATAAAATTTATAAGAGTAGTAATGTCTCCCTTTGTGGCCCCCATATAATATTAATTCATGCGTCCTCATTTGTGGCTCTCATACGATAGTAAAATTCCTCTTTGTGTTTCAATTCAGTATTAATGAAAGATTTGTGCTCAAATACAGCAGTAATGCCCCTTCTCAGTGTGGCAATGCAATAGTAACATATACCATTTTTGCTCCTATACAGTAATAGCATCCACCATTTATGTCTCAAGACAGTTGAAACATCCTATATTGTGGCTTAATGCGATAATATTGAATGAGCCACAATGAGGAATAATATTAATGTCCCCCAGGTGGAGTATAGTGTATCCCATTCTGGTCCCCGTGCAGTAATATTGTTACTAGAGTTGAGCGATACCGTCCGATACTTCAAAGTATCGTATCGGATGGTATCGGCCGATCTTTAAAAAAAGTATCGGTATCGCCGATTCCGATACCGGAAGTCCCATTCAAGTCTATGGGACTTCCGGTATCGGAATAAGAAAAACCCTTTCCTGCCCTTGTACAGCCTCTCTGGGGTCTGTACGGGCCTTTCGGGGGGCTGTGCCGGCCTGCCAGGGGGTCTGTGCAGGCTCCGGTGGTCTGTGCCGGCCTGCCGGTGGTCTGTGCAGGCTCCGGGGGGCTGTGCCGGCCTGCCGGGGGGCTGTGCCGGCCTGCCGGTGGTCTGTGCAGGCTCCGGGGGGCTGTGCCGGCCTGCCGGGGGGCTGTGCCGGCCTGCCGGGGGGCTGTGCCGGCCTGCCGGGGGGCTGTGCCGGCCTGCCGGGGGGCTGTGCAGGCTCCGGGGGTCTGTGCAGGCATCGTCCGATGGGACTACAAGTCCCATCGGGCGATGCCTGCTACCATGACAGTGATTGACACATTAGCCAATGATGGGACAGTAGTAGTCCCATCATCCGGCTAATGTGTTAAATGTAAAAAAAAAAAAAAAAAATTACATGCTACATACATACAACATGCATACTACATACATGCTACATTCATACTACATACTACATACATGCTACATACATACTACATATATACTACATGCATGCTACATACATACTGCATGCTACATACATACCACATACATACTACATACATACTACATATATACTACATGCATGCTACATACATACTACATACATACCACATACATACTACATATATACTACATGCATGCTACATACATACTACATGCTACATACATACCACATATATACTACATACATACTACATATATACTGCATGCTACATACATACTACATATATACTACATGCATGCTACATACATACTACATACCACATACATACCACATACATACTACATACATACTACATACATACTACATGCTACATACATACTACATATATACTACATGCATGCTACATACATACTACATATATACTACATGCATGCTACATACATACTACATGCTACATGCATGCTACATACATACTACATACATACTACATGCTACATACATACCACATATATACTACATACATACAATACATTCATACAATACATACATAGACATACAGTACATATAACATAGAGTAACATACTTACCAATACTTGTCACATTGTTCCCCGAAGCCATTGTCGTCTACGGAATAAATATTAACATAACAAACCACAAAAATACTCACCCACGATCCGAAGCAGTCCACGAGTGTGTCCCACGACGATCTTGGGTAGAGAACTGCAGCATCAGATGATGCTGCCGTTCTCTACGGGCTGCAGGAATCCAATGACGGAAGGTAGGTATCCTTCCGCACTGTATTCCTCCGCCACTTAAAAAAAAAAAGTCCCTAGTCTCACTTTATGCCATTGCTGTGTGGGAATTTCCCACACAGCAATGGCATAAAGTGAGACTAGGGACTTTTTTTTTTAAGTGGCGGAGGAATACAGTGCGGAAGGATACCTACCTTCCGTCATTGGATTCCTGCAGCCCGTAGAGAACGGCAGCATCATCTGATGCTGCAGTTCTCTACCCAAGATCGTCGTGGGACACACTCGTGGACTGCTTCGGATCGTGGGTGAGTATTTTTGTGGTTTGTTATGTTAATATTTATTCCGTAGACGACAATGGCTTCGGGGAACAATGTGACAAGTATTGGTAAGTATGTTACTCTATGTTATATGTACTGTATGTCTATGTATGTATTGTATGAATGTATTGTATGTATGTAGTATATATGTGGTATGTATGTAGCATGTAGTATGTATGTAGTATGTATGTAGCATGCATGTAGCATGTAGTATGTATGTAGCATGCATGTAGTATATATGTAGTATGTATGTAGCATGCATGTAGTATATATGTAGTATGTATGTAGCATGCATGTAGTATATATGTAGTATGTATGTAGCATGCAGTATATATGTAGTATGTATGTAGTATATATGTGGTATGTATGTAGCATGTAGTATGTATGTAGCATGCATGTAGTATATATGTAGTATGTATGTGGTATGTATGTAGCATGCAGTATGTATGTAGCATGCATGTAGTATGTATGTAGTATGTATGTAGTATGTATGTAGCATGCAGTATGTATGTAGTATGTATGTAGTATATATGTAGTATGTATGTAGCATGCATGTAGTATGTATGTAGCATGTATGTAGTATGTATGTAGTATATATGTAGTATGTATGTAGCATGTAGTATGTATGTAGTATTTTTTTTTTTTTTTTTTTTTTTTTTAACATTTAACACATTAGCCGGATGATGGGACTACTACTGCCCCATCATTGGCTAATGTGTCAATCACTGTCATGGTAGCAGGCATCGCCCGATGGGACTTGTAGTCCCATCGGACGATGCTTGCACAGACCCCCGGACATCAGCACAGCCCCCCGGCAGGCCGGCACAGCCCCCCGGCAGGCCGGTACAGACCCCCACAGGGTGCACAGACCACCGGCAGGCCGGCACAGCCCCCCGGCAGGCCGGTACAGACCCCGGGCAGTCCACACAGCCCCCCGGCAGGCCGGCACAGCCCCCCGGCAGGCCGGCAGAGACCCCCGGAAGGCCCGAAATGACGGCGCATCATGATGCGCACACACCGCGCATCATGATGACGTCAGGCCGTCAATCAACTGAACTTCCGATTCCGATGCCGAATTCCGATATTGAAAAAATATCGGAAGTCGGTATCGGAATTCCGATACAGCAAGTATCGGCCGATACCCGATACTTGCGGTATCGGAATGCTCAACACTAATTGTTACCCAACTGGCTATATACAGTAATACTGGCCCTTGTCATGTAATAATGGTGTAAGGATTCAGGACTTTCCTTTGTACCTGTTTGTCCTTATCCAAGATGGAGTCTTGTATCTCGCCTTGTCATGGAACTTCCTGTCTGTTCTGATTATTTAAGTCCGGGCCGTGTATTCCTCTTTGCCTGAGCATTTTGCTGCTGTTGGCTCCTGAGCTCCTATCTGTCTACTGGTGGACTCCCTGCTGCTGCTCGCTACTCAGTGCTCCACCTCTCCACGTTATGCTGCCTACAGTTCTCTGTGTGTCTCCCTAATGCTGTCTGTGCTTAACTACTGTCTGGACTTCTAGTGTGCAACTATTCACCTAGGGATCTGCTGAAGCCTGTAAAGAATTCTGACATCACCATCTCCTCTAGGCCTGTGTTTGTTGGGTTGCGGTGCTGAACTTGTGCTGGACTTTCAGCCCAAAAAGGTACATATAGTGACCTTCTCCTGTTAATGCTACTCCCGTATAATGCTGGTCTTCTAAGTTTGCATGCCGTGTGCATTTCCACCCCTATGATTGCTGGACTTCTACAGTAGTGATGTGTACGTGCTCATTCATAATAAAGATGGACTTCCTTATTAAACGCAGTAACCCGCTCTTCAGTTACACTGGACATTTCCATATTGTGCTGTGCATTTGTTACTGTTGCAGGAAGTGCTTTGCTAGTTTTGCTTTACTTGCATAATTCTATATTGTGCTGTGCTTTCGTTACTATTGCAGGAAGTGCTCTGTTAGTTTTGTTTCACTTGCATTATTCTATATTGTGTTGTGTTTTCATTACTATTGCAGGAAGTGCTCTGTTTCACTTGTTAATATACTCATTTGCATCAACTTTGGTCTCAGTTTCGTATTATCCCACACAATCAGATTCCATAGTACCCATATAATTGTTAGAAATTGTCTCTGTCCTGGTTCCCATCCTGTAAGAATTCCCCCAAACCTCTATTACAGGATGGGGACTAGGATAAAAGCTATTATTACAGTATGGATGGGGATGCATTTTTACAGAATGGGAGTCAGGATAGAGGCAGTTATTAAACAATGGAGGGAACTTATTGCAGGATGGGGACTCGGACAGAGGCCACAAATAATTTCCCACATCCTGGCCACCATCCCATAATACTATCCTCCATTCTGCAATAATATCCCTTATCCTGGCCTCGATGATGTGATAATGGCCTCAGTTCTGGCTCTTATCCTGTAATAATGTCCCCCATCTTGAAATAATTTCCACAGTCATGGTGCTCTTCACATACATGTTAATCAAACAAGACAAAAAAAACAAGTGATATCACATTTCCCAGCTCCTATCATGAGCAGCATCTTCTTCCTGCTCCATAGTCAACGTGGGAGTGAAGGCAGGGTGGTGCATGACAGTGACATCATGCACCACCCATGACAGACATGCTGACATCAGCCGCCGTCACCATTGTGGTGTAGGGAGGCAGTTGCTCTCTACTCTGCAATACATTCCCAAAGAATGTGTGTCCAAAGTGAAATAGGCCCTCTTGTCGTCTGGCCCCCTTCCTCCCTGGGTCTGGTTGCAGTCGCACTGTTACAATTCATTTTTGCATTCATGATAGCTCTGACTCTGCTTTAAACATTGTTTTTTGATTTTGTGCCTTACTGGCAGCTTGCTGGCTGCTGCTGTGTTGCTGGTCAGCTGATGTGGGTGGTGACCACTCCCACCATCCTTTAAATAGTCACCTGAGGAATTAGCTGACTGTTGGTAATAGATTTTTTCTCTCGAGACCAACCTATGAGTGTGGAGCTCTCTGGTGTCATCTGCTTGAGGACCTGGTTCCGTATCCTCTGCTGTGTGGAGCATGCAGCAAAAGCTTGAAAGCTAAGTTTCCTTATTCCCTGTCTTTATCTGTCTCATGCTTGTCACTACCTCCTGTGTTTACACCATCTGCTGTGGTGAGGCTGGCAAACTATCCATCGACATTTGAATGAAATGAAACTCTATGAGACCTTGGAGGACACAAGTACATTAAAAAATTAGGCTGCAGCTTGCCAAAATGTGCGTGAGTAAGCTAAAATCCTTCAGGGAAAGCATCTTGTGGATAGATGAAACCAACATAGAACTGTTTGGTAAAGCATATCATTCTACTGTTTACTGAAAGTGGAATGAGGTCTGCAAAGAAAAGAACATATTACCTACAGTAATATATAGTGGCGGTTCAAGGATGTTTTCGAGTTGTTTAGCTGTCTCTGCCACTGGGTGCATTGACTGTTTGCAAGGCATCATTAAATCTGAAGATTACCAAAGGGTTTTGGGTTGCAATATAGTGCCCAGTGTCAGAAAGCTGGGTTTGCATCCTAGATCATGGGTCTCCCAGCAGGAAAATGACCCCAAACATACTTTGAGAAGCACCCAGAAAAAGATGGAAACAAAGTGCTGGAGAGTTCTGAAGTAGCCGCAATGTACCCGCATCTAAATCCTATTGATCACCTGTGGAGAGATTTTAAAAATGCTGTTGGGGAAGGCACCTTCAAATATGAGAGACCTGGAGCAGTTTTCAAAGGAAGACTGGTCAAAAATTTCAGTTGAGACATGTAAAAAGCTTGGTGATGGTTATAGGAAGTAATTGATTGCAGTTCTTTATTCCAAATAGTATGCAACCAAATATTAAGTTGAGGGTGCAAACAGTTTTTTCCGGCCCATTTTTAGAGTTTTATGTGAAATTATGTCCAATTTGTCTTATTTCTCTGTTTTTTGTGTTGTTCCAATACATACAAAAGAAATGAGCATGTGTATAACAAAACATATGTAATTGTGATACATTTCTGGGATAAATACTTCATTTTCTGGAACAATTTCAAGGGTGCCAACAGTTTCAGCCATGGCTGTTGAGAATCAGTTTTCACTACAGAACACTCGAAATCTTTGCAGCTCAATATTAATGGACTTCTGATAATCTACAGTCATGGCCAAAAGTATTGACACCCCTGCAATTCTGTCAGATAATATTCAGTTTCTTCCTGAAAATGATTGCAAACACAAATTCTTTGGTATTATTATCTTCATTTAATTTGTCTTAAATGAAAAAACACAAAAGAGAATGAAGCAAAAAGCAAAACATTGATCATTTCACGCAAAACTCCAAAAATGGGCTGGACAAAAGTATTGGCACCCTCAGCCTAATACTTGGTTGCACAACCTTTAGCCAAAATAACTGCGACCAACTGCTTCCGGTAACCATCAATGAGTTTCTTACAATGCTCTGCTGGAATTTTAGACCATTCTTCTTTGGCAAACTGCTCCAGGTCCCTGATATTTGAAGGGTGCCTTCTCCAAACTGCCATTTTTAGATCTCTCCACAGGTGTTCTATGGGATTCAGGTCTGGACTCATTGCTGGCCACCTTAGAAGTCTCCAGTGCTTTCTCTCAAACCATTTTCTAGTGCTTTTTGAAGTGTGTTTTGGGTTATTGTCCTGCTGGAAGACCCATGACCTCTGAGGTAGACCCAGCTTTCTCACACTGGGCCCTAAATTATGCTGCAAAATTTGTTGGTAGTCTTCTGACTTCATAATGCCATGCACACAGTCAAGCAGTCCAGTGCCAGAGGCAGCAAAGCAACCCCAAAACATCAGGGAACCTCCGCCATGTTTGACTGTAGGGACCGTGTACTTTTCTTTGAATGCCTCTTTTTTCTCCTGTAAACTCTATGTTGATGCTTTTGCCCTAAAAGCTCTACTTTTGTCTCATCTGACCAGAGAACATTCTTCCAAAATGTTTTAGGCTTTTTCAGGTAAGTTATGGCAAACTCCAGCCTGGCTTTTCTATGTCTCGGGGTAAGAAGTGGAGTCTTCCTGGGTCTCCTACCATACAGTCCCTTTTCATTCAGATGCCGACGGATAGTACGGGTTGACACCGTTGTACCCTCGGACTGCAGGGCAGCTTGAACTTGTTTGGATGTTAGTGGAGGTTCTTTATCCAACATCCGCACAATCTTGCATTGAAATCTCTTGTCAATTTTTCTTTTCTGGCCACATCTAGAGAGGTTAGCCACAGTGCCATGGGCTTTAAACTTCTTGATGACACTGCGCACGGTAGACACAGGAACATTCAGGTGTTTGGAAATGGACTTGTAGCCTTGATATTGCTCATGCTTCCTCACAATTTGGTTTCTCAAGTCCTCAGACAGTTCTTTGGTCTTCTTTCTTTTCTCCATACTCAATGTGGTACACACAAGGACACAGGACAGAGGTTGAGTCAACTTTAATCCATGTCATCTGGCTGCAAGTGTGATTTAGTTATTGCCAACACCTGTTAGGTGCCACAGGTAAGGTACAGGTGCTGTTAATTACACAAATTAGAGAAGCATCACATGATTTTTCGAACAGTGCCTATACTTTTGTCCACCCTCTTTGTTATGTTTGGTGTGGAATTATATCCAATTTGGCTTTAGGACAATTCTTTTTGTGTTTTTTCATTTAAGACAAATTAAATGAAGATAATATTACCAAAGAATTTGTGTTTGCAATCATTTTCAGGAAGAAACTGAGTATTATCTGACAGAATTGCAGGGGTGTCAATACTTTTGGCCATGACTGTATGTGCTACCCTAAGGTACCCTTCCAATGCATGCCCGTATGGTGCCCTTTTATTACATTGGTATTCACCCCTAGAATTCATGCTTCCTTTCTACAGTATCAGATAGAACATGGCCAATTTATTATTGGCTGACAGAACTGGAGGTATTCAGTATGGCTATATATTCCTACTTTTCTGGATGACTTATGGCCACTGCTTATAACAGAGCAATATTATTGCCATGGACATATGAGCTATTTCTGAAGAGATTTTTGTGTTCTTTATTATTTTTTTACTTTATTTGGCCAGTTTGCTATTTATCTACTGCAAACACATTCCTTAGAACTGTGCTGCCCCTGTCTACAAAAAGTTCACAATTTAATAGATATACAACCCAATTAACATATTAAACCGAGGAAATAAATGTGACTGAGTCCAAGAACATAGATGAAAGATATGAATGAACCCGTATAATACAAACTAACTACAGGTCATCTATCATTTAAGAAAAAAAGAGGAGTTGTTACAAAAAGGACAGTAGAAACGCTGTTCTTTTTGAACTCCTGACACATATCCAATTAATTGGTATTCAATATATCAGAAGCCAACAGCTCTAATGACATCCAGAAAGAAAAGGTTGAGTAAAGTCAGATGAAGTCTAAGATCGAAATAAGACACATGGGTCCAAGAGCATTCAGTGAAGCATAGCAACGCTGTACATTCCTTCTGCCCGGAGTACATGAAGGAGTGTCGGACATCTTTGCGGATACACAGTATGTCTGTAAATTACACTCTGAGCTGAATTGGATGAGATTCATGTTTTATTGATCATAATTTTTATACTTTAAATTGGTAAATTAATTCCTGACATAAAGATACATTAATAGAAGTTGCTATTGAACATGAAAAGTAAGTAAGAAAGTACATTAGAGAGATCTACAACCTCAAACTAGCAGTCTAGTTAAATACTGAGGTGGAGGCTAACTTTGTGTTTTGCATTTTGGATATAGCACCTCCAATTTGATTGTGCACTTCACATATGCTTAATTCAAGTTTTAGGTCCCACCGAAAACTCAACTATGTGTCCTCCTGATTGAATACCAATTTTTTTAGGGTTGAGAACTTGCACAAAATGATCCCTCCACGTAAATAGCAGCATTTATAAATGTGTTTGTGGGAAATTGTACAAAGGGTCATCGAGTGGGTGTGGAAGGAAACATACACACACCATGCTTCTATGTCCTAGGTGGCAAAACACAGCAACATTATGAACACAGTTAGATCTTTCCTTTGTAGCATGTCCCTTTTCTACAGCAACATGAATCATAAAACAATGAAAATGTTGATAAAAAAAGAGCAGGGATAAATCATTTCACAAATTTAGTATTCTCAAAATAATATTTAGCATTCAGATACTCAAACTAAATACCCCAAAATGACCACATAATTATAGATAAGGAGACTTCCAAAATCATATAATAATCCAAAGAAAGGGGAAGTACAAAACCAAATAAAATCAAGAATATTTAATTGATATGTGTAAATAAAAATTAATACAAACTATATATGTAGAAGGGCTAAAGGAAAACAAAGCAGAGTGACAGCTGAGCAGAATAGAACTTTGAAGGAAGTTTTTCTGAAACACGCGTCGAGGTGCATGGTAACGGGACGTGGCGACCGTTAAAGGTATATTACTTCTATATTTTATTCCTCATGCCCTCCTCTTTCCACCTTGCGGTTTGTTTGTGGCATTGTATTCTATTTGTCATTTGATAAATTTACACCTCATTCACAGCTAGATGTGTTCCTCATATTTTGCACATGCACTTTATGGGTGATTGTTAATTTAAAAAAAAAAACACATTTGAAAGGTAGACTCACCAAGACCCTGACTAATGCACTAGCAGGATGCAGTAGACCTCCACTGATAAAGGCTGGGGCAGCACAGGTGCATAACACTGATGAAAACAGCCAGTAAAAACCAAGCCAACATAAAGAGGTCTAACTGCATCCTGCAAAAATTATAAAAAGTGCAAAAAGATAAAGATATGGGGTATTAGTTACTATTTTGGCCAAAGCAGATAGGCTTGCAACCCAACGTCGAGGGTCCCCAATTTTTGCGAGCCCCTAACACTAAATCTGAATAGCACACATAAGGAAAAAATTCTCAAAAATTCAAAAAACCGCATTTGAAAGGTAGACTCACCAAGACCCTGACTAATGCGCTAGCAGGATGCAGTAGACCTCCATTGATAAAGGCTGGGGCAGCACAGGTGCAACCCACTGATGAAAACAGCCAGTAACCCAAATTGGTCTGGCTGCCTAGTGGAAACAAAAATGCACACAAAACGGGCTTGCATAGGACATCAGTCACACAGATAAGTGTGGTGCAAAGTGTCTGAACAGCCTATTAATGATGCACATAGTATTAGCAGGCGGGCTGCGCAGCACTATATATATGCATCACACAGGAAAAAACAAGCCAACATAAAGAGGTCTAACTGCATACTGCAAAAATGATAAAAAGTGCAAAAAGATAAAGATATGGGGTATTAGTTACTATTTTGGTCAAATGTTGGCTTGGTTTTTCCTGTGTGATGCATATATATAGTGCTGCAGAGCCCGCCTGTTAATAGTATGGGCATCATTAATAGGCTGTTCAGACACTTTGCACCACACTTATCTATGTGACTGATGTCCTATGCAAGCCCTATTTGTGTGCCTTTTTTTCCACTAGGCAGCCAGATGTGTTTTTTTTGAATTTTTGGGAATTTTTTCCTTATGTGCACTATTCAGATTTAGTGTTAGGGACTTGCAAAATTTGGGGACCCTTGACATTGGGTTGCGAGCCTATCTGCTTTGGCCAAAATAGTAACCGATACCCCATCTTTTTGCACTTTTTATCATTTTTGCAGGATGCAGTTAGACCTCTTTATATTGGCTTGGTTTTTCCTGTGTGATGCATATATATATATATATATATATATATATATATATTTATATATAGTGTTGCGCAGCCCGCCTGCTAATACTATGGGCATCATTAATAGGCTGTTCAGACACTTTGCACCACACTTATCTGTGTGACTGATGTCCTATGCAAGCCCTTTTAGTGTGCTTTTTTTTTCCACTAGGCAGCCAGACCACTTTGGGTTACTGGCTGTTTTCATCAGTGGGTTGCACCTGTGCTGCCCCAGCCTTTATCAATGGAGGTCAACTGCATCCTGCTAGTGCATTAGTCAGGGTCTTGGTGAGTCTACCTTTCAAATGTGTTTTTTTGATAGTTAATTTTACACACACAGCGCTTTTATTTTTTCTGTACTTGAGGTATATTATATTTTTTATATATTTATCTTTTAACCTTCATATTTGGGTCTGCCTTTTCCTATATGGTTATATATATATATGTGTGTATGTATGTATATATATATATATATATGTAATTTTCTCAATACTGTTATAAATCCTGTCCTGATACTAGATGGTTTGGGGTGAGCTGGACCGCAGAGTGAAGGCAAAAGGGCCAACTAGTGCTAAGCATCTCTGGGAACTCCTTCAAGACTGTTGGAAGACCATTTCCAGTGACTACCTCTTGAAGCTCATCAAGAGAATGCCAAGATTGTGCAAAGCAGTAATCAAAGCAAAAGGTGGCTACTTTGAAGAACCTAGAATATAAGACATATTTTCAGTTGTTTCACATTTTTTTGATAATTATTTAATTCCACATATGTTAATTCATAGTTTTGATGCCTTCAGAGTGAATCTACAATTTTCATAGTCACGAAAATAAAGAAAACTCTTTGAATGAGAAGATGTGTTCAAACTTTTGGTCTGTACTGTATATATATATATATATATATCTTTAATTTTTTTTATATTGTTTTGGTGTCTCTGTTGCTTTAATGCAACGTATAAGAGCATGTTCACATAGTGGCCATTTCATAGACAAAATCCAAGAAAGAAAACTAAATGAGCAAATATCCTGTAGTATACCCTAAAATGCGATAGTGTGAGCGTGCAAGCTCAAATGCACCATGCAGGCTCAAATCAACCTCCAAGTGAACTGGACCACTACTGAATAGAGGCATGACGAGAATTGGAAAACTACACAATTGGTAAAGTAAATAAATTGTAAAGTTACATTAAATGATCTATTTGATCTTAAAATATTCAGTCATGGAAAACCCCTTTATTAATGTGTCGTGTATATATAGTGGGGAAAATAAGTATTTGATACACTGCAGATTTTATTTTGAAAGTTTTCCCACCTGCAAAGAATGGAGAGGTCTGTAACTTTTATCATTGGTACGCTTCGACTTTGAGAGACAGAAGCTAAAAATAAAAACTATAAAATCACGTTATATGATTTTTAAATAATTAAATTGCATTTTATTGCATGGAATAATTATTTGATCACCTACCAACCAAGATTCTGTCTCTCATAGTTAAAATGTACCTATGATAACAATTACAGACCTCTCCTTTTCTGTAAGTGGAAAAACTTTCAAAATTGGCAGTGTATCAAATACTTATTTTCCCCACTGTATACGTCATAATTTCCTAAGGGATTTATATAGACTAGTAGTTATGGGCTGTAATGTAGCACAGAGTTACCATTTGCTGCATGCTCTAGTTTTAATATAAATTTGTTTCTATTTTAATCCAGTTATAATTGCAGCACCATACTTCTTGTAGAGTGATTACTAGTCTGAACCCTTTGTCTTGCCCCTTGGGCTGGTCAGTTTACCATATACCACAGATTGTAACTCAAAAACTCATGACAGGTCCTTATTAAAACATAATGTCCCACATTCATCATTACTGGTGATCTTTATGCTGGTCTTGATGAGGGGGAGGGATGCAGTGCAAGGCCCCTGATCCTCTAGAGATGTACACCTCTTAAAGGGAACCTGTCACCCCCTCCAAGCATTTTTAACTAAAAGAGTCACCTTGTGCAGCACTAATGCTGCATTCTGTCAAGGTGGCTCTTCTATTTGGCATCCTTTCCACCTCTGAAAGAATCATTTTTATGATTTGTCCATCATACCTGTAGTTTGTCCTTGGGGCAGGTCTTTCCCCCCAGACACAGACGCCTCACATCCATCAGTCATTTCCTCTTGGCGCCGCCCACACAGCGTTCATTTATTTTCCTGGCACCTGTGCTGTAATCTTTATTCTTGGGCATGCGCAGTTAGCGCTGCCTGTCCACTGACATCACATGATGTCTTCCTTATCGCGCCTGTCTGGACGCGTGGCCTAAGATCTCACCCCGCAGTGTGAATAAATCAGAAGAGACTGCGGGGCGGGATCTCGGGCCACGCGTCCACGCAGGCGCGATAAGGAAGACATCATGTGATGTCAGTGGATGTGCAGCGCTAACTGCACATGCCCAAGAAAAAAAAATAACAGTGCAGGCGCCAGGAAAATAAATGAGTGCTGTGGGGTCGGTGCCAAGAGGAAATGACTGATGGATGTGACGCGTCTGTGTCCAGGGGAAAAGACCTGCCCCCTAGACAAACTACAGGTATGACAGACAAATTAGTGCTGCACAAGGTGGCTCTTTTAGTTAAAAAAGCCTGGAGGGGGTGACAGGTTCCCTTTAATGAATCATGTGAGGTGCAAAATGGTGTGCGCCTTTTCACAATCTATTTCCTGCTCGAGTAACATTTCTAGCATAGCAAACGCCAATGCTCCTTAAGAATTTGATAAGCAGTGGTTGCCACACACCTGTCCCACCGCATCTCCAGTCGCTTTGAAGAAACTGGATGAAAATAGTACGTGAACATCGAAAGTTGCAAAATTTTAGCGTATGCTTGAATCCCGCCAAAATTTTGTGACTTTTCAAAGATTTTTACCTAAAAATTCTGTTGTAAAAGATGTGAGAATTGAGGTCAATGACTGTATCTTTGAGTAAGGACCCTACACAAATGCAGGAAAACTTACTGCAGCAAGTTTTAATATACCAACAAAATAAATCTGGTTCCTTAATGGCTGGTTTGAAAGTATTATTAACAGAATAGTCAGTTGATCTATTTTTGCAAAGGCTTCTGAATATTAAGAATTTGTCTAGACTTTTTAGTTCCATGTTTTGCCTGTTTCATTTCATTGATTAGCCAGTGTAGGAGTAATACATTTGATAAACAAAACCTTTCTCTACATGAAGTACATTTTCATTTTCCTTCATTATCAAATACTTACCTTAAAGTGGTTAGTTTTCACAAATGATGAAAATTAAAAGGTTTAGGAATCCCAGTCACAATAATTGATCTTCTATTCAATGCATTACATTTTGGGAGTGATGCCGTTTGTGCAGGTCACCAAAAATGAAATCACTTTGTGTATTATTTTTCACAGTACAATTTTAAAAGTAATCCATGATGGCTGAACGAAAAGCTCTAATCTGTTTACATTTGAATGCAGCATTTTCATGTAAGTAGAAAGTTCTGTGAGATGGTTGCAATTTGTGACAATTGCTTCTGCTTTATTCTTGTCATGTCATTACTGCTGTAATTTTTAGAATATTTCTTTTTTCAAAAGTCTACTTTCATTTTCTACCTTCAGGTTGGGGTAGAGCCTCAGTTACTTCAGTTACTTCTGTCATTTTTTGCTGTATGCAACTAATTTCTTATTTTGAAAATGGTTAAATGAGTGGTTCAGTATTTAAAATGTCCTTTTTAATATCTATTTTTTTATACCCTACACACTTTTGTCATTAGTTTTATTATAAAATCCCCTCCACGTCTACCTATCCAGCTAATTACGAATTGTATTTAATTTTTTACTTCACTTACTGGGATCTTTGTTGAGGAGTTTAATATGGGATGGCATAGGAGGCTGGGGCTGCAGTCACTTCTCTGCAGCATCTATCGGGGGACATTGCTGCAGTTACTTACTACAGTTTCTTTCATTGCCACCCTCTGAAGATGTTCTGGCTCCTAGATGCTGAAAAAAGTTGTGGGAGAGGTGAATGCAGTGTTGGAACTGTGCTTCTTTTCCCACTGCAGCTTCTGTGAAACAATACATTGTACGGGTGCGGAGATAGAAGTAATGTGAGTGATACCAGCACTTCCCCACAGCTTCTATCACCACTCTAATATAAATCCCTATAGTTAAATGGTTGTTCCCTTCTCAGCTGTTCATGGCTAAGCATGGAATACCAGCATCTAAGCGTCAGCCACAGGATGTAGGTCTCCAGCAACAGCCATGATCTGCAGAGCTACAGTGTTTTTGTCATTGGAACATAAGTGAGTAGGAGTTATGGTAATAGAATGTTGTGCTGTTTCTGCAATACTTATTCACTTTTATGGGTGTTACAGACAACTCTCCTAAACTGCTGTTTACAAAGTTCTACCTCCTGTAGTCATCCCTTGGATTCTGATATTGAAATCACAAAGATTAATTGATGGGATGAGAATAACCCTTTAATAGTGATAGATTTAAATCACTGATGTACATCGATAAAAATGTGCCCCCATAGCAAAGACGCATACGTAATGGCCCTCACATAATAGTTTTTGGTTTTGTCCACCAAGAAAAAATATCAGGCTGAATATTTTTCCATGAAGCTTCAATAATGACCATTTACCTTAATGGATAATACCAACATAAATTCAGATATAATATGTTAAAGTGATTATAAGGGGTAAAAGAGTCTATTTTATAGAATATATGTTGGTTTCATTAATGCTCTATCTGGTGTTGGTGGTGAAAGCCCATAAAGCTATTTCATATGTTTGTAATTCACTGAGGATCCATGTGAAGAAAGGAAGTACACCCTTCACATCAGAAAAAAAGTCAGTAACTTGCTCTCATTTGTTCAGCATAGCAGAATATGCACAGCAGATCAGGACACTTGCCAGTCAATAATATTGCAGTGCTGTATATTATATTGCTATTTAACTAAAATCTCTCTATTTATCTGGCTGTGACATCTAATGCAGCTAAACATAGATTCAAATTAGAACAGTGATGAAAGAAGTTAGGACATGTCAACATCGATATACTTTGAGATCCAAGATATGTTTACTGCATGAATAGTCCTTTATAGTCCTCCCTAGGAACAGATAATTAGAATCTTGCTTTACCAGATGAGAAAAAGTATTTTTTTTAGTATTAAGCTTGAATAAAGACAAAAGTTCAACCTTTGGCCTAGCTTGTTGACTCAGATGAAGTAAAAAAGCCCATGAGGCAAATGCTAATTGCCCCATATTAGGGAAAAAATTACTTCCCATCTCCACGTATGACAATGAAAATAGTTCCATGGATAAACATCCCAGTACAGAATTTAATACCCATAACCTGTAATATTATATTTTTTAAGAGAGACATCCAAGCCCTCCCAGCACTTTTTGAGTGAATCAACCATTACAACAAATTGTGTCAGATAGTTCCATAATCTAACTTCTTGACGAGTAATGAATTTGGACCTTTTAATCGTTACAGGTAGGGATGAGCGAATATACTCGTTAGGATTTGGTACTCGGCGAGTAATGCGGTACTCGCGGTACTGGAATCCTAGAGAGTAAATTTCACTACTCGCCTCGCAGTACTCGGATCTCCCGGCATGTGTCAGTCAATCACAGTAAAGCCACCGCCTTCTTTGTTGTGGCATTACTGTGATTGGCTGGCCGCACAGCATCATATGTGTGTGCAGGGGTCTGTGCCAGTTCTGCCGGGCCGATCGGGGGTCTGTGCCAGTTCTGCCGGGCCGATCGGGGGTCTGTGCCAGCTCTGCCGGGCCAATCGGGGGTCTGTGTCAGCTCTGCCGGGCCGATCGGGGGTCTGTGCCGGCTCTGCTGGGCCGATCGGGGGTCTGTGCGGGCTCTGCTGGGCTGTGTGGGGGTCTGTGCGGGCTGTGCTGGGCTGTGTGGGGGTCTGTGCGGGCTGTGCTGGCCGATCGGGGGTCTGTGCGGGCTCTGTGTTGTCTGTGCAGGCTCTGTGGGGTCTGTGGGGGCTCTGTGGGGCCACTTATCTATGGAAATATCTATAAAGGGGTTAAGGGTATGTGCCCATGATCAGGAATGGTTAATAAGCGCTCAAGCGAGATGGTTGACAGTGCCACACACATTTTTATTAAACAATAATATTGGTGATTTATGTCTTTGAGTCTAATACAAATAAGTGATAACACTATTTGAGCTATACGTTCCTGAACCAGAACCAGCCAGGATTTTACTACTACTGAACATACTTGGTCTGGCAGTGCAGTCCAAGAACAGCAGTATACGCTTTAATCTTTTTGTAGTGTGTTGGCTCCGAGAAACCGAACTATGAACTCACATGCAAATTAGCTAAAAAGTGCTTTGGGGGTGTGCCCATGTGGACACATCCTCTTTCCAGGGGTGTGAGTTTGCACGCACTGATTAGCAGCATGCGCCGCTAATCTCATACATGGACTGCAGAACGCAAGCAGCGCAATTCTGAGCTAATCAGTGGCTCGGTTCCCAGCAGTTTACAAGACTCATTTTTAGAGATGGCCCCTTCCTAGGCTATGAATATCAGCCCACAGCTGTCTGCGTAGCCTTTCTGACTATAAAATATAGGGGGACCCCACATCATTTTTTTGGGGGGTCCTCCTATTTTAATAGCCAGTAAAGGCTATGCAGACAGCTGCGGGCTGATATTCATACCCTGGGAAGCTCCATGGGTATTACCCCCTTACCAGGCTACAAATATTGTCCCCCGGTCGTCGGCTTTCACCCTCTGGCGCAGAAAATTGCGCGGGAGCCCACGCCATTTTTTTAATTTTTTTTTATGAAACATTGTTCATTAATAAACATGGATATGGATATATCTATGGAAATATCTATGGATATATCTATGAAAATATCTATGGAAATATCTATAGATATGTCTATGGAAATATCTATGAATATGTCTATGGAAATATCTATAGATATATCTATGGATATATCTATCGAAATATCTATAGATATATCTATGGAATATATGGAGATATATCTATGGAATGAAATAAAACACAACACGGTTTTTCATAATTTTTATTTTACGCTCAGATCCAAGCGAAGCCATCGATCACCTGCAAAAAGTTTAAAAAAAAACCAAACCAACCTATACTCCCATTCCGATGCAGTCCCTCTTTAATAACGAATGTCCCACGACGATCTCCCCTATAGAGCAGTCACATCAGCTGATGTGACTGCTCTATAGGCCTCCAATGACACGCTGACCGGAGATAACCTCCCGCAGTGTGTCATTGGAGTTGCTTTACGGCAGCACTGCTGCGTGTGATAATTCTCACGCTGTAGTGCTGCCGTAAGTCACAGGTGAACTCCTGTGACCTCCGACGGAGTGATACAGCGGCAGAGGGTTATCTCCATCACTGTATCGTTGGAGCCCCTGGAGAGCGGTCGCATCAGCTAATGCAGCTGTTCTCCATGGGAGATCGACTTGGGACCCTCGTTATTAGTGGACTACGGCGGAAAGGTGAGTATAGGTTGCTTTATTAATTTATGTTTATTACAGGAGACCAAGGCTTCGGGGAATTAGGTGTATGCGGTGAGTATGTACTCTATGTTATGTGTTGTATGTCATGTGTATGTACTGTATGTAATATGTTATATGTTCTGTTTGTTTTTTTTTTTGTTTTTTTTTTACTTCACATTAGCTGATGATGGGAATACTACTTTCCCATCATCCCTTATGCTGCCACTGTAGCAGGCATAGCCGGATGGGACTAGTCGTCCCATCAGACGATGCCTGCACAGAGCCCCACATGTCGCACAAACTCCACAGAGTCCCCACAGAGCCCGCACAGGCCCCACAGAGCCTGCACAGACTCCACAGAGCCCGCACAGAGCCGGCACAGGCCCGACAGAGCCTGCACAATCCCCCAATCTGCCCGGCAGAGCCCGCACAGACCCTCGATCGGCCCGGCAGAGCCCGCATAGACCACCGATCAGCCAAGCAGAGCCCGCACAGACCCCCGATCGGCTCGGCAGAGCACGTACAGAGCCCCGATCAGTCCAACACAGCCCGCACAGACCCCTGATCGGCCCAACACACACATTCTCTGCCCATTACTCGCATTTCCCATAGACTTACATTTGACTCGCTACTTGTTACGAGTACCCGAGTATTAGGAGCTACTCGTAACGATTACAGCGAGTCCAAGTATTTCACTACTCGCTCATCCCTAGTTACAGGCCTAAAAACTCATTAGAAAGATCTCTGTACTGTCCATTCATAAACTTGTACATCGTAATAAAACTGCTAAGCCTTCCTTTTCTTAAAAAGCCCAAACAAACCCTAAGTTTGACAACTTGTCTTGGTTTTACAGTCCATTCATTCCCTTAAGGGGGTTTCCAATGAACAAAAGTTCATTTTAATCAAAAGATCTTGGAATAATAATACATTCCATATTTGAATGTGTTTGAATAAATGTTCCTGTGCTGAGATAATCTTATAAATGTGCCCCTGCTGTGTACTGTGTAATGGCTGTGTCTGACCATTCAGGAACATGGTCTGATCATACTACATCTCCTATGCAGGGGAAGAAACAAAAAGAGTATATAGACAGGACAGCATGGGATCACAGTGGATTATTTTTGTTAGATAGAACATTTCTCTGTCTGCTTTTAAATGTTTTACATCAAGGAAAAAATCATTTGCGATCCTGTGCTGTAATGTCTGTATAGTTTTTTTTCTTCCCCCTGCCCAGGAGATGTGGTATGTTCCATGCAGATGCAACCATTACACAGTACACAGCAGGGGCACATTTATAAGATTATCTCAGCACAGGAACATTTTATTTAAACACATCCAATTGTGGAAATTATTATTATTCAAAAATCTATTGATTAAAATTCTGTCTGTGGGAAAACCCCTTTTCTCTGCACCTGCTCTACCTCAGCTATATCCTTATTATACACGAAAGTCCAAATTGTACACAGTATTCTCAGTGTGGGTGCAGTTGTAACTTATAAGGCGGCAAGACTATGTTTTTGCAGTGACCATCAATGCCTCTTTCAATGCATCCCATGATTTTGTCTTGGCAACAGCTGTCTGTCACTGATCTCTAAAGTTGAGTTTGCTTCCACCCATACAACCAAGTCTTTTTCAGTGAGAGTTTTACCCAATATTGCAGCATTTAATACACAATTGTACATTTTATTCCCTCTACCCAGGTGCATGGTCTTACATTTATCTACATTAAACTTCAATTGACATTTCTTCACACAAACATCCAGCTTACATAAATGCCTCCATAATATTAAATACCTCCATATATTAAATTATATTCCTCTTTTTTGATTACCTTTTAGAGTTTAGTATAATTTGCAAATGCATACATTTTTCTCTGCATGCCCATTAAAGGGTAATTATTACATGTATTAAAAATAAGAGGGCCCAATATCGACCCTTATGGTACCACAGTATTAATACAACTAAAATAAAGCTGCACTGTGTAATGCTATAACATACAAACATGAAATATATGAAATTGGAATTGCATTACTGCACTAGAAAATACAGTAGATTAAAATGAAGATAGCACATAAATGAGCCAGTTCATGTATGCCCAGCAGCCAACGACAAGGTGTTCCTCTATGCTGGAAACCTAGCCTAATGTGATACTTCCCCTGGGCTGAATAGCCTACAATTATATGAGTGGTACTATATTATAATAATATGTTGTAATATATTATTGAAGTGACTGGCCGCCTTTAAATTGGATTACGGGAATAATTATATGAGTAGGTAGGATCCTGCTGTGATTAAAGCCACCACAGCCTGATAGGTGGAGAGCTCAGTCAGAAAACCTACAATGGGTACGGAAAGCATTCAAACCTCTTTACATTTTTCACTCTTTGTTTCATTGCATCCATTTGTCATTTGTTAAATTAAAAAAAAAATTCATTTTTTTCTTATTAATGCAATTCTGCACCCCATATCTACTGAAAAAAAGAAATACAGAAATTTTTGCAAATTTATTTAAAAAGAAATACTGAAATATCACATGGTCATAAGTATTCAGAACCTTTGCTCTGACACTTATACTTAAGACACACTGCCATTTCCTTGTGATACTCCTTGAGACGGTGTTAGGGGTCGGGTTCCTGTCGCTGCACAGCAGGAATCCCGAGCCTTGCCTTCAGCGGTCTCCCTTTCCTCTCCGGCCACAGAGGAGGCTGCTCAGCAGACTCGTCGATCCCGGCGCTCTGCTCAGACCAGCACTGTGGGTTTGGTTGCTGCTGCCACCTCTGGTCCAGCTATAGCAACGCATGCTGGTCAGCAGCAAGCTACTCCAGGGACTAAGTGCTCCTTTCAGCCCACTGAGCATGCCCGTGGGACGATCTCTCATTGGAGATCAGAGGTCACATGCTCAGGTCCTTCTCCAGCTCAGATTGGACCATCAGGAAGGTCCCGGAAGGACGCTGCTATAAAAGGTTTGCATGGCCGCTCGGCCATGTGCTAGTATACACAGTAATTGGTAGAGATGTGTGTGATGATGGATGTTTGTGAACTGCTGAATGACTCATAATGAAACCCCTTCCCTTTGATACGCATGTTGTTAGGGTTTAGAGTCTGGATTCAGTGCCTAGATGTGGCACTGCCTAGCACCGCAGTGCTTCCAGTACCTCTCACATGCTAGCGCCAGAGTGCGTCACTCTACCTTAGGCACTACGCTACTTCAGGTACGGCAGCATCTGTTAGAGCGGCGCCATGCGCGTCCTATGCGCTTTCCGGTCCTGAGCTTAGGCTGGTTAGTGGCATCCGCCAGAGCTGCTCTGTACACATATAGTACGTTAAGTTAAGCACAGCTGCACCCTGTGACTGCTAACAGGGCATAGCATTCTATTAGTGTCTGTCCATGCATCTCTGCTGCGGTGCTGAGTGCTAGTGTGTCCTTTGGGCAGAGTCCTATGTCTTAATACTATCGCTCTCCTGCCAAGTCCTGTGAGGATAAACAGGCTCTTGCACTTGTCCCAGCGGTTCAGTGAGGTAACTGAGTTCGCTCCTGTACACACCGGGTCAGCAGTTATCCCACCGGTGTCTAGTTAGTGCTCCGTCATTACTAAGCAGTGATTAACATCTCTGCACAGTGGACCTCTATACCGTCTTATATTATTTGGTGCGTTCTGCAAGCCCATAACAGATGGTTCCACGCATTCATTGGAGTTCACCTGTGTTTAATTAAACTGATAGGACTTGATTTGTAAAGTCACACACCTGTCTATATAAGACCTCACAACTCACATTGCATGTCAGACCAAATGAGAATCATGAGATCAAAGGAACTGGCCAAGAAGCTCAGAGATAGAATTGTGGCAAGGCACGAATCTGAACAAGGTTATAAAAGAATTTTTGCCGTACTCAAGTTTCCAAAGAGCACAGTGGCCTCCATAATCCGCAAATGGAAGAAGTTTGGGACCGCCAGAAGTCTTCCTAGATCTGGCCATCCGACCAAACTGAACAATCGTGGGAGAAGATCCTTGGTGAGAGAGGTAAAGAAGAACCCCAAGATCACTGTGGCTGAGCTCCACAGATGCAGTAGGGAGATGGGAGAAAGTTCCACAAAGTCAACTATCACAGCGGCGCTCCACCAGTCAGGCCTTTATGGCAGAGTGGCCCGATGGAAGCTTCTCCTCAGTGCAAGACATATGAAAGCCCGCATACAGTTTGCTAAACAAAAACACATGAAGGACTCCCAGACTATGAGACATAAGATCCTCTGGTCTGATGAGACAAAGATAGAACTTTTTTGTGATAATTCTAAGTGGTATGTGTGGAAAAAAACAGGCACTGCTCATCACCTGCCCAATACAATCCCAACAGTGAAACATGGTGGTGGCAGCATCATGCTATGGGGGGTGTTTTTCAGCTGCAGGGACAGGACGACTGGTTGAATTTGAAGGAAACATGAATGTGGCCAAGTACAGAGATATCCTGGATGAAAACCTCTTCAAGAGTGCTCGGGACCTCAGACTTAGCCAAAGGTTCACCTTCCAACAAAACAATGACCCTAAGCACACAGCTAAAATAACAAAGGAGTGGCTTGAGAAAAACTCTGTGACCATTCTTGACTGGTCCGGCCAGAGCCATGACCTAAACCCAATTGAGCATCTCCGGAGAGACCTGAAAATGGCTGTCCACCAACATTCATCATCCAACCTGACAGAACTGGAGAGGATCTGCAAGGAAGAATGACAGAGTATCCCCAAAACCAGGTGTGAAAAACTTGTTGCATCATTCCCAAGAAGACTCATGGCTGTACTAGTTCAAAAGGGTGCTTCTACTCAATACTGAGCAAAGGGTCTGAATTCTTATGACCATGTGATATTTCAGTTTTTCTTTTTTAATAAATTAGCAAAAATTTCTACATTTCTGTTTTTTTCAGTCAAGATGGGGTGCAGAGTGTACATTAATGAGAAAAAATGAACTTTTTTGAATTTACCAAATGGCTGCAATGAAGCAGTGAAAAATTTAAAGGGGTCTGAATACTTTCCTTATCCACTGTATGTATAAGCATCAATGACTGACCGTCGTTTCCAAACAAAAAACTGGTGTGAACAGGTGCAAGCTAAAAGTAGCCACCTCCAAGTATAAATAAAGTTGCACTCTATAATGCTATAGTATTAAAATATAAAATATATCAAATTGGAATTGCATTACTGTCTAGAAATGAGAAATCCACCCATCAGGCTAAGGCGGCTTGAATCACAGCAGGATCATACCCATATAATTGTGGGCTATACAGAGTATAGCTTTATTTTTTAGCTCCTTTTTAAATATTGGCACCACATTTGCTTTGTTCCAGTTCTCTGGGATAGACCCTATGGAATACTCACATTTTACAAATGACTGTCTATCTTAGTATTTAATTCCCATAGTACTCAAGGGTGTATGCCATTTGGGTCCAAAGATTTGGCTTTTTTAATGTTTTTGATGCAGTGCTGTGTTAAGCATTTAATGGAGAGTTTATAGTATCCCTGATTCTGTAACCCATCATGGTTTTTGAGTGTTAATACTGTAGAGAAGAAGGTGTTTAATAGATTGTTCTCTTATCGTACAATAGATGTGAGTAATATTTTTGGATTATTCTTATTGTCTTTTGCAGTTAGCCTCTGTGTCTCAATCTTTGCTGCCTTAATTTGCTTTTACATACTGTATACTGAGCAGAGCGAAGGGAATCATTGTTTTCCCAGCAGCCATTTTGCTGAAGATGTGGGCCACTGGAAGCGGACATTTTCCTGAGGCTGTGGGCTTCAGAGAAATGGCTGCTGGAGGTCGCTCATAAGCAGATTGAGATCACCAAAGATACCGGACCTGGAGAATCACCACACTTCTGCTGTCACCGGATTCTGGAGGAAGGGACCCTGCTCCATACAATGCACTCTGCTTTGCGTCACCACCGACAGCAGGCCCACAGCATCGCATGCTGGGATAGCCCCTCCTCCCACTCCTGCCGCCAGATTCCGGAGGAAGGGACAATGCCTCCTGTGACCCCGCTCCACCGCCGCCGGCCCCCAGGTTAGATACCTTAAATTCAGACTATAAGATGGACCCCCATCTTACAAAAATCTCTTTTTCCTATTTTCCATCCCAACATTTGGGGATTTGGGGCGAGTCTTATAGTCCAAAAAATACAGTAATTTTGTTAATAATGATTTATCGTTATCCACCTTGTTTTATTTCTCTAATGCTTGCTTTTATCATTTATTGCATCCTTTACAGTTCTATTTAGCCACACTGGCTTTCTCCTATTTCTAACTTACTTCCATAGGATATGTTTTATTTGCATACCTATTCAGGATGCTTATAAAACTGTCCCATTTTATCTGAATACTTTTACTTTTAAGTCATCCCTTAGCTAGAGAAAAGTAGCCTTAACCACGAACTTTAGTATTTTCATAGCACATCTACTATATAAATTGTTAAAGGATAAGTGAAAATATTTCACCATTACCTAAGTGACTCCAAGTCCGTTCATTGTATACTCGGTCTGGCTGTTTGGTTAAACTTAGGTCTAAAAGGGACCAATTTCCCCTTTTTTGATTTCTGCACAAGTGTTTTCTTCTCTTTGTAAAAAGTAATTGTTCTTTCTTATTGTTAGAAATAGGTTTCCTTTGCTCGACCTGCAGGTTTGTACACACAAAGTTTTCATAATCTATTTGCACTATAACGACATTTACTTTTATTTTCATTATGCCATTCTCGCATCAGCTATTGACACCGTCGCCCCTCTCGTTCATGGCAGAATGCGACGTACCAACAGACAACCCTGGCACAATAACACCACTAAAAAGCTCTGGCAAGTGTCCAGGGCTGCAGAGCGGCATTCGCAGAAAACAAATTTGCAAGACGACTTCACTGCATTCAAACAGGCAACACTCGTTTTCAAATCTGCCCTCACCTCTGCTAAACAGGCCTTCTTCACAACCCTCGCATCTTCCCTATCCTACAATCCCATACAGTTATTCAAAACTTTCAAACTCCCTCCTCCGCCCACCACTGCCCCCTCCAACCTCCCTCAACTCTGCTGAGGACTTTGCCACACACTTCAAAAATAAGATCAACCAAATAAGGCAAGTCTTCATTGTTCAACCACCACAACCCTTCTGTATACCAGACCAATGCCCAAACCCCATAACCTCCCTCTCCAACATTACTGAAGGGGAGCTTAATCGCCTCTTCTCTAAATCGCACCTCACAACCTGTGCACTTGACCCCATCCCATCCCACTTCCTCACCACCACCCTTATACCATCCCTAACCCACCTCTTCAACCTATCGCTAAGGCCTCTTTCACACTTCAGTTTTTTGCCATCAGTCAAAATCCGCCAAAAATTTGAAAATGGCGGATCCGCAAAAATGGAAACAAAACGGATGCAAACTGATGGAACGGATCCGTTTTGTTGAGGATCCGCCATACCGATTTTACTGCGGATCCTCAACAAAACGGATCCGTTCCATCAGTTTGCATCCGTTGGATCCGTTTTTTTGCGGATCCGTTTTTCCACACCTCCAAAATGGGATGCTCCCAAATATGATTCGCTCTTGGAAAATGCTCTCAAATGTGATTGGATGCTGGAAACTAGGGAGAAATATATCTAGGGTGTTGTGATACAATTTCTTTGAAAGGTTTTAGAGCTAGTGGCAGCGATGGAAGGAGTTAGTGTGAGTCTGGAAGGAGTTATTGCGAGTATTGACAGCTTCTGTGTGGAATTGGATATTCACTTGAATCGGTTGGCAATTATTGCTATCGAGAGGGAGAAAAGAAGACTGCGAATCCTGCGTATGAGGAGACGGCGCCAGTGGATTCATCCCATTAATGCACAGAGGTTCACCCGTGGCGTTTTTCCACACTGTACCTGGAATTGAGGGAGAATCCGGACAAGTTCTTCAACTACGTGCGCATGCGGATGGAATTCTTTGAGATATTGGTGGATCGTGTTGGAGAACAAATCCGGAGAAGGGACACCTACATGCGGTTTTCTATATCACCGGCGGAGCGTTTGATGGTGACCCTTCGGTAAGTTATCTACCTTTTAAAATGTTTCAGATTCTGCAGGCTTTTATTGTTATGTTATGGCTTGTAGTTTGTATTAATTTTACTTTTTTTCCCTTTTTTTAAGATTCCTGGCAACTGGAGAATCCTTCACCTCCCTCCATTTCCAGTTCCGGATTGGGATTTCCACTATTGCTGGAATTGTACAACAGACCTGCCGGGCATTATGGGATTCTCTACAGGAGGAATACATCCCAGAGCCAACCCAGGAGAGGTGGCTGGAGATTGCAGAGAAGTTTCAAGATATCTGCCAGTTTCCAAACTGCATCGGTGCCGTGGATGGCAAGCATATCAGGATTGTGAAACCCATGGGATCTGGTTCACAGTTTTACAACTATAAAAAATACTTTTCCATTGTGCTTATGGCCATTTCGGATGCAAACTGCAAATTCATTGCCGTGGACATTGGTGCATACGGTCGTTCTAACGACTCACAGGTATTCAAGAGTTCCACCATGGGCCGTCGCTTGTATGGAGACAATTTTAACTTCCCACCTCCAAGACCACTCCCTGGAACAACAGGCCCACCAATGCCTTTTGTGTGCGTTGGCGACGATGCTTTTCAACTTTCAAAACACCTACTGAAGCCATATGGTAGTCGTGGATTAACCCCTTCACGACCTATGACGCCTACGTAGGCGTCATGAAAAGCAGTGCCCAAACGACCTATGACGCCTACGTAGGCGTCATGCTATAAATAGCCCCCCTGAGGGTCGGGTGACCGGGGTCACTGAAAGGTCACCCGACCCGCACACAAAGGACCCTTCAGAGTTAACACCTGGGGGTGTGGCTTAGCCCCCACGTGCCTACGATCGCTCTGATTGGCTGTTAAAAGTGAAACTGCCAATCAGAGAGATTGTAATATTTCACCAATGAAAATTGGTGAAATATTACAATCCAGCCATGGCCGATGCTGAAATAGCATCGGACATGGCTGGACACCGAGACCCGACCCCCCCACACCGACTGACGGCACCGATCGGCTGCCGCCACCTTCTGACGGCACCGATCGGCAGCCGCCGTCATGATCTGCCCCCCCCGCCTTCCCTCCGCCCCCCCAGCCCTCCGATCATCCCCTCTCACCCTCCGATCACCCCCTCACCCTCCTTTGTGCCTCCGATCTCCCGCTATCCGTCCCGGTGTCCTGCCGTCCAGCGTCATGGGCGCCGCCATCTTGCAAGATGGCGGGCGCATGCGCAGTGCGCCGAATCGAATCTGCAACGCTGCAGATTCATTCATTTATTTTGATCACTATGATAAACTTTCATAGTGATCAAAATAAATAAAAAGTAAATCACCGCCCCCCTTATCACCCCCATAGGTAGGGACAAATAATAAAATATATATTTTTTTTTTTTTCCATTAGGGTTAGGTCCAGGGCTAGGGTTAGGGCTAGGGTTAGGGTTAGGGTTGGACTAAGGGTTAGGGTTGGACTAGGGGTTAGGGTTGGACTAGGGGTTAGGGTTGGACTAGGGGTTAGGGTTGGACTAGGGGTTAGGGTTGGACTAAGGGTTAGGGTTGGACTAAGGGTTAGGGTTGGACTAAGGGTTAGGGTTGAATTTAGGGTTAGGGTTGAATTTAGGGTTAGGGTTGGAATTGGGATTAGGGTTGGGGTTGGGATTACGGTTAGGCTTGTGGTTAGGGTTAGAGTTGGGATTTCGTTAGGGGTGTGTTGGGATTAGGGTTGTGGTTAGGGTTATGATTAGGGTTGGGATTAGGGTTAGGGGTGTGTTGGCGTTAGGGTTGGAGATAGAATTGAGGGGTTTCCACTGTTTAGGCACATCAGGGGCTCTCCAAACGCGACATGGAGCCACCATTTATTCCAGCCAATTTTGCGTTCAAAAAGTCAAACGGTGCTCCCTCCATTTCGAGCCCCGACGTGTGCCCAAACAGTGGTGTACCCCCGCTTATGGGGTATCAGGGTACTCATGAAAAATTGCACAACAACTTTAGGGGTCTAATTTCTCCTGTTACCCTTGGGAAAATAAAAAAATGGGGGCTAAAATAATTATTTTTGTGGAAAAAAAAGATTTTTTATTTTCACGGTTCTGCGTTATAAACTTCTGTGAAGCACTTGGGGGTTCAACGTGCTCACCACACATCTAGATAAGTTCCTTGGGGGGTCTAGTTTCCAAAATGGGGTCACTTGTGGGGGGTTTCCACTGTTTAGGTACATCAGGGGCTCTGCAAACGTAACATGACGCCCACAGACCATTCCATCAAGTCGGCATTTCAAAACGTCACTACTTCCATTCCGAGCCCCAACGTGTCCCCGAACAGTGGTCCCCCCCCCATATATGGGGTATCAGCGTACTCAGGACAAACTGGACAACAACTTTTGGGGTCCAATTTATCCTGTTACCCTTGTGAAAATAAAAAATAGTGGGCTAAAAATCACTTTTTGAGGAAAAAAAAATATTTTTTTATTTTCACAGCTCTGCGTTATAAACTTCTGTGAAGCACTTGGGGGTTCAACGTGCTCACCACACATCTAGATTAGTTCCTTAGGTGATATAGTTTCCAAAATGGGGTCACTTGTGGGGGGTTTCCACTGTTTAGGTACATCAGGGGCTCTGCAAATGTAGCATGACGCCCACAGACCATTCCATCAAGTCTTCATTTCAAAGCGTCACTACTTCCCTTCTGAGCCCCAACGTGTGCCCAAACAGTGGTCCCCCCACATATGTGGTACCAGCGTACTCAGGACAAGCTGGACAACAACTTTTGGGGTCCAATTTATCCTGTTACCTTTGTGAAAATAAAAAATAGCAGGCTAAAAATTTATTTTTTGAGGGAAAAAAAATATTTTTATTTTAACGGCTCTGCGTTATAAACTTCTGTGTAGCACCTGGGGGTTCAAAGTGCTCACTATGCATCTAGATAAGTTCCTTAGGGGGTCTAGTTTCCAAAATGGGGTCATTTGTGGGGGAGCTCCAAAGTTTACGCACACAGGGGCTCTGCAAACACAACATGGTGTCCGCTAACGATTGGAGCTAATTTTCCATTCAAAAAGTCAAATGACGCTCCTTCCCTTCTGAGTCATGCCGTGCGCTCAAACAGTGGTTTTCCCCCACATATGGGGTACCAGTGTACTCAGGACAAACTGGACAACAACTTTTGTGGTCCAATTTATCCTGTTACCCTTGGGAAAATAAAAAATAGCGGGCTAAAAATCATTTTTGAGGAAAAAAAAATATTTTTTTATTTTCACTGCTCTGCGTTATAAACTTCTGTGAAGCACTTGGGGGTTCAAAGTGCTCACCACACATCTAGATAAGTTCCTTCGGGGGTCTAGTTTCCAAAATGGGCTCACTTGTGGGGGAGCTCCAATGTTTAGGCACACAGGTACTCTTAAAACAAGACATGGCAACCGCTAAACATTCAAGCATATTTTACATTCAAAAAGTAAAATGGCGCTTCTTGCCTTCTGAGCCCTGCCGTGCGCCCAAACAGTGGTTTACGACCACATATGAGGTATCAGTGTACTCAGGAGAAATTGCCCAACAAATTTTAGGATACATTTTATCCTGTTACCCATGTGAAAATGAAAAAACTGATGCTAAAATAAAATTTTGGTTGGAAAAATTAAAATGTCCATTTTTTCATTCCATGTTGCTTTAGTTCCTGTGAAGCACCTGAAGGGTTAATAATCTTCTTGAATATAGTTTTGAGTAGCTTGAGGGGTGCAGTTTTTAGAATGGTGACACTTTTGGGTATTTTCTGCCATATAGACCCCTCAAAGTGACTTCAAATGTGAGGTGGTCCCTAAAAAAAATGGTTTTGTAAATTTTGTTGTAAAAATTAGAAATTGCTGGTCAACTTTTAACCCTTATAACTTCCTAACGAAAAAAAATGTTGTTTCCAAAATTGTGCTGATGTAAAGTAGACATGTGGGAAATGTTATTTATTAACTATTTTGTGTCACATAACTCTCTGGTTTAACAGAATAAAAATTCAAAATTTGAAAATTGCAAAATTTTCAAAATTTTTGCCAAATTTCCATTTTTTTCACAAATAAACGCAAAAATGATTGACCTAAATATACCACTATCATGAAGCCCAATATGTCACGAAAAAAACAATCTCAGAATCGCTAGGATGCGTTGAAGCGTTCCTGAGTTATTACCTCATAAAGGGACATTGGTCACAATTGCAAAAAATGGCCAGGTCATTAAGGTCAAAATAGGCTGGGTCATGAAGGGGTTAACACACCAGAAAATAATCTATAACTATCGGTTAACCAGAGCGGTGGAGTGCGCGTTTGGAATTTTAACTGCCAAATGGAGAGTACTGTTAACGGCCATGAAAATGAAAACAGAGACTGTGGATGAGGTGGTAAAGGCCTGTGTAATCCTGCACAATTTTGTCCTTTCAAAGGAACCAGTTTCCATCGATGAAAATGTGTATGAAACCACCTTGTGGGATTATGAGCAGCAAACTTTTCGGAGTACTGGTTCAGTGGCAAGAATTAGGGATACCTTTGCAGATTATTTTGTTACACCAGAGGGACAAGTGGACTGGCAAGATGACATGATATAATTTTCTTCATACCAATTGTGAGTAATTTTTTTTTTTTTTTTTAATCTGAAATTTTACCAAGTGTTTGCTTTGCACAAGCATTGTGTTTTACCATGTGATTTGGTTAGTTTTACACTTTGCAGTGTTAACAATTGTTGGGTACCAAGCGTAAAGTTACCAAGTGTTGTGTACCAAGCGTAAAGTTACCAAGTGTTGTGTACCAAGCGTTTTACACTTTGAAATGTTCACAAGTGTTGGTTATCAAATGTTGTGCTACCAAGTGTTTTTTTGTACCTTGTACACCACCGGTGTACTGTGAAATATTACCCAGGGTTGTGTGTTGTGTTAACAAGTGTTGTGTTAACCTTTTACACTACTGGTGTAATTTGAATAAAGAAGCAAAAAATAAACATCACAATAAAGTTTTTTGAAAAAAAACAGTTTATTTCTGACAATTTGTATTAACTGTATTTTTTTTTTTTTTTTTTTTTTCTTAACTTTTTTTGTAACTTTTTTTGGTATATTACCTTTTTTAATTTTTTTTGGTATATTACCTTTTTTTATTTTTTTTTGGTATATTACAACAGAAAAATTACAAACTATGATAATGTTGGGTGGAGATAGTATTGGAGGGGGGGTTAACAGGGTTGACCACATCGAGGGGGGGGGTAGGGGACTGGGAGGGAGTTGGTGAGGACCAGAAGTGGAAGGGGGGTTTAACACATGTGGTTGGGACGGGAGCAAGACAGAGTGCGTGTAGAGACACGCCAAGGTACAAGACAGAGTGCGTGTAGAGACACGCCAAGGCACAAGACAGGGTGCGTGTAGAGACACGCCAGGGTTCAGAGCAGGGCTGCGTGCTAGGAGCTACGCAGGGACGCACACCTCACTGGCCAATGCACACGGCTGTAACGCCAGCACGAGGCACGACTAAGGCACAGGAGGGGGCAAAGGAACCTTCGTGATAGGAGCCACGCCAGGTTCAGGGCAGGGTGCGTGCTAGGAGCCACGCCAGGGCACAAGGAAGGGCTGCGTGCTAGGAGCCACGCAGGGGGCACGCCACACTGGCCAGTACACACGGCTGTACACAAACATGTGGCACTTACCACGGCACAGGAGACGGCCAAGGGGAACCCACGCCGGGGTTCAATGCAAGGACAAGGCAGGGAACAAGGCAAGGAATACAGGCAGAAACAGAGCCAGGTCAGAGAGAGGACAGAGTCTAGCAGCGGAGCGTAGGCAGAAGCCCAGAGCCGGGCCAAGGGAAGACCTTGGGACTAGACAAAGAAACGAGCACTAAGGAGAGGAGAAATGGTGCGTGTGCCAGGGAGCACTACAGAGCACCATAGGAGAGAGCGAGGCAGAGCAAGCAAAGACTGAGACCATAGGGAGGAACACAAAGCAAGGAATAGCAAGGCAGAGAACACAGGGAGGACTACAAGTCAAAGCATAGCAAAAGCAAGGCATAGCAAAACAGGCGAGGCAGAGAACACAGGAAGGACTACAAGTCAAAGCATAGCTAAGGCGAGACATAGCAAAACAGACTAAGACAAAGAACAGCAGAAGGACTACAAGGCAAAGCAAGGCAAAGACAAACATGGCACGAGAGACAACACAAGACATGGCACAAGACAAGAGGCGGAATACGAGCACGGAGCGTGTGCAGAGACGCACTACAGAGCAAAGTGCAAGGGCACAGAATAGAGGGAGCAACCCCACAGACCCAGAGCCTTGCAGGGAAGCAACACAATAATCAGGCCCTGAGCATAGGAAGAGGCGGCCTGATATAGGGCATAGCACCTCCTCCTCCAGGTCAGGACCAGGGGAGCACTTCCGGGATTCTAGACATGACGAGATGATAGCAGAACCAGACAGTGCAGGATCTTAGGAAACGTCACATGATCAGGGTTTCAGACATGACGAGATGATCACCGAACCAACCAGTGCAGGATCCTAGGAAGAACACATGATCCGGGATTCTAGACATGACGAGATGATTGCAGAACCAGACAGTGCAGGATCTTAAGAAACATCACATGATCAAGGACTCCAGACATGACGAGAAGATCACAGAAGGCAGAGCAGAAACGCAGGGATCCTGCAGCTCAGACATGAGGTGAGTCTGCACACAGCTCTAGCGAACATGCAGGACAGCAGACAAAACATGTGCATGCACATCGCTCCAGGAGTTCTTGAGACAAACAGACATGGCGGACGTGACAGTACCCCCCTCTTTAAGCCCCCTCTCACCGGGGCTGGAAAGAAGAAAAAAAAGAAAAAAAATTTCTTCGGCAGAAACCAGAGTTTAGTACAAACCACTCCAACAATGTTGATCCGACATCTGAAACGGACACCTGCACCGGTCAAGACACAGGAGCCGCTAACGAGACATGAAGATCCAGTGGGGAGGACTGCGGTTAGACAAGCAAGTCTTCTTACTCTGGCTGCCATCATTTCCAAATGAGTCCAGAGGTCAAGGGCCAGGTCTGATTTACATCAGAAGAGTGGCCGGGGTACCGCCATATTCAGGAGAGTCCAGGAGACAGAGCAGATCAGATTCTATAACAGACGGGTCATCAGACGGGTAGCCGAGGTACCAGCGGAGTCCATGGCCTGATTAACTGTGACGGACTCAGCTCCTGCTGAGCCCATTTTTTGAGTGGACCCTCTGGGTCGTGGCACCCACCCACCGAGGGCGAGCTGACCTTGTGAGAATCCACCCCCTATACAGGGAGTGTCAGGGGCAAGACCAAGGGGGTGAGCCACCACGACTGCTGGGACCAGACGGCCGGCTCAGGGGACACTAGACGAGTGTCTGACGACAAGGACGAGCAGGAAGCAAGACGAGACTAGACGTAGGTGCAAGGTATCTTCATTAGAATAACACAAGATCACATACAGAGAAAACAAGCAAAACGTGCAAGGTGCGCGCGTGGGCACGCCAAGGTCCATAACATGGTACGTGCCAGATGGCACGCCTAGGCACAGGTAATGGCATAATGGCATCGGACTCCGGACTGCTGGCAAACCGACAGGGTCCAGGGATCAGGCTGCGGACGTCAGCTCCGGACATCAGGCCGTAGTCATCTGGTTCCGGACCTCTGGCAACGGTCGGCAGGTTCCGGGCATCCGGCAGGCAAGCCAGGGTTCAGGCAAGGAGGCACGACAGATATCCAAGCAGGGTGCGTGTTTAGGGAACACGCCAAGGTCCAAGGCTAGGTGCGTGTGTAGGGGACACGCCAGGGTCCAAGGCTAGGTGCGTGTGTAGGGGACACACCAGGGTTCAAGACTAGGTGCAAGGCAAGGTGCGTGTGTAGGGGACACGCCAGGGTTCAAAGCGAGGTGCGTGTGTAGGGGACACGCCAAGGTTCGCAAACGAGACAGGGTGCGTGTGTAGCCACGCCAAAGCATAGAATAAGACAGTGCGTGTAGAGACACGCCAAGGTACAAGGTATAAGACAGAGTGCGTGTAGAGACACGCCAAGGTACAAGACAGAGTGCGTGTAGAGACACGCCAAGGTACAAGACAGAGTGCGTGTAGAGACACGCCAAGGCACAAGACAGGGTGCGTGTAGAGACACACCAGGGTTCAGAGCAGGGCTGCGTGCTAGGAGCTACGCAGGGACGCACACCTCACTGGCCAATGCACACGGCTGTAACGCCAGCACGAGGCACGACTAAGGCACAGGAGGGGGCAAAGGAACCTTCGTGATAGGAGCCACGCCAGATTCAGGGCAGGGTGCTTGCTAGGAGCCACGCCAGGGCACAAGGAAGGGCTGCGTGCTAGGAGCCACGCAGGGGGCACGCCACACTGGCCAGTACACACGGCTGTACACAAACACGTGGCACTTACCACGGCACAGGAGACGGCCAAGGGGAACCCACGCCGGGGTTCAATGCAAGGACAAGGCAGGGAACAAGGCAAGGAATACAGGCAGAAACAGAGCCAGGTCAGAGAGAGGACAGAGTCTAGCAGCGGAGCGTAGGCAGAAGCCCAGAGCCGGGCCAAGGGAAGACCTTGGGACTAGACAAAGAAACGAGCACTAAGGAGAGGAGAAATGGTGCGTGTGCCAGGGAGCACTACAGAGCACCATAGGAGAGAGCGAGGCAGAGCAAGCAAAGACTGAGACCATAGGGAGGAACACAAAGCAAGGAATAGCAAGGCAGAGAACACAGGGAGGACTACAAGTCAAAGCATAGCAAAAGCAAGACATAGCAAAACAGGCGAGGCAGAGAACACAGGAAGGACTACAAGTCAAAGCATAGCTAAGGTGAGACATAGCAAAACAGACTAAGACAAAGAACAGCAGAAGGACTACAAGGCAAAGCAAGGCAAAGACAAACATGGCACGAGAGACAACACAAGACATGGCACAAGACAAGAGGCGGAATACGAGCACGGAGCGTGTGCAGAGACGCACTACAGAGCAAAGTGCAAGGGCACAGAATAGAGGGAGCAACCCCACAGACCCAGAGCCTTGCAGGGAAGCAACACAATAATCAGGCCCTGAGCATAGGAAGAGGCGGCCTGATATAGGGCATAGCACCTCCTCCTCCAGGTCAGGACCAGGGGAGCACTTCCGGGATTCTAGACATGACGAGCTGATAGCAGAACCAGACAGTGCAGGATCTTAGGAAACGTCACATGATCAGGGTTTCAGACATGACGAGATGATCACCGAACCAACCAGTGCAGGATCCTAGGAAGAACACATGATCCGGGATTCTAGACATGACGAGATGATTGCAGAACCAGACAGTGCAGGATCTTAAGAAACATCACATGATCAAGGACTCCAGACATGACGAGAAGATCACAGAAGGCAGAGCAGAAACGCAGGGATCCTGCAGCTCAGACATGAGGTGAGTCTGCACACAGCTCTAGCGAACATGCAGGACAGCAGACAAAACATGCGCATGCACATCGCTCCAGGAGTTCGTGAGACAAACAGACATGGCGGACGTGACAGTATGTAACCCCTTCTTATGTACAGCACCATGGAATCAATGGTGCCATATAAATAAATAATAATAAATTTCATTTTGTCTCCCATATATTATCATGCAAGATGTGTTTTAGGGAAGATTTTACATATTACCTCATTAGTACAGTCAACACTATATCACCATTTTCTTCCAACATTATTAATTCTAATTCATCAAATCAATCTTGTTAGTAAGGCAAGCACTTCTCTAACCCTATTCGCTGTAATAACTGCTTTAAACCCTCCCCCCATACCACTTCTACTTTCATTGCTTAGGTCCAAGTTAGTATCTATAAAATCTGCCCTTCCTGCAAAACTAATTGCCTCCACCTACCAGGTCCTTGGTTTAAGCATTCCTATAACCTAATTGCTTGTCTTTCCCCCAAAGCAGGTACACCCTATAGATTGAGGTGCATCACATCACTAACAGAGAACCTATTAGAAACTGTCAGTTGTTCAGGCAACGGAAACCCACCCTCATTTTTCATGTTGAACTGGACACACGATAACTGCAGAGCAAAATAAAATATTTTTGTTTTTTTCTTGTTATAAATTTTCCCCACCGTTGCAAAGATATTAACAATCAAAGTATTAATGTTTGTTAAATCCAAAAGTGGGTGTTATCACATAGTTTTCATTAGGGGCACACTTTCTCCCTGTCTCACAAATCATAAGCAAGCAGTAACACAGCAGGAAAGGAGCACACCCCCAATAGCTTAGTTATCTTAGTGTGTGAGATATACAGTTGTGGCCAAAAGTATTGACACCCCTGCAACTCTGTCAGATAATACTCAGTTTCTTCCTGAAAATGATTGCAATCATAAATTCTTTGGTATTATTGTCTTCATTTAATTTGTCTTAAATGAAAAAACACAAAAAGAATTGTCCTAAAGCCAAATTGGATATAATTCCACACCAAACATAAAAAAAGAGGGTGGACAAAAGTATTGGCACTGTTCGAAAAATCATGTGATGCTTCTCTAATTTGAGTAATTAACAGCACCTGTAACTTACCTGTGGCACCTAACAGGTGTTGGCAATAACTAAATCACACCTGCAGCCAGTTGACATGGATTAAAGTTGACTCAACCTCTGTCCTGTGTCCTTGTGTGTACCACATTGAGCATGGAGAAAAGAAAGAAGACCAAAGAACTGTCTGAGGACTTGAGAAACCAAATTGTGAGGAAGCATGAGCAATCTCAAGGCTACAAGTCCATCTCCAAAGACCTGATTGTTCCTGTGTCTACCGTGCGCAGTGTCATCAAGAAGTTTAAAGCCCATGGCACTGTGGCTAACCTCCCTAGATGTGGACGGAAAAGAAAAATTGACAAGAGATTTCAACGCAAGATTGTGTGAATGTTGGATAAAGAACCTCGACTAACATCCAAACAAGTTCAAGCTGCCCTGCAGTCCGAGGGTACAACAGTGTCAACCTGTACTATCCGTCGGCGTCTGAATGAAAAGGGACTGTATGGTAGGAGTCCCAGGAAGACCCCACTTCTTACCCCGAGACATAAAAAAGCCAGGCTGGAGTTTGCAAAAACTTACCTGAAAAAGCC
Organism: Dendrobates tinctorius; assembly: GCF_039654945.1. Classification (NCBI taxonomy): domain Eukaryota; kingdom Metazoa; phylum Chordata; class Amphibia; order Anura; family Dendrobatidae; genus Dendrobates; species Dendrobates tinctorius. Next base: position 9,379,275 of record NW_027361872.1, read on the forward strand.
TAAAACGTTTTGGAAGAATGTTCTCTGGTCAGATGAGACAATAGTAGAGCTTTTTGGGCAAAGGCATCAACATAGAGTTTACAGGAGAAAAAAAGAGGCAGTCAAAGAAAAGAACACGGTCCCTACAGTCAAACATGGCGGAGGTTCCCTGATGTTTTGGGGTTGCTTTGCTGCCTCTGACACTGGACTTCTTGACCGTGTGCATGGCATTATGAAGTCTGAAGACTACCAACAAAATTTGCAGCATAATGTAGGGCCCAGTGTGAGAAAGCTGGGTCTCCCTCAGAGGTCATGGGTCTTCCAGCAGGACAATGACCCAAAACACACTTCAAAAAGCACTAGAAAATGGTTTGAGAGAAAGCACTGGAGACTTCTAAGGTGGCCAGCAATGAGTCCAGACCTGAATCCCATAGAACACCTGTGGAGAGATCTAAAAATGGCAGTTTGGAGAAGGCACCCTTCAAATATCAGGGACCTGGAGCAGTTTGCCAAAGAAGAATGGTCTAAAATTCCAGCAGAGCATTGTAAGAAACTCATTGATGGTTACTGGAAGCGGTTGGTTATTTTGGCTAAAGGTTGTGCAACCAAGTATTAGGCTGAGGGTGCCAATACTTTTGTCTGGCCCATTTTTGGAGTTTTGTGTGAAATGATCAGTGCTTTGCTTTTTGCTTCATTCAAATATAAAAACCGCCATAAATAGTAAATCAAACCCCCCGTTATCACCCCCTTAGTTAGGGAAAAATAATAAAATTAATTAAAAAAATGTATTTATTTTCATTTTCCCATTAGGGTTAGGGTTAGGGCCAGGGCTAGGGCTAGGGTTAGGGCTGAGATTAGGGTTAGGGGTGTGTTGGCATTAGGGTTGGAGTTAGAATTGGGGGTTTTCACTGTTTGGGCACATCAGGTGCTCTCCAAATGCAACATGGCGTCTGATCTCAATTCCAGCCAATTCTGAGTTGAAAAAGTCAAATGGTGCTCCTTCCCTTCCAAGCTCTGCCATGTGCCCAAACAGTGTTTTACCCCCACATATGGGGTATCAGCCTACTCAGGACAAATTGCAAAACAACTTTTGGGGTCCAATTTCTCCTGTTACCGTTAGGAAAATAAAAAATTGGGTGCAAAAATTTCATTTTTGTGAAAAAAAAATGATTTTTTTATTTTCATGCCCGGGCATTATAAACTTCTGTGAAGCCCTTGGGGGTTCAAAGTGCTCACCACACATCTAGATAAGTTCCTTAGGGGGTGTATTTTCCAAAATGGGGTCATTTGTGGGGGGTTTCCACTGTTTAGGTACATTAGGGGCTCTCCAAAGGCAACATGACACCCGCAGACCATTCCATCAAAGTCTGCATTCCAAACCGTCACTACTTCCCTTCCGAGCCCCGACGTGTGCCCATACTGTAGTTTTCTCCCACGTATGGGGTGTCAACATACTCAGGACAAATTGGACAACAACTTTTGGGGTTCAATTTCTCCTGTTACCCTTGGAAAAATAAAAAAATTGGTGACTAAAAGATCATGTTTGTGGAAAAAATACGAATTTTTTATTTTCACACCCGGGCGTTATAAACTTCTTTGAAGCACTGGAGGGGTGAAAGTGCTCACCACACATCTAGATAAGTTCCTTGGGGGGTCTAGTTTCCAAAATGGGGTCATTTGTGGGGGGGTTCCCACTGTTTTGGTACATCAGGGGTTTTCCAATTGCGACATGGTGTCCGATCTCAATTCCAGCCAAAAACGTCAAATGGTGCTGCTTCCCTTCCGAGATCTGCCATGCGCCCAAATAGTGGTTTACCCACACATGTGGGGTATCAGCGTACTCAGGACAAATTGCACAATAACTTTTAGGGTCCTGTTACCCTTGGAAAAATAAGAATTGAGGGTGAAAAGATCATTTTTGTGGAAAAAATATGATTTTTTAATTGTACCGCTGTATGTTATTAATCTCTATGAAGCCCTTGGGGTTTCAAAGTTCTCACCACACATCTAGATAAGTTCCTTGGGGGGTCTAGTTTCCAAAATGGGGTCATTTGTGGGGGGTTTCCACTGTTTAGGTACATCAGGGGCTCTCCAAACGTGACATGGCGTCCGATCTGAATTCCAGCCAATTTTGCATTTAAAAAGTCAAACGGCGCTCCTTCCCTTCTGAGCTCTGCCATGCGCCGAAACAGTGGTTCCCCCCACATATCAGGTATCAGCGTACTCAGGACAAATTGCTCAATAACTTTTGCCATCCAATTTCTCCTGTTACCCTTGGTAAAATAAAAAAATTGAACCTGAATTATTTTTTTGTGAAAAAAAGTTAGATGTTCATTTTTTTTTTAAATATTCAAAAAATTCCTGTGACACACCTAAAGGGTTAATAAACTTCTTGAATGTGGTTTTGAGAACCTTTAAGGGGTACAGTTTTTAGAATGGTGTCACTTTTGGGTATTTTCTATCATATAGACCCCTCAAAGTGGCTTCAAATGTGATGTGGTCCATAAAAATAAATTGGTGTTGCAAAAATGAGAAATCGCTGGTCAATTTTTAACCCTTATAACTTCCTAACAAAGAAAAATTTTGGTTCCAAAATTGTGCTGATGTAAAGTAAACATGTGGGAAATGTTACTTATCAAGTTTTTTGTGTAAAAAATTCAAAGTTGGAAAATTGCAAAATTTTCAAAATCTTTGCCAAATTTCCGTTTTTTTCACAAATAAACGCAAGTTATTTGAATGAAATTTTACCACTATCATGAAGTACAATATGTCACGAGAAAACAATGTCAGAATCACCGGGATCCATGGAAGCGTTTCAGAGTTATTACCTCATAAAGGGACAGTGGTCAGAATGGTAAAAATTGGCCCGGTCATGAACGTGCAAACCACCCTTGGGGGTGAAGGGGTTAACATGTGTGCATCAGAAGCGCGACACAAATTCTATCCTTCGGCGCCCCTGTCACATGATCGTGGGACACCGACGAGTTGGCATGACAACTGGATGTCTACAGAATACTCTCATTCTTGTCATTGCAGATCAGCGTCGACCAGTAGCTGGCGTTTATATAAGATGGTAATTTATGCTACAAACAGCAGGGTTGAAGCCCTGCTATGTGTTGCACACGCGAACAGAAGATCGCAGCTGCAAGTCTCCTAAGTGGACTATTGAAGTAAGTAAAAAGTAAAAAAAAAAAAAAAAGTTTAAATATTAAAAAAATCAAAAAGCCAGAAATACGTTTTTTGGTCGCCGCAACATTGCAACAAAATACAATAACAGGTGATCAAAACATGGTATCTACCCCAAATGGTGTTAAGAAAAACGTAAGATTTGTGCACAAAAAAAATAAGCCCTCACCCAGTCCATCATTTAATTTCATAAAAGATCGTTTTATATAATTTTAGATCACCCAGTATTATGACCTACCACATTTATGTGCAGTTTATAGCATCTAGCTGAAGCTGAGCCATCATACTGACAGCCGTTCAAAGGGGTAATCATTTGTAGCACATACAATTTGCTTTTTTAGGCCTCTTTTACATGTTCTGATATTTCCAGTACCAGAAAAAACGGTAACGGAGATATCCGTGTCCATGTGTGTAATACGTACGGCACCCATGTGACAGCCGTGTGCCGCGTCAGTTCTACATGGATGACCGATGGGGATGAAGCGCTACAGTAAGCACTGTTCCCTATTGGCAGGTGCTGAAGATGGCTCTCATCATTCTCCCCTGCTCTGCTGGTGATCAGTGAGAGCAGAGGAGAATGATGAGAGATATATTAAAGTCAGAACTATGACAGCAGGTGGGGGCTTTTGGGACAATTACTCCCATCATCCGACACTTGCTGCCACTAATAACAGTGACAGCAGGAGCGGATGATTGAGGTTTTCTTCAGAAGCTGTCTGCGATCTAATGAAATAAATGAATGAAAAACCTGACGTGGGTTCCCCCTATTTTCTTCAACCAACCAGACAAAACTCACAGCTGGGGGCTGCAACCCTCAGCAGTCAGCTTCAGCAAGGTTGGTTATCAAGAATAAAGGGATCCTCACACTGTTTTTTTTTAGTTATTTAAATAAATATTTAAAAAAAATCAGCGTGAGGTCCCCCATTTTTGACAACCATCCTTGCTATAGCAGACAACTGGGGGCTGTTATTCTCAGGTTGGTAGGGGGCCATTGATATTGGCCCCCCAGCCTAAAAACAGCTGCCTGCAGCTTCCCAGAAAAGGCGCATGTAATAGATGCACCTTTTCTGGCACTTTACCTGGCTCTTCCCACTTGCCCTGTAGCGGTGGCAAGTGGGGTTCATATTTGTGGGGTTGATGTCACCTTTGTATTGTAAGGTAACATCAAGCCCACGGCTTAGTAATGGAGAAGTGTCTATAAGACACCCATCCATTACTAATCCTATAGTTAAATGTTAAATAAAAAGTTAATTTAATTCACCGCACACTCAAACAGACTTTATGCAAATAGGTATTCATTTTATTACATGTGGGAGCCAAACAGGAATATAGCACACAGTGGAAGCCATATAAATAAAAGACGTTTCGGCTCAGCCCGAGCCTTTATCATATTATCGCTTATTCCAATATTGGAGGTTTGTATAGGGTGCAGAAGGAGAGGAGAATCTCTCAAGAAGAAATACCAAGATAAATGGCTGATGTGTGCTGAGAGAAGGAAGCTCTCCCGCGCCTGTCAGAGGTGGCCTGTTTGTTCTCCTTCCATACAGCACTTTTCCCATCCATTTGAACATTTTCACTGCTCCACAGACCTATTTATAGGGTCTGCAGGATAAAAGCTCAGCTTACCTATTGACTCCATTCATACTCGTTACTCGAAACGATCATGAGAGTATTAGGAACTGTTCGGTTCGAGCAACGAGCAGCTGAGCATTTTAGTGCTCGCTCATCTCTAGCCGCTAGTCAAAAATTAACAAAAGTGAACATAAAGTTCTTAGGTTAACATTCTGATAATGCTGTATGAAGAAACTGCCACCTATTCATCTGGTGTTGGTGCTGTGAGGCTGTCATTGCTGTTGTTGTGTTGTGCCTGTGGGGTGGGGTGGCCTGGAATCATGGGTGACCAGTCTTGTGGTATGGGTGCTGTGCAACACCAGGTCATCCACCCTGCTGGTGTATTGTGGCTGTGATGGTGGTTTACGCACAGTGCTACACCTTAGGCTAGGGACCAACTGAGAGGTTCACCATGATGTGGTGGTGGGCTTCATGCAGTCTGAGCAGAATGTTAAAGTAAGAACCTCATGTTCAGTTTTGTGAACTTTTGCTTAGCGTCATTACATCAATGTATGATTTTTGGATGTGTGGTCCATGTATTCTTTTTTGCAGTTCAGACAGATAATTATTAGTTTGCTAATTTATTCAGGCAAACACACAGTTTCTATTCAATAAGATAGAATACAGAACCCAAGTGAAAGTAAACAAACCACAGAAATGTAATGACTTTTTGAGAGCTATAAAAAGAGCAATCTGTCAAAATATACTAAAGGAAACCATTTTATGTAAATTACCACTGGAAGGCATGGAGGAAGTAATATTAATTATTCACTATGCAGAATGTTGCTGTGACACTTTTGAAGTACTGAGATGTTGACACGGCTTAGTCTAATATGTAGAAATAGGCAAAACCAATGTTGTGCAGAAGGTGTACAAGAAATAATACTGTGAAATTATCATACCTCTATTATATTTAACTTTGCTTAAAGAGACATACCTATTTTAGATCTTTATGGCATCTTTCCACACCCCCATTTTACCAGGAAAAAAAATATCTCTTTATCACCTTCCCTGGGATCCAAAACTATATCTCTCCATTGTTGCTCCACACTTTATTTACTGGCAGCACTAGTGATTCAACAAATACAGAGCACGTGACTGCAGCAACCAATCACTTCAGTCACTGCCATCTACATCTCAAAGCCTCTGAGCTCAATGATTGGCTGCAGTGGTGGTATGCGCTAGTATCATTCACTCTATTTAGCCACAGTGGATTTCTCCTTTTTCTAATGTATTTCCATAGGATATGTTTTGTTTCCATACCTATTATGGGTGCTTATAAAAAAGTGTCCCATTTGCCGTGTACTTTTAACAACATTATCTCAGTTTATGGCTCTACAATTATCTCATAGCCAGTGAAAATTAGTGAAAGTTAAGTTGTCTTGTTGCCCATCTATGATGGGGTACTGAAAAAAAACAAGAATTAGGCTAGCTTCACACTAGGGTTTCACTGACCCGGGTTAGTCTGTGCAGGGCCGCCGCTAAGCTCCGCCCCCGGCTGCGTCTCCTCCCTGCCTCTCCGCCAATGGGCACATGACACTGCATGTGACCTGCGTACCCTATCTTTAGCATTGGGTATGCAGGCCATGTGCAGGTATGGGTTTGCTGGCACATGCGTCCTTTTGACGGTGCGCCGACCTGTGCCAAACGCACCATGTTGCATTTTGGTGCGCTCAGCGCATCATCAAAAGGACACAGGCGCCGGAAAATGCATGCCTGCATACCCAATGCTAAAGATAGGGTACACAGGTCACATGCAGCGTCATGCGCCCATAGACAGAGCGGCCGGGAGGAGGCGTGGCTGTGGGTGGAGCTTAGCGGCGGCCATGTGCAGACCGACGCAGGTCAGTGAAACGCTAGTGTGAAACTAGCCTTACTTATTTAATTTTTTTTATTCAAGATAACATCTTGAAAACATTAACCCCCTTCAAAATACTATCCATAAGATGATATGCACTTGTCCCAACAGTTTTTTCCACTGTTCGAAACTGGAACTAATGTTGTTATGTGCCTTCAGCTATTTTTGTACAACCTGAAAATGTTTTCCCTTTAGTTTTTTATTCATCCTTGGGAATAAGAAGTCACAGGGAGCTAGGATGGGCAAGTAAGGAGGTAACCCTGAATTTTTTTTGTCCAAAGTCCCCACAGGGGATGAATCTTGCTGTTATATCTATGATCCTGAAACAAAACAGTAGTCCAGCTTCATTGGTCAGACCAGAAAAGTCACGGCAAGTGAAATCAAATTTGATGTCAATAATGGTTTGTTTTTTCAACTTCCAAAGAGTCATTCATGTTGAATTTGTTCTTAAGTATGCCACAGCGAACCAACATTACTATCTGAAAATGTTGAAATGATTGCATGAGGCAGTGAGAAAAAAACAATATCTAAATTGTGGCAATCGGGGGACTGGCCACTTCTTAATAACAATGCACCTTCCCATACAGCATTGAAAATCACCGAGTTTTTTGTGAAAAACGGCATGACAACAGTTTTTCACCCCTCTTAGGCTGGTTTCACATTTGCGTTTTTTAGCGCTGGAAAAAAACGCTAACCTGCGCATGCGTTTTTTCCCCTATCTTTAACATGGGTGCGCATACTTGCGCGCTTGTAAGCGCATGTATGCGATTTTCATGCGCTGCGTTTTTTTGGGGTGTGCGATTGGATTTTCCAGACGCATCATGTTGCATTTTTTGGCCCTGCAAAAAAGCGCATGCGCACATATGCGCACGTTTTGCGCTAAAAAGGGCCATTATAGCCTATGGATGCGCATATGTGCGCACTGGCATGCTCATGTAAGCGTTTTTTTGCATATGCGTTTTTTTTTTTTAACCATGGAATTTAGGGGTTTGAGATAGAGTTAGGGTTAGTTAAGGGGGTTTAGGGTTAGGGTTAGGGTCAGGGTCAGGGTTAGGGTTGGGTTTTGGGTCAGGGTTAGGGTTTAGTATGGTTTGGTTAAGGGTTAGGGTCAGGGTTAGGGTCAGGATTAGGGTTAAGTATGGTTTTGTTAAGGGTTAGGGTCAGGGTTAGGGTTAGGGTTAGGGTCAGGGTCAGGGTTAGGGTTAGGGTTAGGGTCAGGGTTAGGGTCAGGGTTAGGGTTAGGGTCAGGGTTAGGGTTAGGGTTAGGGTTAGTTAGGGTTTAGGGTTTGGGTTAGGGTTAAGTATGATTTGGTTAAGGGTTAGGGTCAGGGTTAGGGTTAGTGTTAGGGTCAGGGTTAGGGTTAGGGTTAGGGTCAGGGTTAGGGTTAGTAAAGTCATGGTTTGGGTAGTGTGAGGGGCCACCTAAAAATGTTGGAAAAAAACGCAAACGCGGTAAAAACGCGCTAAAAACGCATACAAACGCATAAAAACGCTGCGTTTTTTTCATGCATGCTCATAAAAATGCTTGAAAAAAACGCAGCAGTTGTATGCTTATGTATGCGTTTTTTCAATGCGTTTTTTTGCGGGAAAAACGCGCTGCAAAAAAAAGCAAGTGTGAAACTAGCCTTAGTTGCCCAAACTAGCCCCCTATGACTTCTTCTTATTTCCAAAAATGAAGAAAAATCTAAAGGGAAAGCATTTTCTGGACGTTGAAGAGGTTAAGAAAAAATAGGAGGCGTTTACTTCTTCTCCCTCAACTGTATGATGCTTACCAATCATAAGCAGGCTGCAACACATCTGAAAAAGAAGAAGCCCCCAGCATAGCTTAGGTTTCTCAGTGTGTGAGATGTAAGGATACAGCTCTGACATCCTGGCCTAACTTTCTGCATGATTAGAAAATGTTAGGAGATGGGAGCACTACAGAAGAAAGATACTTAACAGTTTGACTCTGCCATACAATCTACGGATCAGTGGGAACCACTGATTTATTACGGCCCAATTACTGACCAATATACAAGGTATGATAATCCACTAGATGTCATGTCATAGCTGCAGCGTATAATAGGGACTCAAAAAGACTTTAACTCACTCTCTGATGCTTCAGCAGTGTGGGAAAAAGTGTTGGGAAAGTTTTCTTTTTCATGTGTTCAAATTTGCCTAAAACCGTGATTTTCAAGAAACTTATCTCTAACACAATCCTTCAAAAGTCGATCCACTCATCTCAAATGGTAATCTTTGTTGTAATCACTGTAATACATTTTTGGGGTTTTTAATTTTTTTATGTTAAAACTTTTTTTTTACTTTATTGTCTGGTTGCTTATACTATGACGGCCATTTCTCTTCAGTGCTTTGTGATAGTATCCCTGGGGACCATTGGAAGCTGGTGCATGCGCCAGGCATCCACTCCAATTAAATGCCACAGTCAGAGATTGACAGCAGAATCTAAATGGTTAACAGCAGGGTCCAGAGTTCAGCCGTTAGACACAAATGCCAGCTATGTAACATTTCCAGCATCTTCTGTGTGTGGATAGGGAGGTGACAGCAGTTCTCACGTACATGTGCGTCATTTTGTTGTTAATAAAATCAAATAATATGACCCATTTTGAATGATTGAAACACAGCGGAATTGTTAATAATACGTTTTACCAAGCTTTATAAGAACTGTCTTCCTTAAATGAGAGAAGAAAGGAAAATTAAGTTTATGTACACAATAAAATCATAACCTGTCAGTGAAAAATCAATTAACTAAATTAGATACATTAATTACATGAAATACAACAACACTGTTAATGAGTATTGCTCACTACTGGGCAACATCTGTTGTCAGACAATCACCCAATTAGTAAGTCCATCCTGCTAATAGAGTTCAAGGGCGCATCCTACTGGTAGTGAATGAAAAGCATGTGTCATAAATTCAGGTATACGTCCTTGAAACAGTCACAGTAATTCCAATCTGGTGAGTTACAGATTTAATTAAATACAGCAAAATCCAGTTTATTACTTACAAAGAGGAAAACCTTACAGACAAAGCAACATCAAAAGGTTTACTTCTTAAAGAGCAAGCAGAGAGACTTCATTTTCATGGATTATTGGAAAACATCGATCTGGTGTTGATATCTAATGCCTAAGGGCCGTTCAGACGAGTGTATACTACGGATGCGTACTGTCCAAGTTAAAATCAGACAGAACACTGACCAGTGTAACTCAATTGGGCTGTTTAGATGAGTTTTATATGGACTGAGTGTCAATGTAAAAAAAAAAAAAAAAATTCCAGCACAAACTAAACTCTTGAATTGTTGAGACTCGCCCACTCAATTATTGAAATACAGCATGGTAGCTGTTAGGTCACATTGATATGTCATGTTATCATGCACAAAAAATTTACAATTTTCATCAGTATTTTGGATCCGAGTTTCATCAGGGTTTGGTTAATGTGTCAGTTTTTACCATCAGTTTTTCATGAGTGATTTTTATTGTATGAAAAGAAATGAAATTGAAAATCATCTTCTGTCCTTAACTATGGATAATTATGGATGATATAGTTCACTAGACCTATTTGTCACAGTACATTAGAGAACATCTGAGGACATTATAGCACATCCCCTTGAAAAAGCAGTAATAGCGAAACGTTCGTCGGGGGCATGAAGCGGAACCCACATTATACATATCATGGGTAACAGCAGCTAGAGCTTTGGCAGATTTTTTGTTATAATCATCTACCTCCTTAGTTGCACCAGCACTTTATTATTCTATGTATATACTGGCCTTTAGCTTTATTATAAGGGAGTAGCATAATGTACTGTGACATATAGGTCTAGTGACCTATATAGTCAAGATTATCATCAATGACGGCTTTATAATTGCCTTTCTCTTTGGTTGTACTTATACTTTATTTTTACATTTATTTTCATTTGACTTTATTACAAGTAGCTAGTCCATTACATTGATACACATTTCTATCTGATGATAATACCTGTGTTGTGGTCCAAACTCCTTTTTACTGCTCCTCTTTAAAAATCTTTTTCATTTATCCTAATAGATGCATGTCCTGTTGGAATCTGCCCAATAAAACAATCATTGATTTTAATGTGTAGGTGGTTATTAAGAAACTTTACAAAATAATTCTGCTATTGTATATGAAGAAAAATACTATTTCTGGCCATTATACTGTGTTCTGCATATTTTTTCGAACTACAGGTTTTATCTGTTAAGTTCCGATTGACTTTGATTTTGGAGGAGGAGATTAGCTGCTATGATGTCTGATACACAGAGATGGATTAACGCTCTTCACTTCTTAGAACATATAGGCAACAGCAGCATGAAGGTCATTAGGCAGCAGTACTGATCAGTGTAGGTGTGAATCCAGCTCTGGGGTAAGGTAAATGACTATTTAAAAAGCTCAGCATGTATTTTTATGCTTCCCCTGTTTTTTTTTCTCCTTACCTTCTTGCTCCTCTCTTCCCTTTCCTTAATATCTAGTTTCACCTGTCAACCCACAGTGTTGCATTCATGAGGTATGGGGGAAAAGTGGTTTATAAGTGGAGAAAGAAGTAGATTTCTCTGATAAGATGCACAGTAGCAAGTTGAAGGTGAAATGATCTCTAAAGGGCCTAAAGTTAAAGATGACACTTTTTTGGTATTTTAGGCAAAAAATATATGTTGTAATTTTTTACATTTTAAAAATTACAATGGGCCAATGCAAAAGTTTGGGCACCCTTGGAAATTTGTGTGCTCAGATGTGTGCTTTGACTAAGCTTTAAGACTTTAATTAGCATGTTAGGGTTATGGCCAATACAAAAGTTTGAGCACCCTGCATGATTAGTACCTAGTAGCATCCAGTTTTGAAAGTATTACAGTTTATAAACGCTTTTGTTGCCAGCCTAAAATCTTTCAATCTTTGAGGTTCTATTGCAGCCAATGGCACGGGGAACATTTCACGAGTAGAGGGAAGAATGAATTCAATGAAATTTCAGCAAATTCTTGATGCAAACATAACACCATCTGTAAGAAAGCTGAAGCTAAAAAGAGGATGACTTCTACACATGGATAATGATCCAAACACATGTCAAAATCCACAATAGATTATCTCAAAAGGTGCAAGCTGAAGATTTTACAATGGCCCTCACAGTCCCCGGATCTGAATATCACTGAAAATCTGTGGCTAGACCTCAAAATAGCAATGCATGCAATGCAACCAAGGAATCTCACAGAACTGGAATAATGTTTCAAGGAAGAATGGATGAAAATCCCTCAAATAAGACTCAAATATGACTGATCCACCCCCATTATTAATGGTTGGTGGCATGTTCTTTTCCTTAAATTCTGTGCCTTTTTTTCTCCGCACATACCATTGATCGTTGTGGCCAAAGAGTTCTATTTTAACCTCATCGGTCCACAGGACTTATTTACAAAATGCATTAGGCTTGTTTAATTGTTCTTTTGCATAGTTGTAATGCTAATTATAGTGAGGAAGAGGAAGAGGTTTTCTTCTGATGACTCTTCCATGAAGGCCAATATTTGTGTAGGTGTCTCTTAACAGTAGAACAATGTACAATACCTCCAGAGTATGCTAAAACTTTCTGAAGGTCTTTTACATTCAAGCAAGGCTTCTGATTTGCCTCTCTAGTAATCCTACAAGCAGCTCTCACTGAAATTTTGCTTAGTCTTCCAGAACTTATCTTGACCTCCACTGTTCCTGGTAACTGCCATTTCTTAATTACATTTTGAACTGAGGAAAGGGCAACCTGAAAACGCTTTGCTATCTTCTTATAGCCTTCTTCTGCTTTGTGGGCCTCCACCATTTTAATTTTCAGAGTGCAAGGCAGCTAATTAGAAGAACCCATGGCTGAGGTTTTTCAGCACAAGGTTGTTGAAGGCTGGGTTTTTATAAAGCTGAAAATTTTGCATCACCTGGCCTTTCCTAACAATGATAATGAATAAGCCATAACCCTATCAGTCTAATTAAGGTCTGAAACCTTGGTCAAAGTTATCTGAACACACAAATCTACAAGGGTGCCCAAACTTTTGCATTGACCCATTTTCTTTTTTTGTAATTTTTAAAATTTAAAAAATGACAACATAGATATATTTTTTTTTTTGCCTAAAATACAAAAAAGTGTCATCTTTAACTTTAAGCTTTTTATAGATCATGTCATCCTCAACTTGCTTAACTGTTCAAAATAACACTATTTTTGACTGGGGGTGCCCAAACTTTTACATACCACTGTAGGTGGGGTTAAACCAAGCTCTGCAACAGAGAAAACAGTGTTTTTTTTTCAAAACTGCAGAAGGCAGCCCAGTAAGTGATACATCGCTGGATTTACGGTCTTTGCCTCTACTAGATATTCTTAAATTACATAGCAAAAAAATGATACAACAACACATAGCAAGTAGTAATTAAACTGCAGGCAGAATGAAGCAAACCATGTATAGAATAAAATTTAATATTCATTAGAAATATTCTTAAAATAATAATAAAAATCACATATAAACGATACACTAAAATACCCAAGAAGGGGGGACCAAAAAACATACCCAAAGTAGAAAGCCTATATTCACAGCCACACAACATGTTTTTACACACGGAAGGTTAAGGTTGTTAAACAAATGTATAAAACAAATACATACGTAAAGTAAGAAGGCATTGTCTCTAATATTATGTTCTCACAGTGAGATTTTGATGAGTTTTAATCGTTGCACATTTTTGCTAAGAAAAAAAACGCAGCATCCAGTTTCAGCAAAGGTGGATGGGATTAATAGAAATCCCATGACCACTGGGCTTTTCTTTTGTAATTGAGCATAAAGTGATCTACAGTGCGTGTTTCAAATTCACAACATGTTAACTTCTATTGTGAGTCCGTTGAGTTTTTTTGTGCTGATTTTCCTCATAGAATTGCATTATATACGGAAAATCTGCAGGTAAAAGTCACATGTAATCCGCACATAAAGCTTTGTCAAAGCCGAATACCAGGGAGTGTCGAAAGCAAAATAACTTTTTCAGAAACATGACACACCAAAAAGAGACAAAAAAGTGCAGTGTCAAAATTGTGATAAAAATGCATGTCAAAAACGCACGCAAAAACGTGATACTTGAGATGCAGAAATTCTTCAGAAACCTGCAACATCAATAATACGTTGTATGTTCCAGTGACCACAAGGACCTTAGTACTCTTTACAGATGTGTCCACCATTGACTTACTCATGACTTTTGTTAAAGAGAACCTGTCATGTAAAATAACGCTTTTAACCTGCAGATATGGGGTTAATCTGCAGGTCAATGGTATTCAGACACAGTGTGGTGCCGGCACTGAAAGACCCACTGCCGGGAGGAAATTAATTTTATTTCTTGAAGCAGCGTTCAAATTCCAGTCATAAGGGTGGTGTTGCACGGTTTCATTCACTGCTCAGTGTATAGTGATTAATGGCTGTAGCCAGGTTCCGACACTGACTGACAGCCAGCCCTAATGATGAGCTGCTGACAGTCAGTGCCTGGGACATGGTTACAGTCGCTGCTCTCTGTACACAGAAAAGTGACTGAAACTGTGCTGGCGCCACTCCTATGACCAGAAGTCAAATTCTGCCCGAGGAATTAAGTACATTTCCTTCCGGCAGCGGGGCTTTCAGTGCCGTCGTCACACCGTGTCAGAACGCTATTAACCTGCAGGTTAACCTCATATCTACTGAGTAATAGTGTATTGTAATGGACACATTCTCTTTAAGAACTCCAATTTTGGCAATATACAAATGTAATCTATTATCAGGACACAAAACAAACCTTCAACAAGCTAGAATGCATAAGCCAAATATAGCAAGCAAAGTGATCATGAATATATACCGTAGGTATGCATGAACACACACAGTATAAAAAATGCTTGAGACGAAAAAAAAAAAAAGAATTCAACAAATTGGAGTTGAAGAAGGAACTAATCATATGATGTCCTATATACGATAACGTATAAGAGAAAGCACGGTGGCCCCCGTATAGTAACAATAAAAACTGAAGAGCTGTAATATAATGTAGAATGAAAGTTAATAAGAAAGTAGGAAAATAATGGAGAAATTGTAGTATAATGGACTTATACAAGATATTATATAGAAATAAGTGAAAAAAAAAAATCAGATCCCCATATAGAGAATAAATACATGAGCTGCCATGGGCTACTACAATTGGAGATGAAAATATAAATGTTCATGTAAAATAGAGAAGTTGTCCAATAATGCAGAAGCTCACATTATAAAGAGGGAGTTGATACATGGGGTGCTGATGTACCCGAGGTAACAACAGCATGTGTCGTGTTTAAATACAGGGTAGATGAGACTCATAAATGCCATCTGTTAATATTTACGTGAAATATTTTTGCTATAGGTATATATTTCATAGGCCGTGACTAAAGGCCCCGTCACACTAAGCGATATTGCTAGCAATATCGCTGTAACGTCACTGATTTTGTGACGTTATAGCGATATTGCTAGCGATATCGCTATGTGTGATACTTACCTCCGACCGGCTCCCCCGCTGATTATCGCTGATCGTGCGAGAACGGCCAGGGCCATTTCTCGTCGTCAGCTTCCTGCTGGGCTTCCTGTGGCGTCGAAGAGTGACGCGTGGACGCAGGTGGGAGGACGTCAGGATTGCCTCGCCTGAGAGGTAAGTAGCGACCCCCGACTGCTGCTATGTCGCTGGTGAGATCTGCATGTGTGGCAGCTCTCTAGCGACCACTTAGCGATGCACCAGCGATCCATATCATTGTCGGGATCGCTGGTGCATCGCTAAGTGTGACAGTACCTTAAGGCCCTTTGTGGACCGAAACATTGACCTATTTACACTTTGAATCTATATATACTTAAGGTACTGTCACACTTAGCGATGCACCAGCGATCCCGACTAGCGATATGACGTGGTCAGGATCGCTGGTGCATCGCTAAGTGGTCGCTAGTGAGCTGCCACACAGGCAGATCTCACCAGCGACATCGCTGGGGACGGGGGTCGCTACTTACCTGTCACACTAGGTGATCATGCGTCCTCCCGCCCGGCTCCACGCTCATTGCTCGTCTCTCCACAGGAAGCGCCGCAGGAAGCTGATGACGAGAAACAGTCCAGCCTGTTCTCGCGTGATCAGCGATAAGCAGCGGGGGAGCGGTCGTAGGTAAGTATCAGACACAGCGATATCGCTAGCAATATCGCTATAACGTCACAAGTTATAGCGATATTGCTAGAGATATTGCTTAGTGTGACAGGCCCTTTACTGATAGCTTAATAAAGTTTTTCAGCTAATCTACAATCATAGAGTGCCTTGATTTCTTCTCTTCAAATTGCATGGGATTATCCATACTCCACAAGCCAAAATTAATATCTCAACAACCGGGTGGCCACACATAGACGCATATAACGCAAACATTGGCAGACAGTATCAATAAGTCATGTTCTGTTTTGCTGGTTATCTAACACTAGATTATGGCCCGATGCTATCGCATCGGGAGGATGCGATAGCATCACACCTCTTGCCATGTTAACCTTCAACACACACACTCCTCAACACACACTCCTCTCACCTTTCACCATCTCCACTCACTCTTTCACTCCACATACGACCCCTTCTCTCACTCCGTCTCTCATACTCACGCCGTCATCGCCGCTGCTCCACGATCCCCGACATCTTCTTCCGCCGGCGCCATCCTGGATCCAGACGTTGTCCACGCCGGCGACATGTTCTTGCGGCGACGCCATCTTGAGTATCGTGAAATCCCGCGATAGTCAAGATGGCGTCGCCGGAAGAACATGTCGCCGGTGTGGACGACGTCGGGATCCAAAATGGCGTCGACGAAATCTCGCGAGTTTTCACCGACGCCATTTTGGATCCCGACGTCGTCCTCGCCGGCGACATGTTCTTGCGGCGACGCCATCTTGACTATCGCGGGATTTCGCCGATCCAAAATGGCCTCATCGCAAGAACATGTTGCCGGCGTGGACGACGTCGGGATCCAAAATGGCGTCGGCGAAATCTCGCGAGTTTTCGCCGACGCCATTTTGGATCCCGACGTCGTCCTCGCCGGCGACATGTTCTTGCGGCGACGCCATCTTGACTATAGCGGGATTTCGCCGATCCAAAATGGCGTCGCCGCAAGAACATGTCGCCAGCGTGGAGGACGTCTGGATCCAGGATGGCGCCGGCGGAAGATGTCGGGGATCGTGGATCAGCGGCGATGACGGCGTGAGTATGAGAGACGGAGTGAGAGAAAGGGTTGTATGTGGAGTGAAAGAGTGAGTGGACGTGAGTGGAGATGGTGAAAGGTGAGTGGAGTGTGTGTGTTGAGGGTTAACATGGAAAGAGGTGTGCGGTGACGTCACCGGTTACAACTGGACGGAAGTTGTTACAACCGGAAGCTGCTTAGGGCATTTATTATTATAGATTAGTTATTGTGAGATATTTATAGTCAAGAAAATTGTAATAAGAAAAAAACAAATCAAGGATTCCTAGTGTCTTATCAAATCTGTTTTACTATTCCCGAGTAATAGTACTATTTTTGATCATTTCGATGCATAAATACATTTCACTCGGTATTAGTATGCCGTGATGATCCTCGAATCAGCCTGTAATTAATTTGCAACTTGTGTCAGTGATAAGTAGCGGTAATGCTAGTTCCTAGTGAATCAATAAGCTGTGCTCCCATGACTTATAATTTCACCTGCAAAATAGCTGCTACTCTAGAAGAATGGAAGATATTCTTTAACTTTACGCATTTATCTTCTGTTTTATAAAAACAATAATTCATAAACACAACAAACACAAATCAATAAAAACCTAATCTATTAATCTACCTAAATTTATCTATCTATTTAGCTTTCATCTATCTATTATCTAACTATCTATCTAAATGTAAAATTGAAGGCAGCATTCCATGTACTTCAATGTGAAAAAAGGTAAGTCTTTATTCAGACCCACATGTCTGGGCGACGTTTCGGCTCACACTGAGCCTTTCTCAAGCCTAACTAAATCAAGTATCTATCTATCTGTCTATCTTTCTGTATTTTTTTGCCTTAGGGTACCGTTACACATAGCGATGCACCAGCGATCCCGACAACGATATGGATCACTGGTGCATCGCTAAGTGGTCGCTAGTGAGCTGCCACACAGGCAGATCTCACCAGCGACATCGCAGGGGTCGGGGGTCGCTACTTACCTGTCAGACACGGCGATCCTGACGTCCTCCTGCCCGCATCCACGCGTCGCTCGTCGTCACAGCAGGAAGCCCAGCAGGAAGCTGATGGCAAGAAATGATCCAGGAGCTTCTCGCGCGACCAGCGATAACCAGCGGGGGAGACAGTCAGAGGTAAGTATCACACATAGCGATATCGCTAGTAATATCGCTGCTACGTCACAAAATCGGTGACTTTACAGAGATATTGCTAGCGATATCGCAGTGTGTAACTGGGGCTTTACTCTTGGCCCAACAGATATGTGGCAGAAGGTATTCAGCTTAAAAAAAAAAAAAAATACATTAATTTGCATTTTTG
Source organism: Dendrobates tinctorius (assembly GCF_039654945.1). Lineage (NCBI taxonomy): Eukaryota > Metazoa > Chordata > Amphibia > Anura > Dendrobatidae > Dendrobates > Dendrobates tinctorius. The sequence continues at coordinate 9,397,424 of NW_027361872.1, forward strand.
TCAGGGTATGTCTTTCTAAGCATTTTTGGCCTGCATGTGGACACTAAAGACATTGTCCACTACTCAGACAACCCCTTCTGTATTCCCATATTTTCCCCTTGTAAAATAACAACATTGATACTTCCGATGCCTGTGTTGATTCCCAGGAATCGCGTTACAATGTTATATCAAGTGATTCCAGTGGCCAATCAGTGTCTGCTTTATTCTCCCCATGTTTAGGCGTATCACATACATACAGAGTAAGGCCAGAGTCACACTAGCGAGAAATACGGACGAGTGCTATGCAAGAAAAAATCGCAGAGCACTCAGGCCAATGTTAATCTATGGGGCAGCTCCCATCAGCTGATTATTTTCTCAGCCGTATTAAACGGGATGAGAAAATCGCAGCATGCCGCGATTGTCAGCGTATTACGCCCGCAAAACGCCAATGCAAGTCTATGGGGGTGAGAAAACTAAGGATTACACATGGACCAGACGTGTGACTTGCGAGAAAGAATAGATATATACACATAGAATACATATATATATATACACATGTCATTGAGACACATATATATATATATTTATATATATTTATATTTCATAGAGTTCTACATAGCAGAATAGCCGCTAAATCAATTGCCGGCTTCTGTAAAATCAGTCCCCAACCCGACATGAAATGACACATGGTTTACATACAGTAAACTATTTCATATATTTTTTTATAATGTTCAGAAACTTTCTCACGCTTATTTGTTCATCTCTGGTCAGCCGGGGCGCCTGAGCAGACATGATTTCATTCATTCTGCAGTGGTTTACAGCAGGGCTGGAAGCATTAGCACCGATCCCTGTTGTAAACTAGTTAACCCCTTGTGATGGATTGCAGCGGGGGACCTGACTGAATGGCGGAGAGGTATGTATATTGTTGTTTTTTATTTTTTTGTTTTTTTTTTACAGGACAACAAGGGATTCTTTTGGATTAGCAGACTAATACATTTTGTCAAAAACTTTGTGCGATTGTTTCATTAAAAGACTTTTTATTTAATGTGTGTGTCTTTTTTAACCCTTTACTACTATAGGATTAATAATGGATAGGTGTCTTATTGACACCTCTCCATTATTAACGCAGCTTAACACTAGAACTACTGGACTCGTGATACCTACTAGAACTACTGAATGTAGTCATTTTGACTACTGACTTGTTTTTGTTTATTATTAGAGTTTCATTTGTGGTTATTTATTAATAATTATATTTTTTTTAATGTATTATTATTGTGAGATCCAACAGTAATGCTTTGGAATGTTTTTTTTCTGATTTTTTTTCATATTTTTCTACAGGAAATAACAAAAGTAAACTAAGTAAAACAATAATAATAGACGTTTTAAAATAATTTATTATTAAAGTGCACACATATAAACAACAACTCAAGAACAACAAGCAGGGAAAATGTAAGTGAAGGAGAAGAAAAATGTAAATATGGCACAGAATCTCAATAAAACCGACCAACCGTTATTATGAAGTACAACCGGTAACTTTCTAAACATTTGTTGATTCGCATTTCAGGCATCGTCTTTCAATTTCAGAGGTACATTGCCCACACAAAGACTTATGGCAAGTCATACAATTTCCAACAGATCGATTATTTTTGCATTTTGCTTTTATCTGGCAAAATTTTTTTTGAGACATCACATGTGAAGATGTAGCAACTTGGGACATGCCACCCTTTCCCCTAGATACAACATACGGACCACTCAACTCGGTGACAAGCTTTTGCAAAAATGCCTTGCGTGACATTTCTCCGGTGGTCATCTCCTTGTATAATATCCAAGCATTTATACCCTCTAAGTCTAAGGTATTTTCAAATGCGTGAACAGGCCATCTCCTAGTACCTGTTCTTGTGCTGTTGAAAAAAAACACGTAATTTTTATCGTTTTCGCCTCATAAACCATTACATTGCATTATTGCTATATTCATGCATATTGCCCATTTGCAGATAAACAAATATTCTTTCTAGCTGTAAACTATAACTAATAACATCAAGCTGTATGCAAATATAGTTTTTCCTCCAAAAAATTGCTGCTTCACACTATACAGTACAAAATATTCGAATAATATGACAATAAAATGTTGTATATACCTGCAGGAGTTTTCAGAGCTCTTATGTCTGAATCTGTTGTCTTTGTCTCTCCAAGTGAAATGAAAGTAATTTACTATCCAGACTACTGTCTACTGCTTGGACCAGAGAAAAACATCTCCCTTCGTTAGCATAAGGTAAGAGCCTACAGTTTTCCAAAAAAGCTCTATTCAGATCAGCATTACACAGTAATACAGCCAGGTAACACAATGAAAATGTGAAAAGTTGACATCTGAATTGAACTACATCTATATGAACATCAGGGTAAATAAGATACAGTGAAAAAATTATGCACAAAACTTTACAGCAACTTTTAGTGACAAAAGGACAGCAAAATATAGCAGGTAGTCAAAATGACTACCTTTAGTAGTTATAGGTGAATGTTGAAATAAATGCGCAATTTTTGCACCTAAATTATTTATTGCCACAAAATCTTTTTTAACATCCTATTTGAGGAAAAGTCACCGAGTCTCAAGCCGGAATTCCAAAAAATGTAGTCACAGAGGAGAAATACATAGTGCAAAGTAGTCAAAATGACTACCTCAGTAGTTCTAGTGTTAATGTCACCTTTCAATAGCAAGGTGATATTAACCCATTGTTATTAACCCATGAGCCACCACTAAAGGCCATGGGAATAGAGAGGCTAAGTGCCAGAAAAGGCAAATCTTATAGATGCATCTTTTCTGGGGTGGCTGGGTGCAGATTTTTTTTAGCTCTCTCTAGGCTCTTAATATCTGCCCTCACTCACTGGCTTTCCCTCTCTGGTGGAGAAATTACCGCGGGAGCCCATACAACTTTTTTCAACAAATTTACCAGTTAATTTTAACACCTACATGTCCAAAATTTTACATACATACCCTAATCTAATTATTGGTCAAAGACATATAAAAAATAAATCAAATGAAATGGTTTACTGTATGAAAACCATGTGTCATTTCATGTCGGGTTTTGTAATAATTTTACAGAAGCCAGCAATTGATTTAGCGGCTATTCTGCTATGTAGAACTCTATGAAATATAAATATATATATATATATATATGTGTCTTAATGACATGTATGTATATAAATATATCTATTCTATGTGTCTATATCTATTCTTTCGTTTGTGTTTTAACCTTTCATTGAGATCCATTATATGTTCATTTTGCAAGCTGGTGAGAAAATCTACAGATGTGATACGGATGCTTACATGCTCAGAAATCGCATCCTACAGTTGTGGCCAAAAGTATTGACACTCCTGCAATTCTGTCAGATAATGCTCAGTTTCTTCCTGAAAATGATTGCAAACACAAATTCTTTGGTATTATTATCTTCATTTAGTTTGTCTTAAATGAAAAAACACAAAAGAGAATGAAGCAAAAAGCAAAACATTGATCATTTCACACAAAACTCCAAAAATGGGACAGACAAAAGTATTGGCACCCTCAGCCTAATACTTGGTTGCACAACTTTTAGCCAAAATAACTGCGAACAACCGCTTCCGGTAACCATCAATGAGTTTCTTACAATGCTCTGCTGGAATTTTAGACCATTCTTCTTTGGCAAACTGCTCCAGGTCCCTGATATTAGAAGGGTGCCTTCTCCAAACTGCCATTTTTAGATCTCTCCACAGGTGTTCTATGGGATTCAGGTCTGGACTCATTGCTGGCCACCTTAGAAGTCTCCAGTGCTTTCTCTCAAACCATTTTCTAGTGCTTTTTGAAGTGTGTTTTGGGTCATTGTCCTGCTGGAAGACCCATGACCACTGAGGGAGACCCAGCTTTCTCAAACTGGGCCCTACATTATGCTGCAAAATTTGGGAGGTCTAGGGAGGTTAGCCACTAGGGAGGTTAGCCACAGTGCCATGGGCTTTAAACTTCTTGATGACACTGCGTACGGTAGACACAGGAACATTTAGGTCTTTGGAGATGGACTTGTAGCCTTGAGATTGCTCATGCTTCCTCACAATTTGGTTTCTCAAGTCCTCAGACAGTTCTTTGGTCTTTCTTTTCTCTATGCTCAATGTGGTACACACAAGGACACAGGACAGAGGTTGAGTCAACTTTAATCCTGCTCAACTAGCTGCAAGTGTGATTTAGTTATTGCCAACACCTGTTAGGTGCCACAGGTAAGTTACAGGTGCTGTTAATTACACAAATTAGAGAAGCATCACATGATTTTTCGAACAGTGCCAATACTTTTGTCCACCCTCTTTTTTATGTTTGGTGTGGAATTATATCCAATTTGGCTTTAGCACAATTCTTTTTGTGTTTTCTCATTTAAGACAAATTAAATGAAGATAATAATACCAAAGAATTTGTGATTGCAATCATTTTCAGGAAGAAACTGAGTATTATCTGACAGAATTGCAGGGCTGTCAATACTTTTGGCCACAACTGTAGCCTTACCAACGGATGACATACGCACCACTGTTCAGGGAATATTTCAGCGTATTACGACCGTAAAATACAGACCTTTTTTTTTACGTTGTGACTGACTCCAGCATAATTGAGTGAGCAGCAGCTCGCACTTCCTCCAGATGTATGAGATTTGTTCAAGGGTGGGGAGAATGACGCGTCCACTGATTTGGCTGGAGGGATAGTGTGACCGTTCATGTGATCTCTGGTTGAGCCAGTGATGACACTGAAGCTTGAAGATGTAAGCTAAAGTGAGTGCATTATATACAAAACAAAGAGGACAGAAGTCACTGTGTGCTAAGTAAAATTTAAAGAGCAGGTGGCCAGCTCCTAATTAAAACAACCTAAGGCTAAATTTACACATCCATGTGACCCGATCTAATGCTGTCCATCTTTCACTCGGACAGTACACTGATCCACAGATTTTCCTTGAGCCATATAAACATCAATGTTAAGACTACGTCCCTATCTCCGGTCAATGAGATTCGGAGCTTATCCTATTCTTATCAGTTTTGTGGATCAGACCCAGACATTAAAGTCTACAGGGATCTAGGAAGTAACTAGGAAGCAAGGGTCCTGTCACACACAGCGAGATCGCTAGCGAGAGTGTTGATTTTGTGACGCATCAGTGATCTCTCCAGTGATATCGCTGTGTGACGGGGATCAGCGACCGGCCCCCCTGCCAGGTATCGCTGATCGTGCAGGATCGTCCTGGGCCATTTTTTGATCGTTGGTCTCCCGCTGGCCAGCACGCATCGCTGCGTGTGGTAGAGAGAGACCAGCGATCAGCGATGCTGGATGCTGGATTCCAACGTAAACATCGGGTAACTAAGAGCCGCGCGGCTCTTGGATACCCGCTGTTTACCCTAGATACCAGCGCATGCTGGTATCTAGGGTAAACAGCGGGTATCCAAGAGCCATGCGGCTCTTAGTTATCTGATGTTTACGTTGAATACCAGCATCCAGCATCACTGATCCTGATCGCTGGAGGGGCTGTCTAGTGATGTCCCAGCGATCCCATCCATGTCGGATCATTGGTGGGATCGCTGAGACATCGTTATGTGTCTCGGATCCTTAAGACTGCACTTCAAAGCTCCAGCCTAGTTTCATCTGTTGTTTTTCTAAATGATACATTGTTAAGAGTCAATAATTAAAAAATGAGTTTGTGTTTCTGTGTAAAAAAAGTTGCGAAAACAAAAATCTAAGCAACTAGGATAACACATAAAATAAATTTCACATGAATGTGTGAATCTAGCAGTGCTCAGCTACCAAAGGAGGCAGTTACTACCTCCAAAAATATGCTAAAAAGTGAAGCAAGTGTGAACATGTATAAGATGCAGTGCTTGCAATATATGCAGAACACACAAATTATGCAACAGCTTAATCTGTCTATTATCTATCTATCTATCTATCTATCTATCATCTTTCTATCTATCATCTATCTATCTATCATATATCTATCTACTATAATTCTTACTTTAAACACAAGTAAATTCCCCAATTATAGGAACCAAAATTAATAGCACAACTCAAAGTTCAACATAATGCACCAAATTCCCTTTGTCAAGACACTTAAGCAAGAACTAGGGATAAGAAGAGTTTTCTCCAACCACAAATTTTATTACAATAAAATTGATAAACAGAGCATTGCTGCTAATGCAGACATAAGAGGGCAAAAATAACAGCAAATTACACCTTACAATGAAAACAGTTTACAAGCACAAAAAACTGGCAACAAAAAAAACCCATGTTTTAAAAAGAAGCTGTGGCAGGCTGGGGCAGCACTCTTCCTTACATCTTGTAAGTGTGATTATAGCACCTTATATTGTGTATACTTCTTTGTGCACCTTATGCTCATGATGGTGGGCTAATCCCCACTATTTTGTGCACTCTGTACTTAGTTTACATATGCTAATAGGCTAGTTCTGCACCTATGCTTCTGATAGTGAGTTAATCCTCACTACTCTTGGCACTCTTCATTCCTGCTACTTATGCTAATAGGCTAGTTGTGTATGCAGTATAGCACTGATGCACTTTTTTCTTAGTACTGTGACACTTCACCCTTTGTTTATCCACTAGTGATTACATTGCCTACAGTAGGTTATAAATTTAAAACATGGGTTTTCTTGTTGCCAGTTTTTGGTGCTTGTAAACTGTTTTCATTGTAAGGTGTAATTTGCTGTTACTTTTGCCCTCTTATGTCTGCATTAGCAGCAATGCTCTGTTTATCAATTTTATTGTAATAACATTTATGTGGTTGGCGAAAACTCTTCTTATCCTTAGTTCTTGCTTAAGTGTCTTGACAAAGGGAATTTGGTGTGTCATAATTATTACTTGTGTCATCTCATTTGTTCATTAGTTAATTATGAGAAATTTCACAATTTATTTTCCAGCCATCACACACAATACATTTTAGACTTACCATGCTTGTTTGTTGCAGTTATATCAGGATATATTCTGCCACCCAGTGGGCCCATATACACATTTACAGTCACATAAGAGATTGTGAAAGTGAAGACTGAAATGAGAATGTTTGCTGCATATAGTACAGTTTTTATAGATCAGCCTTGCCCTCTATACCACCCACTGACAAGTCAAGCTGCATTACTTCATTTCAGTAGTGATACTAAAATATACTTCTGATAGAAGGAAATAATAAATGATGAGAAATGAAAGACTGTTTAGCGATAGCAAAATTGAAGAAGGCATTCATAGTGTGATCTATATAAACACTGGAAACAACTGGGAACGACGGTTTCCATATTGTCAAATATTCTGCATTATTTATCAATAATATAAATATGTGCACTATGCAGTCCAGAAAAAAAGTATTACGTAAAGTATTATACTTAGTTAGTACAATATGCTGTTTTCAAGATTTTTTTCTCATGCTGCACCTGTTCTCTAGACTGTACTGCCCAAGACAATTTTGTTAATTCCTAGTGCCCACTGTTTTAAAAGTCACCTAAAACCAAATCTTTTTAGGTAGGCCTACTGCATCACGTCGCTATTCTAGTTGTTCTCCATTCTTCATTCCGACATCAGTCAAATCCCTGTGAATAAAATATCACCTATTGTAGATACCTTATTACGGTAACACGTAAAGAATCTAAACTATTTGTGAAGTACACAGTTTTCAACCAGATAAAATACTACCATACAATAGATTAATTAGCATGAATGATGTTGTATTATGGTCAAGCATGAGCACCAGTACTCCGTTTATTTTAAATGGGGTACTCTATCGTCCCAATTCAAGGTAGGAGAATCAGGGAGAAGGACTTAAACATGAAATGGCTGTCAGTCACATTGTCTCCACAATCTCTGTTTAGAACCAAAAATAAAGCTTATTTTAATGCACAGTGGTGAGTGCCCCATTTTCTCCTTACATTAGAAACCCTGATAATCTCAATAACATTTACTGCATGCCTTCTGTCTTTTAACCCCTTCATGACCAAGCCTATTTTGACCTTAATGACCTGGCCATTTTTTGCAATTCTGACCAGTGTCCCTATATGAGGTAATAACTCAGGAACACTTCAATGCATCCTACCGATTCTGAGATTGTTTTTTCGTGACATATTGGGCTTCATGTTAGTGGTAAATTTAGGTCGATAATTTTTGCGTTTATTTCTGAAAAAATCAGAAATTTGGTGAAAATTTAGAAAATTTTGCAATTTTCAAATTTTTAATTTTTATTCTGTTAAACCAGAGAGTTATGTGACATAAAATAGTTACTAAATAACATTTCCCACATGTCTACTTTACATCAGCACAATTTTGGAAACAAAATATTTTTTTGTTAGGAAGTTATAAGGGTTAAAAGTTGACCAGCAATTTCTCATTTTTACTACAAAATTTACAAAACCATTTTTTTTAGGGACCACCTCACATTTGAAGTCACTTTGAGGGGTCTATATGGCAGAAAATACCCAAAAGTGACACCATTCTAAAAACTGCACCCCTCAAGCTACTCAAATCTACATTCAAGAAGATTATTAACCCTTCAGGTGTTTCACAGGAACTAAAGTAGCATGGAAAGAAAAAATGGACATTTTAATTTTTCCAACAAAAATTTTCTTTTAGCATCAATTTTTTCATTTTCACATGGGCAACAGGATAAAATGGATCCTAAAATTTGTTGGGCAATTTCTCCTGAGTACACCGATACCTCATATATGGTCATAAACCACTGTTTGGGCACACGGCAGGGCTCAGAAAGGAAGGAGCGCCATTAGACTTTTTGAATGGAAAATATGCTGGAATATTTAGCGGTTGCCATGTCGCGTTTGGAGAACCCCTGTGTGCCTAAACATTGGAGCTCCCCCACAAGTGACCCCATTTTGGAAAATAGACCCCCAAGGAACTTATCTAGATGCATAGTGATCACTTTCAACCCCCAGGTGCTTCACAAATTGATCTGTAAAAAAAAGTTAAAAAAAAGTACTTTTTTCACAAAAAATTTATTTTAGCCTCAGTTTTTTCATTTTCACATGGGCAACAGGATAAAATGGATCCTAAAATTTGTTGAGCAATTTCTCCTGAGTACACCGATACCTCCTATGTGGTCATAAACCATTGTTTGGGCGTATGGCAGAGTCTGGAAGGGAAGGAGCACCATTTGACTTTTTGAATGGAAAATTAGCTCCAATCGTTATCGGACACCATGTCGTGTTTGGAGAGCCCCAGTGCACCTAAACATTGGAGATCCCCCACAAGTGACCCCATTTTGGAAACTAGACCCATTATGGAACTTATCTAGATGTGTGGTGAGCACTTTGAACCCCCAAGTGCTTCACAAAAGTTTATAACACAGAGCAGTGAAAATAAAAAATATTTTTTTTTCCTCAAAAATGATTTTTTAGCACGCTATTTTTAATTTTCACAAGGCTAACAGGAGAAATTGGACCACAAAAGTTGTCCAGTTTGTCCTGAGTATTCTGGTACCCCATATGTGGGGGGGAACCACTATTTGGGCGCACAGCAGGGATCAGAAGGGAAGGAGCGCCATTTGACTTTTTGAAATGCAAATTACTTCTAATCGTTAATGGACACCATGTCGTGTTTGACGAGCCCCTGTGTACCTAAACAATGGAGCTCCCCCACAAGTGACCCCATTTTGGCAACTAGGCCCCCTAAGGAACTTATCTAGATGCATAGTGAGCACTTTGAACCCCCAAGTGCTTCACAGAAGTTTATAACGCAGAGCCGTGAAAATAAAAAATATTTTTTTTTCCTCAAAAAAAATGATTTTTAGCCAGCAATTTTTTTTTCCACAAGGGTACCAGGATAAATTAGACCCCAAACATTGTTGTCCAGTTTGTCCTGAATACGCTGGCACCCCATATATGGGGGGAACCATTGATTGGGCACGCGTAAGGGCTCGGAATGGAAGTAGTGACGTTTTGAAATGCAGACTTTGATGGAATGGTCTGCGGTCGTTGCTACATTTGCAGAGCCCCTGAAGTGCCTAAACAATAGAAACCCCCCACAAGTGACCCCATTTTAGAAACTAGACCCCCCAAGGAACTTATCTAGATGCCTGGTGAGCACTTTGAATCCCCTAGTGCTTCACAGAAGTTTGTAACGCAGAGACGTGAAAATAAAAAAAATATTTCCACAAAAATAATATTTTAGCCCCCAATTTTTTATTTTCCCAAGGGTACCAGGAGAAATTAGACCCCCAAAGTTGTTGTGCAATTTTTCCTGAGTATGCTGATACCCCATATGCTGGGGTAAACCACTGTTTGTGCACACGTCGGGGCTTGGAAGGGAGGGAGCACCGTTTGACTTTTTGAATGCAAAATTGGCTGGAATCAATGGTTGCACCATGTCATGTTTGGAGACCCCCATGATGTGCCTAAACAGTGGAAACCCCTCAATTCTAACTTCAACCCTAATCCCAACACACCCCTAACCACAGCCCTAACCCCAACACATCCCTAACCCTAATCCCAACCATAACCCTAACCCCAACACACCCTTAACCCTAATCCCAACCCTAACCATAACCCTAACCACAAGCCTAACCCTAATTCCAACCCTAACCCTAATTCCAACCCTAACCCTAATTCTAACTTTAATTCCAACCCTAACCCTAATTCCAACCCTAACCCTAATTCCAACCTTAACCCTATTTCCAACCCTAACCCTCTTTCCAACCCTCACCCTCTTTCCAATCCTAACCCTAACCCTAATGACAAAAATAAAAATAAAAATAATTTCTTTATTTTATTAGTTGTTCCTGCCTATGGGGGTGATAAACGGGGGGTTTATTTACTTTTCATTCTATTTTGATCACTGTGAGAGTTTATCACAGTGATCAAAATGAATGAAAGGAAATTGCAGCCGGCGGGCGCACTGCGCATGCGCCCGCCATTTTTCAATATGGCAGCGCCCATGGTCCGGGACCGCGTGACACCGGGAGCCATATCGGCACTCGGTGAGTACCAGGGGGTGGGAAGGGGGGCGATCGGAAGGTGGGGGGAGCGGAGGGAAGGCGGGGGGGCAGATGATGACAGCGGCGGCACCCTCCCCCAGTCCTACTCACCCTCCTGGTATCTGCATATACACACAATATGCTAATCCATTTCATGAGTAAAAGTTTGGACCAAGCACTATAGAATTACTAGGGTTACTAGCTAACCTTGTTATTCAGGTGCTTGGATGATAGAATTTATTGATCTTGGGTAACAAAAAAATCATCTACAGCGCTATGGAAGCATGACATTATAGATCTTTTTTTCAGAAAGAAATAGCTCTCGGCTGCATTTACATTCTCTGCTTCAGTGTGTGCACTACTCAGCTAAAAGGCTGACAATTTGAAAAGAAACTAAAAGATGAGCAGACTGAAAAATGACATTTCTTTTTTGAGGAATAATGATAAATTGCAGAGATTTACATGAATTTGATGCTTTGCATGGAAAATATTCATTTTAAATTATTTAAATGACCCATTTCTTCCAAAACATTATTTTTTATATATAAACGATACCTCAAAAGTAAAAGAAAGGCTTCAATGTACTTGATGTAAAACAAATATGAGAAATACACAGGACTTACTATAATTTTAATACATATTCCAATATATTTTTGCATAATATACTTAGGAAGCAAATTAAAGGGATCTTACTGTGATAGAAAAATATATCTTAACTTAAAAATCTTGGAAAATCAATGCACATTTCATAAAGAATTAAATTTCAGAAATGCATCATTTTATTAAATTTGGTATACCAAGTTATGTATCCTGAGAGTGTAATGGGGAATGTTTCTCCTTGTGGAGAGTGTCAAGTTGGTGTAAGGAGAGTCTTAAGCCATGTAATGCCTCTCTGGGGATTTCAATATGCAAACAGCCCTTTTATTTCCTATTTAAATTCCCAGAGGAGTATTGCATGGCCTATAAGTCTCCTAACACTTGCTTGGCACTCTCCACAAGGAGAAATGTTCCTCTTTAGATGTGGTGAGGGTGAGCCATGCCATATTCACCTGTTCCCATTCCATCTATACAAATTACGCAGATTCCAGAGGTTTTTATTTTTAAGGTTGCACAACAGTGAAGTTAGCATTTCATAATTCAAAGTCTTCCCTTTTATGAATTTCCAAATTCTGTCTTTCAACATGGTGTAAAAGACTAGCTCAGATGACGGTAAATTATATTTAACCCTGATCTCACCGAATTTCAGGAACTCCACTCCACTAAAAACATCCCCCACCCTTTTAATTCCAGATTTCCCCCAAACCTTCGGTATCGGGAGATCATCCATCAGTGCCAATGAAGAAAGAGGCAACTTTAAGATTTGCTCTGCTTTTTTGATATTTTTAGTCGGCTTAATGAGTTCCCTCCAGGCTGAGATTATCGACCGACATATAGGATGAGATGAGTTCGCACTGGGCTTTTGCAGAAGGAAGTTAAAGAAAAGCTTTTGCAATGAACCTCTATCACTAGCATCTCTCTCCAAGCCATACCAAGCTGGATGCGTCATGTTTTCAGTAAACCAGTGCCAGCTCTGTTTAATGAGCGAGGCCTGATAATAAGCATATATGTTGGGCAGTCCTGCGCCCCCATGTTTTTTATTTTTGTACATTAAGTCTGCAGATATTCTTGCTTTTTTACCTTTCCAAATAAATAGTCGGATGAGCTCTTGAGCTTTATCAATGGTTTGGCGCGGAAAGCTAACTGGTAAAGTCCTAAATATGTATACAATTTTGGGAAGGATAAAAGTTTTGACTGCCAGAATCTTCCCAAAGATGGAAGTCTCTAGCTGAGCCAAAAAGGATAGATCGCCTGTAATAGTCTTTATAATGCTGTCTAAATTGGCCCTAACTGTGGCTTGGATTGATCCAGCTATTCTAATCCCTAGATAGACAATCTCTTTCTCCTCCCAAATGAACTGGGTTTGGGCCTTTATTTTGTTAATTTCTGATTGTTTCATGTTTAGAGTTATAAATTTTGATTTGTTTGGGTTTATCTTAAAGTAAGATGCTCTAGAGAATTTTTGTAGTTCAACTGAAAGGGCTTTAATGGAGTTTGCAGGATCCAGTAGCATGAGGAATAGATCATCTGCAAATAATCAAATTTTAAAATTTTGTGATGGCAGTTCAAAGCCTTTAATATCATTGTCTATTCTTATTTTTTTGGCTAGGGGCTCTATGGCAAGCACAAATAGAAGGGGGGACAGGGGGCACCCCTGTCTTGTGCCATTGGTAATGTCGAACGGGTCAGAGAGGAAATTGTTTGCATAAATCCTGGCACTAGGACCCGAGTACAAGGCGAAGACTGTTGATAGAAACTTCTCGTCAAAGCCAAATCTAGCAAGAGTTGCTTTTAAGTAAAGCCAGTTTAGCCTACCAAATGCCTTCTCGGCGTCCAGTGCCAGAAAAGCAGTTTGGGTTCTCAGGTTGTTCGCTAAATTTATCAGATTCACCACCCTTCTAGTTCCGTCTGAGGCCTGGCGGCCCTCTGTAAAGCCTATTTGATCATCCGCCAACAGACGTGGAAGGATGTTTTTTAATCGGTTTGCAATGATCTTTGAGTAGATTTTAATATCGCTATTTATGAGCGATATTGGCCTATAGCTCTGTAGCCTCTCGGGGTCCGCCCCCTCCTTTGGAATCATGATAATTGTTGCCTCTAACATCACCTTTGGGAACGAACCCCGACAATTTCTCTCTCTGTAAAGGGGCTATTGACATAATTCAAGTCCAGCTCATTGACTCTTGGTAGATCGATACTCTGTAGAAAAGAATCTACAAAATTCGAGTTAACCACCGGTGTTTGGGGGTCATCTTTCAGGTTATAGAGATTTTTAAAGAATTCTGCAAACGAGTTGACAATGTCCCTAGGGTGAGTTTTGGGGTCACCCGAGGGAGATACTATCTTATTTATTCTCCTTTTAATTCTTTCTCTTTTTAATTTCCTCATCATAAACCTGGTAGGCTTGTTAAGAGACGCATATGATTTGTACCTAGATGCTTTGATGACTGCATCATATTCCTGGTAGATTTCAGATCTCAAACTCTGTCTAAGTCTCAGAATCTTAGCCTGGACGGTCTAGGAAGGAACTTTTAAGTTTGTTTGTTTTTTCTCTAGATCATTAATTTGGGCCTGTAGGTTTGTAATATTTTCCCTATTTCTCTTCTTATGTTTAGAAAGAATTTGCATAAGACACCCCCTCAGGACCGCTTTATGGACGTTCCAGACCGTGAACTGATCTACTTCACCTGGTACGTTTTCCTTGAAGTAGTTTAAGAGAGCGTTTTCTATCTCTTGTTTGTACTCTGGTATATATAGCAAAGCTGAGTTAAGCTTCCAGCGGAATGGTTTGTCAGGGGGAGGACCCACAAGGAAGTCAATGAGAACCGGGGTATGATCCGAGATGGACTTCTGCATGAAGCGAATGTCCTTAATTTTGGACAGAGTGAATATGTTAGTAAGTAGAAGATCTATCCTGGAAGCTGTCTTATGTACATCTGAAAAGTGGGAATACTCACGTGACGATGTATTCAAGCAGCGGAAAGCATCATAAAGCTCATTTTGAATTAACCAGTTTTTTAAAGCTGGGACCTTGTGGCGAACTAAAGAGGATGAGTCAATGCTGCTATCTGGGGACAATATTAAAGTCGCCCAATAAGATGAGTTTGCCTGTTTTAACTTTGTTGATTTTTTTGGTAAGCTTGTTCAAGAAACGAATGTGTCCCTTGTTGGGTGCGTATACATTCACTATTGTGCATGGCCTTTCATGGAGTAAGCATATGAGTATATGAAACCTGCCCAGGGAGTCTGGTATTTCTTTGATGAGCTGAAAAGGAACGGTGCCACCTACCAATGTGATGACCCCAGCCTTTTTCTTTGTGGAGAGTGACTTGTACATGTGTGGGAAGTTCTTGTGCTGGAAGACCGGGTGTTGATCGGCAGCCAGTTTAACCTCCTGAAGGCATACCAATTCGGCCCGGGTTTGGTTGATCTCCTTCCAAACCGCATACCTCTTATTCGGACTGTTGAGCCCCGTAACATTGTACGATAAAATTTTCATCGTTAGAATGCAATATCAAAACAAGAAAGGGAAACAAATAGAACAATGAAATACAGAAAAAAAAAAATTAAGAACTTGAGAGTTCTCCTGGAGGACTCCAAACTGGTTGGTGTCTCACCTTAGATTGGGGGAAAAACGAGAAAAAAATTAAGTGGCAAGTTCCCACAGTGACAATGACAAACTATAATTACGGGTACTAATATTCATGTTCAGGAAAAGGAAATAATAGTGACTCCCAAATAAATTCAAACATATGACAAAGATCAATCCTAATCCCTATCTCTAAAGGATGGCTCATCCATCAGGAATTTAAGAAACCTCTGACCCTCGAGTGGAGTATAGATGGGGCAGTGTTTATCTTTATACCAGACTAAAAGCCAAGTCAAATCTTGCTCCCATCTCCCCTAGTGTTACAAATCATTAAATGATTAATTATAATTGATCTATAATTGGCTAAAAACTACGTGTGCACATACCCTTAAAGTCTTCTCAGGGTATGTGCACACGTAGTTTTTAGTCTCTGCGGATTTTGTAGAGAAAACCGCAGGAAATCCGCAGGACAAAGTGCTGCGGTTTATCTGCGGTTTATCTGCGGATTATCTGCGTTTTTTCTGCGGTTTTGCCCTGCGGTTTTACACCTCATAATGGATGAGGTGTAAAACCGCAGCGTTTCTGCACCAAACAATTGACATGCTGCGGATTGTAAACCGCAGCAAAACCGCGCGGAAAAAAACGCAGCATGTGCACAGCTTTTTTTTATTTCCATAGGAAATAAAGGTACTGTACAACGCAGCAAAATCTGCTGCGTTTCTGCAGAGCCAAAAACGCTGCGGAAACGCAGCAGAATCCGCAGTGTGTGCACATACCCTCATAGTCATCAGGGATCTTTCAATATGGATCAAATCTAATCTATCAACTGATTTAAGCAAATATGCTCAAAATGAATTTCAGGAGATTCACAAATCTTTATTCATGAGCAAATTTGCATTTATTTATTTTGGCAGAAGTGAGTTCACCACCGTTCACCGGGAGAAATTTCTCATTTCTCCAGGTGAACTCACCTCTGCCCCATGAGACTTTTTCTCACTCTGCTAGTGGTGACCTCACCTGCAGTTCAGGGACCTGGCTGGGAATGCAGCCTCAGTGACCAGTGGTAAGCTCGATGACGTAACTGCTGCATCTTGACACTGTCCAGGTTGAAAACTATTTATCCCCAGATATGGATTACGGCATAGAACAAAATGTAGGACTGGTGAGGGATATTGTTGATTTTTATTTTGTTTTAATATCAGAGACAAGGGATTCAATGGAATGGGCGATAGGTGAGTATAACTGTGTTTGTTATTTTTAAATGAAAAAGGAAAAGTGTGGTTATTTTTATTTCAAATAAAAGACTTTATTCTGGTTGTGTATTTATTTTCAATATAACTATAGGATTAGTAATGGCTAGGTATCTTATAGACGCCTCTCCATTACTAATCTGTGGGCATGATGTCATCGGACAATACAAAGGTGACATCAACCCCACAAATATGAATCCCAGGATTTTCTTAACTCCTTTCTTCCCCTCCATTCATTAACCTTTAAAGTCTTCTCATAGTCATCAGGGATCTTTCAATATTTATCAAATCTAATCTATCAACTGATTTAAGCAAATCTGCTCAAAATGAATTTCAGGAGATTCACAAATCTTTATTCATGAGCAAATTTGCATTTATTTATTTTGGCAGAAGTGAGTTCACCACAGTTCACCGGGAGAAATTTTTCATTTCTCCAGGTGAACTCGCCTCTGCCCCATGAGACTTTTTCTCACTCTGCTAGTGGTGACCTCACCTGCAGATCAGGGACCTGGCTGGGAACGCAGCCTCAGTGACCGGTGGTAACTTTGATGACGTAACTGCTGCATCTTGGCACCATCCAGGTTGAAAACTATTTATCCCCAGATATGGATTACGGCATAGAACAGAATGTCGGACCGGTGAGGGATATTGTTGTTTTTTATTTTGTTTTAATATCGGAGACGAGGGATTCAGTGAAGTGGGCAATAGGTGAGTATTACTGTGTTTGTTATTTTTAAATAAAAAAGAAAAAGTGTGGTTATTTTTATTTTAAATAAAATACTTTATTCTGGTTGTGTATTTGTTTTCAATATAACCATAGGATTAGTAATGGCTAGGTGTCTTATAGATGCCTCACCATTACTAATCTGTGGGCATGATGTCATCGGACAATACAAAGGTGACATCAACTCCACAAATATCACCCCACTTGCCACTGCCGCAGGTTAAGTGGGAAGAGCTGGGCAAAGAGCCAGAATTTTCTGGAAGGCTGCAGGCTGCTATTTTTAGACTGGGGATGCCAATATTCATGGCCCCTTTCCAGCCTGAGAATATCATTCCCCAGTTGTCTGCTTTAGTCTGGCTGTTTGTCAAAAATGGGGGGACCCCATGCTGTTTTTTTAAAATTATTTATTTAAATAATTAAAAAACCAGAGTGGGGACCCCTCTATTCTTGATAACCAGCCTTGCTAAAGCTGACAGCTGAGGGTTGAAGCACGCAGCTGTCAGTTTTGCCTGGATGGCTATCAAAAACAGGGGGAAGCCCAAGCAGGTTTTTTTAGCATACAGGGGAACCCACAACGTTTTTTAAATTATTTATTTAGAGCACAGGCACCAGCAGATGAATACTCCCATAAGCAGCCGCCTGCTGTCGCTGACGTAAATTTGTTACCTCCAATCATAGCTGCAGGCTCATGCTGTCATTTGACAATGTAGAAAACGTGGCTGTCTGACCAATCATAATGATTTTACCGGCGATCAGAGGCAGTGTTTGCCGCACTACCATGTACATGACAGCATGGCAAGCACTGGATGTTTGAGCCCCCCATTCGAGTGAATGGGGTCTGGATGCTGTTTTGGTGCTTGAATCCAAATTTTTTAAAATGTTCAACTGAACATCCAGGGGTCCCCCCACCACTAATAAGGAACCAAAAATACTTTTTCTAACAGTCTTTCCTGTGGCCATTGGAACACACAATAGCTGTCTCTTGCTCTTTTCTGTAGCTCATTTGCCAACCTTGCTGTCCTGCTGTGCAGAGAGGAACTGGGTTAGCATTCATTATAATAAGAGGATAGGAGATTCTATAACAGAAAAAATGTGTATTAGACTAGGATCATATCATTGTATTTTCTCTCATCCGTGAGAATTGGGTCGATTATGCAAATCAAACTCCCCACGCAATCACTCCATGGAAATCGGACTGCACTCAGATATCATCTTGCATGTAGGAGTGCAATCTGAATATCAAATCAAACTCAAGGATGATGGAATTTTTTTCCTGGGACCAGCTTTGAAAAAATAGACATGTGCATGTCCCCATATTAATTTTTCCAAACAGAATGGAAACAAATACTAAATGAAGGTGTTGCCATTATTGCAATTGATCAGAAAATAGCTGATTATATATTCATACAACATCCAGTAATTCTCATTTATCATGCTCTGCCCAAAACCCATGAGGAAATCTTTCCCCTTCCCTTTAGACCAGTTATATCAGGAGTAGGCTCATTGAGTGAGAACTTGGGGCAATGGGTAGAGCATCGTCTACAATCCCTGGTCATCCATCTACCAGGGTATGCCAGGGATACTAGGATTGTGAGGAAAGAGGGAGACACAAGCTCAATATAGGGTCTTATCCCACAAATACAGTAAGCGGTTTGTCAGAAAACTGCTCACCTGGTAGTAGGTATTCAAAGCATGTATAGATAAGGGCTGCTGCAGATCCACAAGTCGGTCACCAACTATCTGAAACAGAACTCTGCAAAGGAATACATGGATTTCGTCCACGCTGCCCAAATGATGAAATTCCAGAAGGTTAATAAAGTTTGACAGTGGTTTATTCTACGCGTTTCAAGGTTTTTTGCAACCTCCTCTTCAGATATTTCCTGAAGAAGAGGTTGCAAAAAACCTTGAAACGCATAGAATAAACCACTGTCAAACTTTATTAACCTTCTGGAATATCATCATTTGGGCAGTGCGGGTGAAATCCATGTATTCCTTTGCAGAGAGGGATACTAGGATGATAGATACTGCTATGGAGGGACATACATGGCTCCCTTCATTTAAATGGTTAACTTGTGACGTTGTGAGCCTGTACCATCCTATCCCACATTAAGTTGTTATGGACAGTCTTTCATTTTTTATTAAAAAATACAGTACATACAAAACAGAACTACAGATTTTTCTTTTTGATGCTGTCTTCTTTTTGCTTACTCACAACTATTTTTCATTTGACAAAAAAATTTTCTTACAGCAGTGGGGTGTTAGCATGGGAGGGATATGCTCACCCTCCATTACTAACATCCCAGTTTCGGCAAAGAAATGTGTTTGCTGAGAAAAATCCCTTCATGAATTCCATTGAATTTTACGGGAGATTTATAGATGACATAGTTATGATATGGAAAGGAGGAAATCAAGAAGCAATAGCTTTTGTTGAATATCTGAATACAAATAATTTTAATTTGACTTTTACATATTGCCTTTTAGAGCATAAAATCAATTATCTGGATATAACATTAATAGGCAGTATTCCAAAGGGAACTGTGACAATTTACCCTTACAAGAAATCTACTGATACTAATAGTAATTTAGAAGCCCATTCATGCCATGCTAAACAAGTAATTAACAACATTCCCCTAGGAGAACTTATAAGAACGAAAAGAAACTGCTCCTCCCCAACTACATTTATTAAAGGCACGGATCAGGTACTGAGCAGGGTAAAACATAGAGGCTATCCCAACTGGTGCTTACAAAAAGCTAAAAAAAAACAGTGAATAAAATTGATAGCGCAAAATTAATGGAAAAAGAAAATAGCATGACACGCTTGGCAACTAATAACAATCGCAGTAAAAATGCCCTGATAACCTTTTCAACGAATTATAGTCCACAGTGTAATAAAATTGTTGATATTATCAAGAAATATATACCTATTTTATATCAAGCTAAAAAACTTGCAGAAATATTGAAACATTTGAGAATTTGTTTCTCTGCCAAAAAAAACTCCTACTTTAGGAGGAATTCTTTCTCCCAGTTTCTTTAGTAATGATCATAACTGTACTAATAAGACATGGCTTAATTTCAAGGGCTTCTACAAATGTGACTCTCACCCTTGTGAAATATGTTTGCACATAAATAAAACCACAACTTTTTCTTCAAAATCCACAGGACCGGTGTTTCCTATTAAGAGCTTTATCAATTGCAACAGTGAAGGTTTAATTTATTTGATAGAGTGCACATCTTGCAGTTTACAATACGTAGGATGCACTACAGGTCAATTGAAAAAACGAATCAGAAGAATTGATACGAATCAGATGCGAGTAGCTCCACTGCCAAAACATCTCAACGGTTTCCAAACACTGCAAACTTATACATGGTGAAAATATCAGCACACTCGCAGTTATAGGGATTGAAAAGGTTTTCAAACCATTTAGAGGTGGTGATTTGAGGAGAAAAATCTTAAATAGAGAAACATATTGGATCTTTAAGTTGCAGACAAGAACCCCAAAGAGACTTAACATACGACAGGATCTTATATTACAGTACAATTAGTGCTGAAGTATAGTATGATTTTTCTGATTTGTTCTTTCACTTTTTTCTGTTTTTTTATTCACATTTTCTAATGTTCTTTAAAATTTTATATTGTAATAGGATGCTTTCTGCCACTCTTTGTATGTAGGGATGGGCGAACCCAAACTGTAAAGTTCGGGACAGTACCGAACACACAGTGTTCGGTCACAAGATCCAGAACACGGGTTTCCATGGGGAAACCCGTGTTACAGTTCAGGTCCAGTTCGGGTTCGGGTCCAGGGCCATTCTAAGTATAGCTACCTGTCCATATCTGTGGTAAAACAAACCACTATGTATGGACAATTCAATAAAAACAATAGGACACAATATATCTAAAATTCTATATAATCTTTAATAAATCGGATTTAGGCAATTATAAACTTGTGCGAACAAGTGCCAAGGACATACAAAATATTAATCTAAAATCATAACATACATATATGAAAAAATAATAAAAGAGGTCTGTCAAAAGATTGTAGTAGATTAATGATCTATCGCAGCATCACACACATATTGGTATAACAAGTGTGCATAAACTATAAACAGTGGTATATTTAAACAAAAAATATATATATAACACAAAAGTGATTATACCCACAATTGGGTTGTAAAACTAATATAAATCTACATCAATAATATGCCATTGTGGTAGACTCACATCCCAAAGTGATAACCCATAACATAATACTCAATAATGTGTGAGCCGATTAAAGATGTTACATACCCGTGATATAATGACAGCCTCTAAAGTAATGCCCGGCACTCCCCGACGCGCGTTTCGGAACTGGCGTCCTTCCCCCTGACGAAGGACGCCAGTTCCGAAACGCGCGTCGGGGAGTGCCGGGCATTACTTTAGAGGCTGTCATTATATCACGGGTATGTAACATCTTTAATCGGCTCACACATTATTGAGTATTATGTTATGGGTTATCACTTTGGGATGTGAGTCTACCACAATGGCATATTATTGATGTAGATTTATATTAGTTTTACAACCCAATTGTGGGTATAATCACTTTTGTGTTATATATATATATTTTTTTTAAATATACCACTGTTTATAGTTTATGCACACTTGTTATACCAATATGTGTGTGATGCTGCGATAGATCATTAATCTACTACAATCTTTTGACAGACCTCTTTTATTATTTTTTCATATATATATGTTATGATTTTAGATTAATATTTTGTATGTCCTTGGCACTTGGTTGCACAAGTTTATAATTGCCTAAATCCGATTTATTAAAGATTATATAGAATTTTAGATATATTGTGTCCTATTGTTTTTATTGAATTGTCCATACATAGTGGTTTGTTTTACCATAGAATTGAATGGTTTCCATTCAAATTTTGTGACATATCAGGAAGGCTGGTTGATTAGAGCTGTATGAATATTTGCACGAGTTAATTCAATTTATTCATTATATGTGGATTATATGTAGATTGGTGCAATTTTATACATTTTTTCATTTTTTAATTTTTAATTTTATTATTTCTTTCTGCTGTGTTCATTTGTTTGCTGTCCATATCTGTAAAGTTCAAGTTCGGGGTTTGAACACAAGTTCACGTCATCTCCAGCCCTGAACTCAAACTTTATAGAAAACTCGGACAAACCCGCCGATCCCGAACATCGAGGAGTTCATCCATCATTATTTATATGCTTTCCAGGATGTACTGTATGCTTATATGTATTATCTGCCTATCATACTAAAAGGATTGGTTACTTTGTTTCCTCCCTTGGTAGTAATTGACTGATTATGTTACACCTGACTGGGGTCCAACAGATATATAAGTCCCTGTAGAGTGGTAAAAGACAGACCATGATTAAGACCTCACGGTCAAAATGCGTCTGTCGCTAGCAATCCTAGGCTTCCAAATGTATCCACTACATGTCCTTTTAATGTTTCTACAATGAACGTGAAGTTTTATTTCCTGACGACGCTGCAGAATTTTTTCACATAGTATAGTATTGGTCGGAGTACGATCCGATGTTTCGTAAGATCGCGCTTGGACCAAACATATGGTGCCATTTGAAACTTATCTATCCTGCTTGTGTTTTTTTTTGGAAGTTCGACAAGATGTTGCATTTCTTAGTGCATGTACTAATACTTTACTGTGTGTGACTACAATCACATCTATCTGTATTTGCTAAGAAACAGGTATATATTTTGAGTTTTCTGATATCAATGTATAAATATTACACTAGATTCTGAATGTTCTTCTTACCAACTTGAACAATGCCAAATGTCAAAGGAGAATCTACTTGTGGGGTGAGAGAAGACACAGATGTTTTGTGTAGTTTCTCTTATATCCTATGTAAGAAAAACTACACAGAGCACAATGAACTTTTCAACCTCTTGCTTGACGGAAAATTCTCCAGGGGTAATAACGTTGAGAATAATAGCTAATCACAAATAAGGCTCAATATGCATCTTTTAACTCTCACTGGCTTGTAGAATTATACAGTACTCCATCACTGTGTACTGTCTATATCAAGTGTTCTCCAATATGGTAGAATCCAGGGACAATTTTTAAACTGAAAAATAAGTAGCTCCACCATTTAAAAAATAGTAATAATAATTCTTCTTCCGCATATTTATCAAAAGACTTTAGTGCATAAATAACCAAATGTATATGAAAATGCTAGAGATTATAGAATCAATCCACGGCTAATTGAATACACGTCAAATTTCCAGAAATTAACAGGTAACGTGAACAGTTTGTGATCAGCCAAAGAAGGAAAAATGCCTGGAGCTGTATCACAAAATACTTAAGAGTCACAGAGCGGCTAATGAGGTTACGTGGGCTTCCGTACAATACCCTGCAGCTGCCACATAATATGGTCTAGCGCAGCCAATCATGGAGCCTGCCATTTTATGCTTTTATATTGCAGCAATAGAGGTCAGATTGCACAGCTCATTCGTTGAATGAAGAAATTCCAGAAAAAAATGAGATGTTTCGGTCAATACCCGACCTTCATCAGTCATCTTGATAGAAGAGATCTGTGTGGCAGCGCACTGTGTGAGAGTCTGCAGTGTCCACTGTTGAGAAGAGTGGACACTGCACTCTCGCACAGCGCACTGCTACAAGATATCCACTATCCAGATGACTGATGAAGGTCGGGTATTGACCGAAACGTCTCATTTTTTTCTGGTATTTCTTCAATCAACAAATAAGTTCTTGAACACACGTATACGAGTGCCAAGCATTTCTACATCACAGCTGACAGATGTGGTTATCCTACCTGTGTGCTACCGGAATTCCAGAAGTGTTGTGTTTTCCTAATTGCACAGCTCATTCAACATAAGGACAGAAAAAGGCATTAATTATTGATAGAAAATATAATTTATTGCAATCATTTGTTAAAAAATACACACAATGTATTGTATAGCAATATAGTATATAAAATTTACAACAATCGTACATAGCACAAGAATAAAACGCATCACAAAGGAGAAACCTACACTGTATATTGCAGTCCTATGCTACACAAAACACTCCAGCCTAAGGCCATGTGCACACGATGCAGATTTCCAGTGGATCTGCAGCGGATTTTACCATGCAGAAACGCTGCATATCCGCATTGTGATGTACAGTAGCATGTTAATCAATAGAAAAAAAAATCGCTGTGCAGACACTGCGGATTTTTCCACGCGGTTTTCTTGTGGTTCAAAATATGCAGCATGTCACTTCTTTTGTGCGGTTTTCCACCTGCTCCATTCTCCAAATCCGCGGGGGAAATCCGCAGGGGAAAACCGCACAAAAACTGTAAGAAAACCGCAAGAAAAAAGGAAGAAATCAGCAGGAAAAATGCAGGTCATTTGACCTGCGGATTTCTTCAATTCTGCGTGGAAAAATCCACAGGGCAAAAAAGTACATGTGCACTTAGCCTAAAAGGAAAAAAACATTAACTACAACAACAAAATACAACAACCTACAATAGAGGAGGGGTAATAGAAAGGAGGGGGAAATCACAAGCCCTAGGAGTTATTGAAGGACAAGACACATGGAGGGGGGGAGGCAGAGCAGTTTAGTTCTCATCCTTGTTGTCAACATCTAGACTGTGCAATACAGAATATTCTCCTAGCAGGCTGTGGTTCAGCCTGTCGCTCTCCTGGATGGACATGCAAAATGAGACAGTGCCGGGCAACTCAAAGAGTGTCCTTAAAATAGTTCATAACGTCCCAGTCCTCCTGGATGGCTCCAAAGCTATGTACCCAAGGGAAGAGTCCACAAAGTGCCGAATTGTACTACAAGCTACTCCTGGTGAGAGAGATCCTAAGGTTGTCCTCCAGGGAAACCAAGAGGAGCTATGCAAAGCGGCAATCCCATATAGAATTGTTTCCTCAATGAAGGTGCACCTTTGGCAGTACCAGTTCTTGCACAGGTTCCGGGCGTAAATGAATAACCAGATGGATAGCCCGCCCTATATCGCCATCCATGACAAGTTCTTGTGCCCATTGGTCAACCTGTTCGGCGACACATTTGTCCACACAGTTTTAAGCGTATCTGCATGGAGTCCTGAAATGGACTCCTGATCCTTGGCTCTGATGAATTTGTGGAAAAAACACTGGTGTTGAAGAACATTTAGTTGCATCAAAATGGAGAGAGATAAATAGGGCAGGTGGCAGCAGTAGTGCAAGTGTAATTGATCAATGTATTCAAATTACACACGTATCTTATCCTTCTGACACTACAAAAGTTTGGATTCTCTTTCTTTCTCTCTCACTCCTACACCCTATTACAAGGCAATTCAATATGAATCTTAAAAAAAAAAAAGTGCTACAACTGATTGATTTAAATTTCAGAAATTTAAATTATCAATAATAAATGCTGATCAAGGAAATGTCTTTATTTATAATCATTTATGTTGATTATTTAGTTTAACATTCTCATTTTACTTTTTACTATTGGTCTTTATACCATTCTCAAATAAATTGGTACAACAGCTCATCACATTTTTATTTTTCATCTCTATATATTGATTGAGAGATTCTAAAGATGTTGTATACAGTCTACAAATGAAAACTCAACTTTTATCACTCTCTAAACAATTCCGCAGGGACAAAATGTCCTTATTGCAACACTGCGCAACACTAATGCCTGGTAACACTTTCCTCTGCCAGTAATGGATCATGCTGGCACCTAAATTTAAAATTAATCTTCTTTTTATCCTCTTTTTAACAGTATGAAAACTTGGTCAGCATTACCTCAAATGGACCTTTTCTTGATTTATCTAAAATGATTAGATTTGATTAAACATCACAGTTGTTTAGCCAGGATTTCTTTTGTTTGAGGAGCAAAATTTAATTATTAATTTAAAGCCTGCATTGTGTTACGTGTCATTGTATGTCATGAAGCAAAAAAACTTTACCAGCTCAGGGTGAAATTAAATTGCTGAGTACAGTAGGAAACGCAAAAAGTCAGCACAAAAGTATATTATTTGATTAGAACTAAAATTATATGTAATTAAAAATTATCAAAAAATACCAGACTCTGCATCTGGGATGAAGGATGAAAAAGTACATACAAGGGCATCTCACAAAATTAGAATATCATCAAAAAGTTAATTTATTTCACCTCTTCAATACAAAAAGTGAACTTCATATATTAGATAGAGTCATCACAAACAAAGTGATGTATATCAAGTGTTTATTTCTGTTAATGTTGATGACTATGTCTTAGAGACAGTGAAAACCAAAAATTCATTACCTCAGTAAATTAGAATACTTTATAACACCAGCTCAAAAAAATGATTTTAAAATCTGACATGTTGGCCTTCTGAAATGTGTGTTCAGTAAATGCACTCAGTACTTGGTGGTGGCTCTTTTAGCATCAATTACTGCATCAATATGGCGTGCCATGGAGGCGATCAGCTTGTGACACTGCTGAGGTGTTATGGAAGCCCATGTTGCTTAGACAGCAGCATTCAGCTCGCCTGCATTGTTGGGTCTGGTGTCTCTCATCTTCCTCTTGACAAAAAATCTATGGGGTTAAAGTCAGATGAGTTTGCTGACCAATCAAGCACAGTGATACTTAAACCAGGCATTGGTACTTTTGGCAGTATGGACAGGTGCCAAGTCATGCTGGAGAATTAAATTTTCATCTCCAAACAGCTTGTCAGCAGAGGGAAGCATGGAGTGTCCTAAAAGGAGACCTAACTTGGAGTAAAAACATTTTCAAAAATTAAGAGCAAACACCAGAAAAATGGCATCAATTGATCCACAATAGAAATTTGAAACCACAACAGTCAGCCATGGGCCATTCATGAGGTATCAGGGTCTGTTCCAGCATTTAAAGCTTTTAATTTAAGTTTCAATTAGGATGAGTTAGTTGAGGGCCTGGTGCCTGCACCAGAGTAATCCCAAACGATTTGGCTTTTGAAATGAGGCCTGGCGCCTGCACCTGATTAATAGTGTTGAGCGATACCATCCGATATCCAGAAATATCGGATCGGATTGGATCGGCCCGATACAAAAAGTATCGGGTATCGCCGATTCCGATACCGGAAGTCCCATTCAAGTCAATGGGACAGAAATATCGGATTTAAAAAAAAAAACATTTATTTCCTTGTACATTCAGTTCGGGAGGGGGGAAGAGTGTGGGTGGTGAGTGGGCGGACACTGTGCGTGTCTGTGTATGCGGGCGGGCTCTGTGCGGGCCTCTCGGGGGGTCTGTACAGGCCTAACGGGGGTCTGTGCCACCTGCCGGCAGCCTGTACGGGCCTGCCGGGGGTCTGTGCTGGCTGCCGGGGGTCTGTACGGGCCTGCTGGGGGACTGTGCCGGCTGTCTGTACGGGCCTGCCGGGGGTCTGGCCGGCTGCCGGGGGTCTGGCCGGCTGCCGAGGGGTCTGTGCTGGCGGTCTGTATGGGCCTGCCAGGGGTCTGTGCCGGCTGCCGGAGGTCTGTACGGGCCTGCCGGGGGTCTGTGCCGGCTGCCGGCGGTCTGTACGGGCCTGCCGGGGGTCTGTGCTGGCTGCCGGGGGTCTGTACGGGCCTGCCGGGGGACTGTGCCGGCTGCCGGCGGTCTGTACGGGCCTGCCGGGGGTCTGTCCTGGCTGCCAGGGGTCTGTGCGGGCCTGCCGGGGGTCTGTGTGTGTGTGTGCAGGCATCGTCTGATGGGACTACAAGTCCCATCCGGCGATGCCTGCTACAATGACAGTGATTGACATATTAGCCAATGATGGGACAGTAGTAGTCCCATCATCCGGCTAATGTGTTGAATGTAAAAAAAAAAGATACATACTACATACATACAACATTCATACAACATACATACTACATATTACATACATACTTTATATATACTACATTCATATAACATACATACATACTACATACATACTACATTCATACAACATACCTACATACTACATACTACATACATACTTAATATATACTACATTCATACAACATACATACATATTACATGCATACTACATTCATACAACATAAATACATACTACATACATAAAACATGCTACAGATATACTACATACATACTACATACTACATACAATACATTCATACAATACATACATATAGACATACAGTCCATATAACATAGAGTACATACTCACCATTACTTGTCACATTGTTCCCCAAAGCCAGTGTCATCTGTGAAAAAAATATGAAAAAAGCAAACCACCAAATACTCCCCGTTCCGCAGAAATCCACGAGTGTCCCACGACGATCTCCCGTGGAGAACAGCAGCATCAGCTGATGCGACTGCTCTCTAGGGGGCTCCAGGAATCCAGTGATGGGAGGTAGGTATTCTTCTGCACTGTATTCCTCCGCCACTGTAAAAAAAATAGTCCCTAGTCTCACTTTTGGCATTGCTGTGTGAGAAAATTCCCTCGCAGCTTTTGCCATAAAGTGAGACTAGGGACTATTTTTTTTACAGTGGCGGAGGAATACAGTGTGGAAGGATACCTACCTCCCATCATTGGATTCCTGGAGCCCCCTAGAGAGCGGTCGCATCAGCTGATGCTGCTGTTCTCCACGGGAGATCGTCGTGGCACACTCGTGGATTTCTGCGGCACAGGGAGTATTTGGTGGTTGGTTTTTTCCATATTTTTTTCACAGAAGACACTGGCTTCGGGGAACAATGTGACAAGTAATGGTGAGTATGTACTCTATGTTATATGGACTGTATGTCTATATGTATGTATTGTATGAATGTATTGTATGTAGTATGTATGTAGTATATCTGTAGCATGTTTTATGTATGTTGTATGTATGTATGCTGTATGAATGTAGTATATAGGTAGTATGTATGTTGTATGAATGTAGCATATATGTAGTATGTATGTATGAATGTTGTATATATGTAGTATGTATGTATGTTGTATATATGTAGTATGCATGTAGTATGTATGTAGTATATATGTAGTATGTATGAATGTTGTATATATGTAGTATGTATGTAGTATGTATACTGTATGAATGTAGTATATATGTAGTATGTATGTAGTATGTATGTATGTTGTATAAATGTAGTATATATGAAGTATGTATGTAGTATGTAGTATGTATGTTGTATGTATGTAGTATGTTTTTTTTTTTTTACATTCAACACATTAGCCGGATGATGGGACTACTACTGTCCCATCATTGGCTAATGTGTTAATCACTGTCATTGTAGCAGGCATCGCCGGATGGGACTTGTAGTCCCATCAGACGATGCCTGCACACACACACAGACCCCCGGCAGGCCCGTACAGACCGCCGGCAGCCGGCACAGACCCCCGGCAGCCGGCACAGACCCTCAGCAGGCCCGTACAGACCGCCGGCAGCCGGCACAGACCCCCGGCAGCTGGCACAGACTCCCGGCAGGCCCGTACAGATCGCCGGCAGCCGGCACAGACCCCCGGCAGGCCCGCACTGACCGCGCATCATAATGTGAACAGACCGCACATCATGATGACATCATTTCAGCAGCCAATCACAGCCACAACAGTGGCTCATTGCATTATGGGAACTTCCGATTCCGGTATTCGATATTGAAAAACTATCGGTACTCGGTATCGGAATTCCAATGCAGCGAATATCGGCCGATACCTGAATGCTCAACACTACTGATTAATTATCCTAAACTACCGTATATTCTCGTGTATAATCAGACCTGTGTATAAGCCGACCCCCCTAATTTTGCCACAAAAAATTGGGAAAATTTATTGACTCATGTATAAGCTGAGAGTGGTGCTGCACAAGGGCTAATGGTGGTCCAAGAAGATGCTCCATAGATAAATACCCCCCATAAAATGCTGCACAAGGGTTAATGGTGGCCCAAGATGATGCTCCATAGATAAAAAAAAACCCATATGCTGCTGCACAAGGGTTAATGCTGGCCCAAGAAGATGCTCCATAAATACCCCCACATGCTGCTGCACAAGGGTTAATGCTGCCCCATATGATGCTCCATAAATACCCCCCATATGCTGCTGAACAAGGGTTAATGCTGCTCCATAAGATGCTCTATAAATACCCCCCATATGCTGCTGCACAACGGTTCATGCTGCCCCATAAGATGCTCTATAAATACCCCCATATGCTGCTGCACAAGGGTTAATGCTGGCCCAAGAAGATGCTCCATAAATACCCCCATATGCTGCTGCACAAGGGTTAATGCTGCCCCATAATATGCTCCATAAATACCCCCATATGCTGCTGCACAAGGGTTAATGCTGCCCCATAAGATGCTCCATAAATAACCCCATATGCTGCTGCCGCTGCTGCAATAAGAAAAAATGACATACTCACCTCTCTGCGGCTGGGGGCCAGGTACCGGTGTCCTGAGCCCCCCCGGCACTGGCGATATTTACCGGTCCCCATTCCATCGCCGTCCACCGCTCTGTCTCCCGGGTCTCTGCAGTGACGTTCATCAGAGGGCACGCACTAACTACGTCATCGCGCAACCGGCTGAATATTGCTCTGCCCCATCATACTCACCCCCTCCTGGCACGTCTCTGCAGCCCCTGCTTCTCCCTAGGCCGTCTTCTTCCTGCATTCAGCGGTCACATGGAATCGCTCATTAAACCCTTGAATATGTGCATATCCATGAGTTTAATGAACGGTACCATGTGACCGCTGAATACAGGAAGAAAACTACCTATAGAGAAGCAGGGACTGCAGAGACATTCCAGGAGGGGGTGAGTATGGTCTCTGACACCCCCGCTCCCCCTCCCCCACCGACCCCCATATATGACTCGCGTATAAGCCGAGAGGGGGACTTTCAGCCCCAAAAAATGGGCTGAAAATATTGGCTTATACACTAGTATATACGGTATTTGTATTCTAACATGAGTCCAGGTGCCTGTACCAGACTATTAGCCCAAAGAATTTGGATTATTAAATGAATGAGGCCTGGTGCCTGCTCCAGACTATTGGGCCAAACAATTAGGATTACAAAATGGGGGCTGGTTCCTGTAACACAGTATTAGAACAAAGGATTATATTATGAAATGTGGGCTGGTGCCTGCACCAGACTATTAGCCCAAGTGATTTGGCTTATGAAATGAGAACTGGTGCCTGCACCAGAGTATTATTCCAAATGATTTTGTTTCTGAAATGAGGTCTGGTGACGGCTCCAGATTATTAGCCCAAATGATTTGGATTACTAAATGAGGCCTCTTGCCTGCACTAGTGTATTAGGCCAAACAATTAGGATTATGAAATGATACCTGGTGCCTGCACCAGAGTATTAGCCAAAATGATTTTGATTATGAAATGAGGCCTGTTGCCTGCTTCAGAGCATTAGGCCAAACGCTTTGGATTATGAAAAGAGGCCTGGTGCCTGAAACACAGTATTAGCACAAATGATTTACATTATGGAATGTGGGCTGGTGCATTCGAGTATTAGGCTAAACAATTTTGATTATGAAACGAGAACTAGTGCCTGCACCAGAGTATTAGACCAGGTGATTTGGATTATGAAATGAGGCCTGGTACCTGCACTAGAGTATGAGCCCAAACGATTTTGATTAGAAAGTGTGGACTCCTGCCTGCACCTCAATAATAGCCCAAAAAATTTTAATTAGGAAATGTGGCCTGGTGCCTGCACACTAATATTGACCCAAACGATTTTGATTATGAAATGAGGCCTGATGCCTGTACCAGAGTACTAGCCCAAATGATTTTGATAATGAAATGAGGCCTGTTATCTGCACCAGAGTATTGTGCCAAATGATTTATAATATGACATGAGGCCTGGTGCATGCACCACAATATCACCCCAATATTAGCCCAATGATTTTCATTAGTAAATGTGACCTCCTGAGTCCTGAATGCAACAAAGTAATAGCACAAACGATTTGGATTATGATTAGTAAATGTGACCTTCTCAGCCCTGACTAAAACACTCTATTAGCCCAAATTATTTGGATTAGGAAATGTGGACTCCTGCCTGCACAACACTTTTAGTACAAACAGGTTAGATTGTGTAAGGTCGATTTCAAACAGAACAGGATCCTATCTAACTATATGACAACTTCCAGCAGGAGCAGAAGCTGGCCTCTCTTCTCTGTTAGGCCAGGATCACACTACTCTGTGTGATGCGAGAAACTCGCATGAGTCTCTCACATCAACACCCGACGCTGCCGATGGCACTCAGGACCGGAGCTGCGCCTGCATGTATTTCTATGCACCTGCAGCTCCAGTCCTGAGTGTCGGCGGCAGCGGCCAGGTGTTGATGCGAGAGACTCATGAGTTCTTCGCATCACACACGGTAGTGTGATCCCGGCCTTACACTGAGAAAATGGCACCAACAAAACAACATGTCTAACTTTTATATGGAGATAGACATGTAAATTCGGCAGCCAATGACAGAAGCCCTTGTAACTGGACGTTGTGGATGGTTACTGAGCTCTGATTGGCTTCCGGATTCTGCACACATTAAATTCATTTAAAAAAAGAAAAAAAGAAATAGTTTGCCACGCCTCTGTCCTATACCAATACCCTCCCCTCATAAAACACATCCACTGAGCTCAGAATACAGCACCACTATCCTAGCCAATGTCCTAATGAAAGCATTAGTGGAAACAAGATCATTTATTGAACTGCACTCGAACTTAGTCGACTTTGAGAAAAAATACTCGGGAAGCTGAGTACGAATCCGAATGAGCTACGTTCCTGTGGAATTTGAGATTGGCAAACATTTTCCGAACAAGTTCGCTCATCTCTAGTCATGATATAGTTACATTGCTTTGACAAAAGCTATGTGATTCCAATTTTTCAGATATGTTACTGTTCACTCTGTTTGCCTTTGTTTAAAATATAGTATATTAAAAATTTGTAAAATGCCAGAAGCCAGCAAGATGCAGGCAAGTCACATTGTTATATGAGGAACAGCCATTTAGCATTTACGATGAAGGGAATGTCTGCTGCTTAGTATTATGATTGCACATATATAAGGCTTCTATAAACCCTGTAGGAAGCCATTCTTAGTGACCTGAAAACCCCAACATGCTATTTTCAATACAGAATTATACCAGCAACAGTTTCAATTTCTTTATAGAAATATCTGTGTTAACGTGCATTACTATTTTTATGCTCTCAAACTTTTTTTTTTGCTAAATGAATCTCAAAATTCCGTATTTTCCTTTCAGCAGGAGCAAAACTAATTTAAGATAGCTCGAAGCTTAAGGTAGTAGAACTTCAATGTTAATTAAATTACTTACAAAGTAGCTATTCAGTTTTCTAAAGTACATATTTTATATACTCATTGCATTTTCCAAAGTCATGAGAATTCATATTTTATTTTACCACCATTCTGTGTGATTGGTGAAATCGGAAAATTAACAGCCTCAGAATGAAATTATTTCTGGCTCATAGGAAAAAAAAATGTAAAATATAATTTATGTATTTCACAGCTGAAACCTAGACAACCTCATTCACTGACCAGAAATATATAAAAAAGAAACAAACATTACCGCTTGAACTGACCTCAGAAAGACATATAAAACATCTCAAATATCTTATTTGTATAGAAAGAGTAAAAGGTATTAAGGAAACAATCTACTGGGTTAAATAAAAAAATTCTGTTATAAGGAATAAGTAATCTTGAATTTTTCTTCTACCCTCTTAGAGTCAATAGAGGACCAAGTAATACAGTGCATACAGAAAACTCAGTCACTAGATTTGCTTTAAAGGGAACCTGTCATGTCAAAAAGCGCTACTAACCTGCAGATATGCGGTTAATAATGTTCTAAAGCCATGTGGCTGCCAGGAGCAAAATTAACTTTACTCTGCTTGGCAGCCTCCAACTTCCGGTCATGGAGGTATGGCCGGTGAAGCTTCAGTCACCACTCAGTACATAGGAAGCGGTGGCTGTAACCACTGCCCTGCACTGACTGACAGCCAGTTCTGTACTGATGCTCTGCTGAGTCAGCTGTCAGTCAGTGCCAGGGCTTTGGTTAGAGCCGCCGCTCACTGTGCAATGAGCGGAGACTGACGCTGCCTTGGCCACACCTCTATGAGTGAAAGACTGTGGTAAATGGGAGGAATAAACTTAATTTCCTTTCTATAGTCGGGCTCTCAGTGCGGTGGCCACTGAGCTTTGGAGCTCTATTATCTACGTATTAACCCAATATCTGTGGGTTAATAGCATTTTTTGACATCACTGGTTACCTTTAAGATATCAGCCTTGCTTCAATGAATGTCCTTGCCTTAATTTTCGGGATAGCAGAAGATTATGTAGACAAAGGACACTTCTAGAACACACTTTGTATAATCAATGTCACAGATGAGCATATCTGATGAAATTTGACTTGCATCAAATCTACTCAGCACAATTCTAATTCCTGGTTAAAGCTGTTTTTATTACAGGAGATAGGCAAATCTTTGGAAATTCAAATTACCCACATTCATAGAATTTAAAATGAAGAAAAATTTGATTTGCCAAGGAACACAAACACTGCAAAAACTCCAATTAACTGGAAAAGATATTTGTAACACTCTGAGGTCTCCTAGGACTGTTTTGAGCCCTTTTAAATCCTAATGCAAACAGAGCATTATTAACCCTTTCCCACAAAAGGGCCTTTCATTCAAGAGCTGAGCTCCCTCCAAAAGCGGCAGATAACGGTTATAACTTATGCGTTCTCCTTGGAACCAGAAATAGTCTATGCATTTCACAAATGTATGCCATTATACATGATGACGTAAGTTTATTCCCGATACATTTTCCATGCTACACTGGACAGGCTACCCCTGAAAAATCTGCGAAGTGACTATCAGTAGTGATACGCTTTGAGATTTTGCAATACCAGGCATTTTATCAGTGATTCTTTAATCTTATGTGGCTGCATTTTGCACCTTACCAGTAGATTTTATTTTGTACTTTTATAGGGCTGATTGACCATTTTCTCTAATTAGTTTTATTTATCTTTATAATATTTTTCTTACCTTTTGTCATTTAATTGTATTCAGCTACATACAGGTTAATTTGGAGTATATAGTAACTCTATCAATACTTGCCTTGTGTTGGAGTTACGTTTGGATTATTATGTCCATATTCTTGTCTTTTTTACATATTTAGCAGTTTTTTATTGTGTCAATGTTGTTTTGCTATTCAATGAAAGTACATTATTTCTCACACATCTTTTTATTTGATGTCCACTATATATTTTTTCTGTGCATCTGTTTTCTTCTTCTTTTCTGCATTCTTTCTTTTTTTGCACAGATTAGTACCACCCCATCTTTCTTCATTGTTGCTGTGCCCATGGCATTATATTTTTTTTCCCTATATGCCAGTTATATTATACATCTGTCATCTGTCTCTACAAAAGCGCTGGTGCCATATTTTGTCTGTATCTAATCTATGAGCCATTTAAATGCTGATGTCAATTTCTGTCAGTTGTATTTAAATGGAACGCAAGTTGGTTCTTTCACGCATCGAATCCTGTGAGCCCCCAGTAGCCCTACAGAAGAGGACTGATGGGTTATTAAAAAAATGACCTAATAATTTGGAGTGGAATTGAATTCTACGTACATTTTACAGAAATACACATTCAGAAAAATGTGGATATTTGGGCAGCACAGTGTCTCAGTGGTTAGCACTGCAACCTTGTAGTGCTGGGGTCCTGGGTTCAAATCTCATCAAGGACAACATCTGCAAGGAGTTTGCATGTTCTCCTGGGTTTTTAGGGCTTTCCCTACCTACCTCTATTGTTGAGCTGTTGGCTCACCTCTCTATCCAAAATCACACTAAAATGGCTGCTGTAATCCCTGCCTCTGCTTTTATTCAGGTTATGATGGCACATACTGATGGACTGCTATATCATGGGAAGGCTGTAATGCATTATGGGAAGCCTGAGTGGCCATGCATGTGATCATGTGAGCTTTCTCTGGCTGATGCTATCTTCTGCAAAGTGTATAATTAGTTTTCTTGGATGATTTGCACTAATCGAATTCAAAAATTATTCAGATTATCTGGGACCTGCAAATTTTCGAAACCTCGACACAAATTCAATTTGAATTGAATCAATTTTCTTATCTCTACCTGTTATGTTTTGATGTTTCTCCAGATGTTTCCCTAGACCATAATATAAGTGTCAGAGACACCGCACTGAACCTGCTCACTGAGCCAGTGCGCGTGTCCTGAGTAAAGCTAACAGTGCTCAAAGCTACCTGTGGAGCGGGCAGCAACCGAGTAGATGTGTACTTCAGAGCCGCAGGACCTGAAGCACATGACTGCAAGAGGCGTGGCCTAAACTCCACAGAGCTAGGAGCTGCAAGACAATTCCTAGCAGAGTAACTGCTAGACAAAGTTACCAAGGGGCATAGACAGTGAGAATAGTCAGGACGTAGCCAATGAATCACACACAGAGATAGCTGCAAGGTACCAGAGGGGCGAGCAGAGAGTAGTCAGGTCACAGGCAATGAGTCATACACAGATAATAACGCAGTACAAAATCAACAGGCAAACTCACAACGGGAAACAGAATCGGGTCAGAACCATATAAACAAGCTATAGCAACAAACAGGCACACGGGGGTCAGTACACTCGGCCAAACTCAAAAGTATAACTGGCAGGGATTGAAGCTACCCAGGGGTTTATGAAACTCTCCCAGAACCAGAAAGAGGCCACAATCATTAACCCCAAGTGTGCAGGTCAAAACCTGCACAGAGCTCCAGACATTAACCCCCGGTGTGCAGCTCAAAAACCTGCACTGGGATCATGACAGTACCCCCCTCTCAACGGGGGGCCTCTGGACCCCCAGGCTTCCCCGGGTACTTGGCATGGAAAGCCCGATCCAGGCGATCTGCATGTACCGAGTGAGCAGGGACCCATGAGCGCTCTTCTGGTCCATATCCCTTCCAGTGGACCAGATACTGCAAAGAGAAGCGCACCCGCCGAGAGTCCACAATATGTCCGACCTCATACTCCAATTGACCCTCCACCAGCACTGGAGGAACAACAGTCTCAGAGTTCTCTTTGACAGATCCTGCTGGTTTCAACAGAGACTTATGGAACACATTAGATATTTTTAAGGAGGCGGGGACACGCAACCTATATGCCACAGGGTTGACTATCTCCATAATCTCGTACGGACCAATGAACTTTGGTCCCAACTTAACTGATGGTACCTTTAAGTTGATGTTACGCGTGGAGAGCCAAACCTTCTCTCCCACCTGAAACATGTCTCCCGAGGCTCTCTTTTTGTCCGCAAAATATTTGTATCTCCCCTGGGCTCGAGAGATATTACGCCGGACTTCAGCCCAGAGGTTTTTTAACCGTTGAACGGACCCCTCTGCTCCTGGACAACCGGAATCCACCCAAGAAAACTCCCCAAAATGCGGATTAAAGCCATAGTTAATCAGGAATGGGGACATGTTGGTGGACTGACTCACCCGGTTGTTAAAAGCGAATTCAGCCAACGGTAACGCATCACACCAATCCTCCTGTCTGGCGGAGGTCAGACACCTGAGAATTTGTTCCAGGGATTGATTGGTGCGTTCTGTCTGACCATTACTCTCCGGGTGATATGCCGACGAGAAGGAGAGTGAGATGCCCAATTTCATACAGAACGCCCTCCAAAATTTGGCCACAAACTGCACACCTCTGTCAGACACAACATTCAGGGGTACCCCATGCAATCGGACCACATGCTGCACAAACAATCTTGACAACGTTTCTGCTGAAGCTAATGCTGCCAAGGGAATGAAATGGGCCTCTTTAGAAAACCTATCCACCACCACCCAGATCATGGTATTGCCCCTGGAAGGTGGAAGGCCGGTAATAAAATCCATGGAAAGATGAGTCCATGGCCTATCAGGAACCGGTAAAGGTATGAGTTCCCCAGCCGGTCGGTTATGCAAGCTTTTGGAATGGGCACATATGTCACAAGCAGAAACAATTTCCTTGACATCAGACCTTAATGAAGGCCACCAAAAACCCCTGGCTACTGCCTCTCTAGTGGCCGTGATACCTGGAGGAGCACTCAGCCTAGAACAGGGGTCCCCAACCGCCGGTCCGCGGCCCAGCACCGGGCCGTTGCAGTGCCCTTGCCGGTCCGCGGACACAAGGGGAGCCGGGGGGCGGTGCAGCAGCTGATACTCACCCTGCATCCCGCGGCGGCTTCATCCAGCGGCGGCTTCATCCAGCGCTGAGCGGTCACGTGCTACCGCTCATTTAAGGTCATGAATATGGACGCCACTCATCTCCCATAGGCGTGGCGTCCATATTCATGGACCTTAATGAGCGGTATCACGTGACCGCTCCGCACAGGAAGAAGCTGAAGCGCCGCGAGATGCAGGGACGTGCAGCGACGGGAAGGAAGTTCAGCGACGTGAGGGTAAGTATGATGGGGAGGATGGGGGAGCCGAGCGGAGCCATAAGGGAGGGAGAATGGGAGCGGAGCCATATACACAGGGGAGGGAGAATGGGAGCGGAGCCATATATACAGGGGAGGGAGAGTGGGAGCGGAGCCATATACACAGGGGAGGGAGAATGGGAGCGGAGCCATATATACAGGGGAGGGAGAGTGGGAGCGGAGCCATATATACAGGGGAGGGAGAGTGGGAGCGGAGCCATATATACAGGGGAGGGAGAGTGGGAGCGGAGCCATATACACAGGGGAGGGAGAATGGGAGCGGAGCCATATATACAGGGGAGGGAGAGTGGGAGCGGAGCCATATATACAGGGGAGGGAGAGTGGGAGCGGAGCCATATATACAGGGGAGGGAGAGTGGGAGCGGAGCCATATATACAGGGGAGGGAGAATGGGAGCGGAGCCATATATACAGGGGAGGGAGAGTGGGAGCAGAGCCATATATACAGGGGAGGGAGAATGGGAGCGGAGCCATATATACAGGGGAGGGAGAGTGGGAGCGGAGCCATATATACAGGGGAGGGAGAATGGGAGCGGAGCCATATATACAGGGGAGGGAGAGTGGGAGCGGAGCCATATATACAGGGGAGGGAGAGTGGGAGCGGAGCCATATATACAGGGGAGGGAGAGTGGGAGCGGAGCCATATACACAGGGGAGGGAGAATGGGAGCGGAGCCATATATACAGGGGAGGGAGATTGGGAGCGGAGCCATATATACAAGGGAGGGAGAGTGGGAGTGGAGCCATATATACTAGGGAGGGAGAATGGGAGCGGAGCCATATATACAAGGGAGGGAGAGTGGGAGAGGAGCCATATATACTAGGGAGGGAGAATGGGAGCGGAGCCATATATACAAAGGAGGGAGAGTGGGAGTGGAGCCATATATACTAGGGAGGGAGAATGGGAGCGGAGCCATATATACAGGGGAGGGAGAGTGGGAGCGGAGCCATATACACAGGGGAGGGAGAATGGGAGCGGAGCCATATATATAAGGGAGGGAGAATGGGAGCGGAGCCATATATACAGGGGAGGGAGAGTGGGAGCGGAGCCGTATATACAGGGGAGGGAGAATGGGAGCGGAGCCATATATACAGGGGAGGGAGAGTGGGAGCGGAGCCGTATATACAGGGGAGGGAGAATGGGAGCGGAGCCATATATACAGGGGAGGGAGAGTGGGAGCGGAGCCATATATACAGGGGAGGGAGAGTGGGAACGGAGCCATATATACAAGGGAGGGAGAGTGGGAGCGGAGCCATATACACAGGGGAGGGAGAATGGGAGCGGAGCCATATATATAAGGGAGGGAGAGTGGGAGCGGAGCCATATATACAAGGGAGGGAGAGTGGAAGCCGAGCCATATATACAAGGGAGGGAGAGTGGGAGCGGAGCCATATATACAAGGGAGGGAGAGTGGAAGCCGAGCCATATATACAAGGGAGGGAGAGTGGGAGCGGAGCCATATATACAAGGGAGGGAGAGTGGGAGCAGAGCCATATATACAAGGGAGGGAGAGTGGGAGTGGAGCCATATATACAAGGGAGGCCGGGAGAGTGGGAGCGGAGCCATGCATACAGGATGGGACAGGGGAGCCATGTATACAGGATAGAAGAGTGGGAGCAGAGCCATGCATACAGGATGGGAGGATGGGAGCGGAGCCATGTATACAGGATGGGAGAGTGGGAGCAGAGCCATGTATACAGGATGGGACAGGGGAGCCATGCATACAACAGGGGGAGCCACACAGAGCTGGACGGGGGGGACCACACATACATTTTCTGATGATTAGAAAATAATCAGCATGTACAGTACTCCAGTACAATTGTTCTTAAGTGCTCAATGCTCCATTTCCTTGTAGGTTCCAATCATCATTAGCAGTGACGGTCATCAGTAGAAGTAGCCCAGTGCTCCCACTGAAACAGAAACAAGCCAGGTGCTCCCACTCATTCAAAACCTATGGTGAGTTGAGTCACATTAAAAATGTTATAATTAAATGATAAATATGCACTGCTAAACTACAACCGCGTCCATAGCCCCGCCCCCTTATGACCAAAGCCCCACCCCTGTCACACCTCCATCCCCGCCCTGCCGGGCCATGGAAGAATGGTCTTGGTTCAAGCCGGTCCCTGGTGCTAAAAAGGTTGGGGACCACTGGCCTAGAATCATGAAACTCCTGCAGAAGTCTAGGCCGCAATGAATCTGGAACAAACAGTTTATCGCTTGGCCTGGTTGCCGGAGCTAGGGCTTGAGCCCTTTGGATTTCTTGTTCCAACTCAGTTGAGACCCCCGCCACTACCACCCCTGGGGGAAGAATGGAGGACGGCGGCTCAGGGGGAGACACTGGATCAAAATTTCTGGACAGGGCATCCGCTTTAACATTTTTGGACCCCGGTCGAAAAGTAATTGAGAACTGAAATCGTGAAAAAAAAAGTGACCAACGGGCCTGTCTAGGAGTAAGCCTCTTAGCAGATTCAAGGTATGCCAAATTTTTGTGATCCGTGACAACCGTGATAGGGTGAGCCGCCCCTTCCAAAAAGTGCCTCCATTCCTCAAACGCCAGCTTGACCGCAAGAAGTTCTCTATTGCCTACATCATAGTTTTTCTCAGCTGAAGAGAACTTCTTGGAGAAGAAGGCACAGGGTTTGAGATTGGTAAGGGTGGCCGGACCCTGGGACAGCACAGCCCCCACCCCCACTTCAGAAGCATCCACCTCCACAATGAATGGTTTGGACGGGTCAGGTTGCACCAACACCGGGGCAGACATAAAACATTTCTTAATCGCTGAGAAGGATTCCTTAGTGAGTACAGACCAATTTTTTACATCAGCTCCCTTCTGGGTAAGATCTGTGAGTGGTTTCACCACTTGTGAGAAACCTTTAATGAATCTCCGGTAATAGTTTGCAAATCCTAAGAAGCGCTGGAGCCCCTTGAGATCTCGAGGCTGAACCCAGTCAGCGATCACCAGCACCTTCTTAGGATCCATACGAAACCCCTCACAGGACACAATCAACCCCAAAAAAGACAGCTCCTGTACAAAAAACGAACATTTTTCCAATTTGGCGAACAATTGGTTCTCCCTGAGTCTCTGGAGAACTGTCTTTAGATGTTGCAAGTGAGATTGACTGTCCGGGGAATACACCAAAATATCATCCAAATAAATAATAACAAAACGGCCTATCAGATCAGAAAACACAACATTGATGAAATTTTGGAAAATAGCGGGTGCATTAGTTAACCCAAATGGCATTACCAGGTTCTCAAAGAGTCCTTCTGACGTGAGGAATGCCGTTTTCCACTCGTCCCCTTCCCGAACCCTTATCAGATTGTAGGCCCCCCGCAGATCTAACTTGGAGAACCATTGGGCCCCAGCTAACTGGTTACATAAGTCTGGGATGAGGGGAAGCGGGTAAGAGTTCCTAACTGTTATCTTGTTCAGTTCCCAAAAGTCAAGGCACGGCCGCAAACCACCATCTTTTTTCTTCACAAAGAAGAACCCTGCTGCCACAGGTGACACAGAAGGCCTGATATGCCCTTTGCGGAGACTCTCAGCTATGTACTCCTTCATGGCTTGGTGCTCAGGCCCAGACAAATTGAACAATCGAGCCTTAGGTAACTTGGCTCCGGGTACTAAATCAATGGCACAATCATAGGGTCTATGTGGTGGCAGCACCTCAGCCTCACTTTCGGAAAAAACGTCTTCGAAATCTTTCAGGTACTCCGGAATACCTTCCAGATCGACAGACGACACAGACACGGATTTAACAGTGTTAACAAGATGTCCCCGGTTACCACATTTATTATTGCATCCCCATTGAGTGATTTCCCCTGTAACCCAAACAATGGTAGGATTATGGCGTTGAAGCCAAGGCATCCCCAGTACCAGTCCTGCAGGCAAGTTATCTAGCACCAGACAACTTAGTTTCTCCACATGAGTGGAACCCACTTTTAGAGAAAAAAGTTCAGACCTGCAACAGATACCATCTTGGGTAAGAGGAGATGAGTCAATTGCCACAAGTTTAACAGGATCATGAAGCCTGACTGTCCCTATCTTATTAAGAGTCATAACCTTGGTATCAATCAGGTTCACAGCCGAACCGCAGTCAATAAAAGCAGTAGTCTGAACAGGACCATAACCAAGTTCCAGTTCCACCTGCAACACCATTTTTGCACATGAGGAAAATTGTACCTGAAGGTCTGGGTAGCCTCCTCGATTACTACCCAGACCTAGTCGTTTCCCGCCATCTTGGAGAATGACGGACAGGAGGGGCAGTCCTTCTTCCAATGTCCAGATTTCCCACAATAGAAGCACAACTGCTTTTCCCGGCGGCGTCTTCTTTCCTTTCCCTCACAGGTGACAGCGCTCACCTCCATAGCCATAGGAAGAGTCTGGGTCCCATCTCCACTGAAGAATAAGGGTGATTCCCGTTGCATAATGCCTCTAGCCCGCAGCCTGCGATCCATGCGAACCGCTTGGACCATGGCATCCTCCAGGGAGTCAGGCGGAGGATGGAGTGCCAAAGCATCCTTCAGACGTTTACACAGGCCTCTGTGGAACAGCCCCCGAAGGGCGGCATCACTCCAGGAAATCTCCGCTGCCCAACGTCTGAATTCAGTACAGAACCATACAGTATAAACAAGCTATAGCAACAAACAGGCACACGGGGGTCAGTACACTCAGCCAAAGGCAAAAGTATAACTGGCAGGGATTGAAGCTACCCAGGGGTTTATGAAGCTCTCCCAGAACCAGAAAGAGGCCACAATCATTAACCCCAAGTGTGCAGGTCAAAACCTGCACAGAGCTCCAGACATTAACCCCCGGTGTGCAGCTCAAAAACCTGCACTGGGATCATGACAATAAGAAGTTATTAAAAAAAATCCTATGCTCATCTTGTTCCTTCCTGGTCCTTGAGTAGCAGACCATGTACTGCTGGCTCAGTTCCTCCCTCCGGCACTAGTCTTCTGTCTTATATCTTCTTCACTCTTCAGCATTACAGGGGTTTCCTAGGCCTCATGCATTGTCACAATGTGCATTGTCCTAAGGGCATCAAAGAGTGAAAGCAGAAGAGAAGAACAGAGCTATAAGACCTATTTGGAGCTGTGGTTTCCAGGACAGGTGAGAGTAAAAGTGAGTATAGTATAATTTTTAACTTTTTTAACCCCTTCTTCGCCCTTAAAAGAATCAAGAAAAATGTTAGCCAACTTGATTTTAAGTAAATTAAAACTTTTAGGTTATGGTGAATGCAAATATTTTGTAAAATTCAAAGCAAATTCAAATCAGCTCCCGTCATTTCTGTTATCTCAAGTTTATTCTTATTTCTATACCCAAGTTGCAAGTTGAATTTGGCCAAATATCAGTGTTTAGCTAGCATTATTGTGGCTTGAGTACACAGTCCTGACTGTCAGAATACTAATGCCTGATAAAAAACAAAATACTTGGAAAATCCCAAGAGAAACCCAATAAAATTCCCACATAATCGCATCTCATAAATAAATAAATATATATGTGTATATATATATATATTATATATATTATATATATATATACATATATATATATATATATATATATATATATATTTATATATATATAACAGTTGTGCTCAAAAGTTTACATAACATGGCAGAATTTTTGCTTTCTTGGCCTTTTTTTCACAAAATATGAATGATAGCACCAAAACTCTTTCTCCAATCATGGTTAGTGGTTGGGTGAGGCCATATATTGTCAAACTACTGTGTTTTCTCTTTTTAAATCGTAATGACAACCCAAAACATCCAAATAACCCTAATCAAAAGTTCACATACCCCGTTTCTTAATGTATTGCCCCCTCTAACATCAATGATAGCTTGAAGTCTTTTGGGGTAGTTGTGGATGGGGTTCTTTATTTTCTCACATGGTAAAGCTGTCCACTCTTCTTGGTTCAAAAACCTCCAGTTCCTGTAAATTCCTGGGCTGTCTAGCATGACTTGCGCACTTGAGATCTTCCCAGAGTGGCTCAATGATATTGAACTGAGATGGTCACTCCAGAACCTTCACTTTGTTCTGCTGCAACCAATGACAGGTCGACTTGGCTTTGTGTTTTTGATCATTGTTATGTTGGAACGTCCAAGTATGTCCCATGCGCAGCTTCCGGGCTGATGATTGCACATTTACCTCCAGTATTTGCTGATAATGTGCTGCATTCTTCTTTCCTTCATCTTTGACCAAGTATCCTGTGCCTTTGTAGCTCATCAATGATAGCTTGAAGTCTTTTGTGGTAGTTGTGGATGGGTTTCTTTATATTCTCACATGGTAAAGCTGCCCACTCTACTTGGTTCAAAAACCTCCAGTTCCTGTTAATT
The DNA here is from genome assembly GCF_039654945.1 of Dendrobates tinctorius. NCBI lineage: Eukaryota > Metazoa > Chordata > Amphibia > Anura > Dendrobatidae > Dendrobates > Dendrobates tinctorius. Next base: position 9,442,262 of record NW_027361872.1, read on the forward strand.
CCTGGGCTGTCTAGCATGATTTGCGCACTTGAGATCTCCCCAGAGTGGCTCAATGATATTGAACTGAGATGGCCACTCCAGAACCTTCACTTTGTTCTGCTGTAGCCAATGACAGGTCGATTTGGCTTTGTGTTTTGGATCATTGTCATGTTGGAATGTCCAAGTACGTCCCATGCTCAGCTTCTGGGCTAATGATTGCACATTTACCTCCAGTATTTGCTGATAATGTGCTGCATTCTTCTTTCCTTCAACTTTGACCTAGTTTCCTGTGCCTTTGTAGCTCACACATCCCCAAAATATCAGCGATCCACCTCTGTGCTTTCAGTAGGAATGATGTTCCTTTCATCATAGGCCTTGTTGACCTCTCTCCAAATGTAACATTTATGGGTGTGGCCAAAAAGGTCAGTATTGGTCTCATCACTCCAAATTACCATGTTCAAGAAGTTTTAAGGTTTGTCTCTGTGCTGTTTTGCGTATTGTAGGTGAGATACTTTGTGGCATTTCAGCACTAATGACTCTTCTGGGGACTTGACCATGCAGCCCATTTTTCTTCAAGTGCCTCCTTATTGTGCATCTTGAAACAGCCACACTGCAGTGTCCAGTATTTCAGCTGATGTTATTTGTGGGTTTTTCTTTGCATCCCAAACAATTTTCTTTGAAGTTGTGGACAAAATTTTATTGGTCTACATGACAGTGGTTTTGTTTTCACAGAGCCCCTGATTTTCCATTTGATAATCACAGACTGAATGCTGCTGACTGGCATTATCAATTCCTTGGATATCTTTTTGTATCTTTTTCCTGTTTTATACAGTTAAACTACGTTTTCCTGTTCATCCATCAACAATTCTTTTGCTTTCCCCATGACTCACAATCCAGAAACATCAGATGAAAGATGCAAGAGTCTGTCTGGATCCCAGAAACTCACTCAGCTGTTATGCACACACACTGTTACAAGTAGTGATGAGCGAGTATACTCGTTGCTTGGGTTTTCCGGGCATGCTCGGGTGTCCTCCGGGCATGCTCGGAGATTTAGTTTGTGTCAACGCAGCTGCATGATTTGTGGCTTATGGACAGGCTGAGAACATGTAAGGAATGCCTATTTGTTAGGGAATCCCCACATGTATTCAGGCTGTCTAGCAGCCTAAAATCATGCAGCTGCTTCGACACAACCTAAATCTCCGAGCACGCCAAAATACTCGGCGGACACCCGAGCATGCTTGAGAAAACCGAGCAACAAGTATACTCACTTAACACTAACTACAAGTAAACAGGTCACAGGTGAGGATGTTACCTTTAGTAGCCATTCAAACCCAATTGTGCCAACTCCTGTGCATGTTATCAGACCAAAATCACCAGGGTATGTGAACTTTTGATCAGGGTCATTTGGATGTTTTGGGTTGTCATTAAGAGTTAAAAAGAGAAAACACAATAGTTTGACAATAAATGGCTTCACCCAACCACTAACCATGAGTGGAGAAAAAGTTTTGGTGTTATCATTCATATTCTCTGATAAAAGGTCAAGAAAGCAAAAATTCTGCCGGGGTATGTAAACTTTTGAGCACAACTATATATATAAACCACAAGTTACAAATCTAAAATAGCTAGTAAAATATAAAAACCTAGGGCAGCGTTCCTTAAAGAAGCACTAGAAAATATAAAGCTAAAAATCAGAAGCCTACCCCAATAAAAGCAATTTTGCACAGTTAAATCTAATTACACCTTAAGTGGTCCTGTACAATAATGATATATGAGCTAAAAGGAACCCCACAACAGTTGGGAAACCAACACTATAACATGAGTAAATCAGTTAAGTGATTTAAGGGCGACATGTAATTTGTTAACACATAGCTGCTCAATCACAGACAATTTAATATAAACCAAGATTTCCACCAAGAGTCCCTACACTTTTTTAACAAGTAAATCATAGATCATCAGCAGCAACATTGAGAATCATGTTACTCATCATCTGCTTCTACCATATGTGGACTGAGAAATTCAGATACCTACACATGAATATCCCCCATGGGAGTGCTAGCCTTTGGTCCTTTACACATGATTGTATATTATCTGTTGATTGTCATTTGATATCTATTGCCCATTTCTGATGTGGATTAATGCTCCAGTCCTTGATGAAGTAAAACGCACTGGAAACCTTGGTGGAATTCTTGGTCTATTACATTGTCGGCATGTGTTTGAGCATCTATGTGTTAACAAATGACATCATGTCACATACGGTGGTCTGATTTGGTTATGGTACTGTGCTGATCTATTACTCAACCTAATGCATGTGTGGATTGTCTTTATCCAGCTTTAGGCAAGATTGTATCTAGAGCCTCTATAGTGTTAATTATACAAGGTACCTTACTTCCCTTACTACGGTATTTTGTTGATATTTTATTATTTATTATTAAGTGGTATAAATCTTATTGAGAGTCAACTGCTGATCACTGTAATGAGATTTGGCTATTCCATCCACTTGCTATTGTACTGCTTGTACTGTATAGTAGAGGTACTGTAGTGGGCATTTTTGACTATTTATTTTACTCACTTATATAGCGCCATTAATTCCTTAGCGCTTTACAGACATAATCGGCACTGTCCCCATTGGGGCTCATAATCTAAAGTCCCAACAGGATTTACAGACATTATCATCACTGTCCCCATTGGGGCTCACAATCTAAATTCCCTATCAGTATGTCTTTGACGTGTGGGAGGAAATTAAAGAACCTGGAGGAAACCCTCGAAAACACGGAGAAAACATACAAACTCCTTGCAGATGTTTCCCTTGGTGGGATTGGAACCCAGGACCCCAGAGCTGCAAGGCTGCAGCGCTAACCACTGAGCCACCGTGCTGCCCATGTTGCTATTTGCCACCAATTAAATTGCAAATTCTTTAAACTCACCAGGAGTACCTTAATTATTGAAATTTGACACACCTTCGATTCACATTGAATCGATTCAATCATCTCTTGTTGCTGGTCATCTTGCTCTTAAGGGGGTTTTACACATAGCGATATCGCTAGCGATATCGCTATAACGTCACCGATTGTGACGTTATAGCGATATCGTTTGCGATATCGCTATGTGGGATACTTACCTCCGACCAGCTCCCCCGCTGTCCATCGCTGATCGCGCGAGAATGTCCGGCTCCATTTCTTCCTGCTGGGCTTCCTGCTGTGACGACGAGCGACGTGTGGAGGCGAGCGGGAGGACGTCAGGATCGCTGTGTGTGAAAGGTAAGTATCGTGCGCTGCGTCGCTGCTGCATCGCTGTGCGATCTGCCTGTGTGACAGCTCACTAGCGATCATTTAGCGATGCACCAGCGATCCTGACCGGGTCGGATCGCTAGTCGGATCGCTGGTGCATCACTAAATGTAAAGGGGCCTTTAGGACTAGTAGAGAAGTGACAGGTACTGCTCATAAATTACCATAATATATAAAATATGTTCTCCTGTTCACTTTTCCTTTAACATTTTAATAAATCACATTCTACATTTCTCTATTTCAGAGCAGATTCTTAAAAGTTTAAATAGCGCACAGACAATGTAGGGGGTTTTTTTTTCTCTAGTCTTAAAGAATTCCTCAACAGACAGGAGCATAAATCATTTAACTACTTTTTCTATTCCAAAGTATTGATCTGAGATGCTTCTTATTGCAGAGTAATTGCATTAGCCATTGTGCAAAACATTTCCAGGAGCATTCTTCTGGGCATTTAACAGTCTACAGCTCATATTTATCAAGCCAAGAACTATTTCTTAAAAAGGCCTATAAAAAAATATGTGAACATTTGAACAGACAGGCATAATATGTATTCGGATTGCTGTTGTTTAGTCCTTTTTCAGCTTTTCAACTTTAATCTAATTATTATTATTATTATGTGGCTAGGTAACAACTAGATGTGGGCTCGATGCTATCACATCAGGAGGGCAGTGTGTGTGTGTGTGTGTGGGCTGTGTGTCCCGCCGCTGCCTGCCCATCCACCTCCGTGCAGTCACAGCCAGCAGGAAAGACAGTGGTTTCCAGCCTGTGCTGGAGATGGGGTACAGCGCCACCAGAGGGCACCCGCACCCCATCTCCAGCACAGGCCGCAAGCCGCTGTCTTTCCTGCCAGCTGTGACTTCAAGGAGGTGGGTGGGCAAGCAGCGGCGGGATCTGGTGCGTGTAGTCAGATGGTGGCAGGTCCTAGCGGGGGGTCTGGCGGTGGGTCCTGGCGGGGGTCTGACAGAGGGTCCTGGCGGGGGTCCAGTGGCGTGTCCAGCAGGGGTGGCATCTGGGGGTCCAGCATGGGTGTCCCAGCGGTGTCCCTCTGGTGGTACCGCAGAAGGGCCTGGTACCACCAGCGGGTGCCATATTGGAATACCCATCACTTGTGTATTCCAATATGGCGGTCGGCGTAGTTCCTGTGTGGCGTAGTGGATTGTGGGATTCGAGGACGTCCGGACGGAAGTGGATGACAGACAATTTTAGGTAAATATATAATAGATAAACACTTTAACCTCTTGATGCCATTTGACGTAGATATCTGTCATGAGTGTATGCTAACTTGTACTCTATGACAAATATACGAGCATATCCCAAGCTGATCACAGTATACAGTTTCTGTAATGGTCAGTGTAATAAGATGGAGAAATCGGACTGTTGCACACAGCCGGCCTCCTACTGTAACTGCTAGGATCCATGTTCCCAGCAGTTTAATCCCTCATATGCCACTGTCAATTGTGACTGCATCAAATGAGGAGTTTGATAGAGGGAGAGTGCTCCATCTGTCAGCACGTAGGCAACCCAACAGGATGATTGCAGACTAATTAGTACTGTTTAAAATGTCAAATAAAAAGTTTAAACTAAAAAGTAAAAACAACTTCCCTAAAATCCCAGTTTACAAAAAGAAATTGTTTAATCTGTAAAAAAGAAAAGAAACGTAACCCCAAAACTTATTACGTATTAGGCATCACCACATCTATACTGATGCGCACTATAACACTACATAATTATTTATCTACTAGCTGAGGAGCCCGGTGCTGCCCTGGCATAGTAACTAACTGTGTTTAGTTATAGCAAATTATAATTATCCTCCATCCCATAGTCCCATGCCCATATACCCATCATACATATCCACGATCCCATAGGCCCATGCCCATATACCCCTCACACATCCTCCAACCCATAGTCCCATGCCTGTATACCCATCATACATATTCGCCATCCCATAGTCGAGTGCCCATATACCCATCACACATCCTTTATCTCGTAGTCCCATGCCCATATACCCATCATACATATCCTCCATCCCATAGTCCAATGCCCATATACCCATCACTCATCCTCCATCCCATAGTCAACCATTATGACATCATAATGAGCGGCAGGGCTTGCAACCTATGATGACATCATATCCACCATCCCATAGTCCCGTGCCCATATTCCCGTCATACATATCCTCCATCCCATAGTCCAGTGCCCATATACCCATCACACATCCTCCATCCCTTAGTCCAATGCCCATATACCCATCACACATCCTCCATCCCATAGTCAACCATTATGACATCATAATGAGCGGTGGGGCTTGCAACCTATGATGACATCAGCGCCGCCATGGCAACCATTATGACATCATAATGAGGGGCGGGGCTTGACACACACACACTTTTTCCCCATTATGTAGATAGGAGCAAAATTGTTTGGTGAATTGGAACGCGCGGGGTTAAAATTTTGCCTCTCAACATAGCCTAGGACACTCTTGGGGTCCAGATGTGTGAATGTGCCAAATTTTGTGGCTGTAGCTGCGACGGTGCGGATGCCAATCCCGGACATACATACATACATACATACATACAGTCATATGTTAAAGTTTGGGCACCCCTATTAATGATAACCTTTTTTCTTTATAACAATTTTGGTTTTAGCAACAGCTATTTCAGTTTCATATATCTAATAACTGATGGACTCAGTTATATTTCTGGATTCAAATGAGGTTTATTGTACTAACAGAAAATGTGCAATCTGCATTTAAACAAAATTTGACCGGTGCAAAAGTATGGGCACCCTTATCGTTTTCTTCATTTGAACACTCCTAACTACTTTTTACTGACTTCCTGAAGCACTAAATTGGTTTTGTAACATCATTGAGCTTTGAACTTCATAGCCAGGTGTATCAAATCATGAGAAAATGTATTTAAGGTGGCCACTTGCAAGTAGTTCTCCTATTTGATTCTCCTATGAAGAGTGGCATCATGGGCTCCTCAAAACAACTCCCAAATGATCTGAAAACAAAGATTATTTAACATAGCTTTTCAGGGGAAGGATACAAAAAGTTGTCTCAGAGATGTAACCTGTCAGTTTCCACTGTGAGGAACATAGTAAGGAAATGGAAGAACACAGGTACAGTTCTTGTTAAGCCCAGAAGTGGCAGGCCAAGAAAAATATCAGAAAGGCAGAGAAGAAGAATGGTGAGAACAGTCAAGGAGAATCCACAGACCACCTCCAAAGACCTGCAGCATCATCTTGCTGCAGATGGTGTCACTGTGCATCAGTCAACAATACAGCGCACTTTGCACAAGGAGAAGCTGTATGGGAGAGTGATGCGAAAGAAGCCGTTTCTGCAAGCACGCCACAAACAGAGTCGCCTGAGGTATGCAAAAGCACATTTGGACAAGCCAGTTACATTATGGAAGAAGGTCCTGTGGACTGATGAATCAAAGATTGAGTTGTTTGGTCATACAAAAACGCGTTATGCATGGAGGCTAAAAAACACAGCATTCCAAGAAAAACACTTGCTACCCACAGTAAAATTTGGTGGAGGTTCCATCATGCTTTGGGGCTGTGTGGCCAATGCTGGCACTGGGAATCTTGTTAAAGTTGAGGGTCGCATGGATTCAACTCAGTATCAGCAGATTCTTGACAATAATGTGCAAGAATCAGTGACGAAGTTGAAGTTACGCAGGGAATGAAAATTTCAGCAAGACAATGATCCAAAACACCGCTCCAAATCTACTCAGGCATTCATGCAGAGGAACAATTACAATGTTCTGGAATGGCCATCCCCGTTCCCAGACCTGAATATCATTGAACATCTGTGGGATGATTTGAAGCGGGCTGTCCATGCTCGGCGACCATCAAACTTAACTGAACTGGAATTGTTTTGTAAACAGAATGGTCACAAATACCTTCATCCAGGATCCAGGAACTCATTAATAGCTACAGGAAGCGACTAGAGGCTGTTATTTTTGCAAAAGGAGGATCTACGAAATATTAATGTCACTTTTATGTTGAGGTGCCCATACTTTTGCACCAGTCAAATTTTGTTTAAATGCAGATTGCACATTTTCTGTTAGTACAATAAACCTCATTTGAATCCAGAAATATAACTGAGTCCATCAGTTATTAGATATATGAAACTGAAATAGCTGTTGCAAAAGCCAAAATTGTTATAAAGAAAAAAGGTTAACATTAATAGGGGTGCCCAAACTTTATCATATGACTGTACATACATTTGAGCTTTATATATTTGATATTATCATTTTTTACTTTTGCACATGTACACCGTAAGAGTCTACATAAAAATGGGTTCCCTATTTAGTTATCTGATTTTGCTATTCAGTATGTACAGTTCTGGATTACAAGGCAGCTATGAAACACGACATGGAATTCTTTACGGCGGTCTTTTTAAGTGGCATTGTATGCAACTGATTTTTTTAAGAGAAATGTAAAAAATCATACATAATTCATTGTTGAAATGCACCCATTGTCTCACTAAAAGAAAAAGTAAGTAAACAAGTTTTTTTTTTTAAAAAAAAGACATTCCAAAAGAGATTTATGTGTCACAAAAAATTGGCTCTATTAAACAAGCACGTGCTAAAAAGTACCTGGTTATTTAAGACCAAGACTTTCTAATCATTCTAGGATAACACTATGGCCCTGAATCCACATTGTCTTTGTGCTTTATTTTTGTTGAAAAATGGTTCTAATAGTTTCATTTTCACTTTTTTAGCCTTTTTGGTTAATTTTATTTTTACATAGTTACATAGTGGCATAGGTCGAAAAAAGACCAAGTCTACATTGTCCATTTTAGGACATGATCATATATCAAAGTCAAACATCAAAAATACACTGTCTGATACCTGATTCTGATACCTGATACCTGACTTTGATACCTGACTCTTGAAAGTCAGGTATCAGAGTCAGGTATCAGGTATCAGAATCAGGTATCAGACAGTGTATTTTTGATGTTTGACTTTGATATATGATCATGTCCTAAGATGGACACTGTACAAGTCCATCATGTTCAACTTTCTCCACCAATTGTTCATTTTGCCACTAATTTAACAATAACCCCCAATGTTATGTGTATCGAGAAAATCATCCAGTCCTTTTCTAAAAGCTATCATAGTGTCTGCCATTACTACTTTTTGTGGTTGGCATTCCACATTCTGACTGCTCTAACTGTAAAGAACCCTTTCCTATTTAGCTGCCAGAATCGCCTTTCTTTCACCTGTAATGATTCCTTTGTATGGCCTCTGGAACGAATAAATCATGTGCAATAATAATCATGTTTAATAAGTCCTTTGTACTGACCACACATATACACTCACTGGCCACTTTATTAGGTACACCTGTCCAACTGTGTGTTAAGACTTAATTTCTAATCAGCCAATCACATGGCGGCAACTCAGTGCATTTAGGCATGTAGACATGGTCAAGACAATCTCCTGCAGTTCAAACCGAGCATCAGTATGGGGAAGAAAGGTGATTTGAGTGCCTTTGAACGTGGCATGATTGTTGGTGCCAGAAGGGCAGGTCTGCGAATTTCAGAAACTGCTGATCTACTGGGATTTTCACGCACAACCATCTCTAGGGTTTACAGAGAATGGTCCGAAAAAGAAAAAAAATCCAGTGAGCGGCAGTTCTGTGGCTGGAAATGCCATGTTGATGCCAGAGGTCAGAGGAGAATGGGCAGACTGGTTCGAGCTGATAGAAAGGCAACAGTGACTCAAATTGCCACCCGTTACAACCAAGGTAGGCAGAAGAGCATCTCTGAACGCACAGTGCGTCGAACTTTGAGGCAGATGGGCTACAGCAGCAGAAGACCACACTGGGTACCACTCCTCTCAGCTAAGAACAGGAAACTGAGGCTACAATTTGCACAAGCTCATCGAAATTGGACAGTAGAAGATTGGAAAAACGTTGCCTGGTCTGATGAGTCTCGATTTCTGCTGCGACATTCGGATGGTAGGGTCAGAATTTGGCGTAAACAACATGAAAGCATGGATCCATCCTGCCTTGTATCAACGGTTCAGGCTGGTGGTGGTGGTGTCATGGTGTGGGGAATTTTTTCTGGGCACTCTTTGGGCCCCTTGGTACCAATTGAGCATCGTTGCAACGCCACAGCCTACCTGAGTATTGTTGCTGACCATGTCCATCCCTTTATGACCACAATGTACCCAACATCTGATGGCTACTTTCAGCAGGATAATGCGCCATGTCATAAAGCTCGAATCATCTCAGATTGGTTTCTTGAACATGACAATGAGTTTACTGTACTCAAATGGCCTCCTCAGTCACCAGATCTCAATCCAATAGAGCATCTTTGGGATGTGGTGGAACGGGAGATTCGCATCAGGGATGTGCAGCCGACAAATCTGCGCCAACTGTGTGATGCCATCATGTCAATATGGTCCAAAATCTCTGAGGAATGCTTCCAGCACCTTGTTGAATCTCTGCCACGAAGAATTGAGGCAGTTCTGAAGGCAAAAGGGGGTCCAACCCCTTACTAGCATGGTGTACCTAATAAAGTGGCCAGTGAGTGTATTTATACATGTAAATGGTTTATTCTGGTTTTTTTGCATATGGTTTTCCTTATCAAAAGGTTTTAGCCTAAGACTTCATTTATGACATTTTGAAATTTCACTAATAGAGATGAGTGGATCTGGCAAAATTCTAATTTACCTGTTTGCATGAATCATATATATTTCAGTGGTCATATCAATGATCAGAAGATGCGAATAGGAGCTTACGGGTGATTGTAAGAAGTTGAGGGACTGGGGAGCTGAACGGTAATGTGAGTATAAGTATTCTTTTATAATTTTTTAAACTATTGATGGCCTTTTATGATTCAGAAAATACAGTAGCATCTAGTGGTCACAATTTTGCTGAATTCATGGTAGGCAAATTACAAAAACCCCTGCATTTTGGAGAATGGTGATTTTTGCAAAATGCAAACAGAGTTCAGTTCTACTTGAATATTTTCTCTCATCTTTAGTTGCTAGCTTTTGGCGCAAGTGTACTTCAATACTCTACTAGAGTACATACTCTGTCTAATTTTAGATTAGCTGAAGATTAATGTGTGAGATTTTAAAGGAATATGCGACTTTCTGCTTTAAAAAGATCCAAAAAATTGAAAGGTGCATTTTTGTGTTTTGCTCAAAATTCATTACCCTGCTAGCGCAAATTAGAAGAATTTGACACAAAAATCTGCAATGAATGCCACAAGGAAAAAGCAAAAACATCACTTAAAAAATGCAAATGATGAATCACAGCATAAGTTTCTAGAGTAAGTAAAGGTTTTTAAGTGTTAGTGTTGGTCATTTATCCATTTTTTAATGGCCTCCAGCTCAAACTCGAGTTATGGCAACTTGATGGATGAACAATCTGTAGGACGATAGATCTTATGTAAACCTAGATAGGTCCACCAGGGTCTTCTCCGTCCATTATCTTGATAGTATCAAGGCATCAGGTTGCCGGTCTTCCTCTTCACCTTGTTCCTTCTATTCTTCCAACCATGATGTCCTTCTCCAGTGATTGCTCTCGTATGTGTCCAAAGTAGGTAAGTCATAGCTTGGTGATCCTTGCTTTGACTGACTGGCTTGATTTGTGCAATAATTGATATGTTTGTTCTGCTTGCCATCCATGATATTGATAGCATCCTTCATGGAATGCTTTGCTGTCTTATATTTTATGAAAGACTAATGAGTATTTCATAAACTATGAGACAGTACAACATTCGCTGGGAAATTTCAGAGTGTTCCATTGGGGTAGAGATTTGGTAGAACTTGTCGGCTTGCGTTCATCATAAATATACCATAGACTTTAACACAGCTATATATCCAGCATCTAAATTGGAGACCCCCTGACAAGGGACATTGTCTGAATCGTGAGTTGGGGTGTGTGCCGCATACATACAGCTGATCACCCAGGTAATTCATGCACTGACTCCGGTCTGTACCTCTTTTTTTCTAATTAGACTACATGTGACATATGATATATTTAGTGCTCATTTACTTTGGTCTCTAAATATGTATGGACACTCCTAGTGTATTCTTCTTGACTTTGGCATTGGCCTATGTCTTTTTTTATCTTGCTATTTTCTATTCCCCTCCTGCTGTGTCCTAGCACATTAATCATTCCACATGGTTGGTATATACCTTTCGAGATATATGATCTTTGTTACCCAAAGCTGTGTTGTAAATGACTTTTACTCTATTTCATCTGACACCTGGTATGTCGTGATCATATTAACATTACTATATACACCACAGTTTGTCATAGATTATCTGCTTCAACCTTGGAGTATATTCAATTTTTTTCATTATTTTCTTCATTGTATATGACTGCACAAATCCGAATGGTCTGCCATTCCTCCGTAGGCACATATGCTGTTTATCACTGCTACCCCTAATGATATATTTACACAAGATTACTAGCTGATATATATGCATTGCTCTAGTTCAGTGTGTTCAGATCTAAATTAGAGAGCATATAAAGAAAATCTCTATATTGCCTTAATAAAATGTATAGTGTAAAACTGTTCAGGGAACAAACCAGAGTAAACTGGTGCTATCATTCATTGTGCCATAATAGTATCCTGTAATGGTGTCATAATGAAAACATACATTGCAAAACTTCTTTTATGAGAGGAGCTCTGAATGATAAATTGAACAAATATCCTGTCTATTGGTCTCAGGTTACTGCTCATTCTCATTAAATAACTAATGTATTATCTGAAAATCCCATTTTTAAAATGTATCAACTGAAATGACATTTGGTTAAATTATTTTCCCAATATGTTTCTTGCTAACATCTATCTACCTATCTATACATCCCATAGCTATCATTCTATCTATCTGTCTATCTATCTATCTATCTTATATAGAAAGCAATATGCACTCCAAATAAAGTGATTCAAAATAAGGTTTTATTGACCTATCCCAAATGTGAAGCTTCGGTTTTAGGAAAAATGGTGAAGATGGAGGAACTTTTGAGCATTGAACTCTGTAATACATGCAGTGAAGCCTGCATGGCCGAAGACAAGACATTGCAGGCACAGAGTGAAAGTCGGGACCCAACTCTGACCTTCTGTGACAGCTCCTCCAAATCAGAACTGTCCTGTTAGATTCAAGACGGTTGGTAGCTATACCACTGATCCAACCTGTTAATCAAGCAGGAGCACACCATCTTCCAGCAAGCAAGGAGGAGTGTGCTCCAGAAGACACGATGAAAATAATCCTTTAACCCCTTTCCTACAATGGACGTAATATTCCGTCCATGTGACCCTGGACCTAATTCGCATGGATGGAATATTACGTCATAGCGATCAGCGGCGCCCACGTGGTGAGCGCCGCTGATCGTGGCCGGGTGTCAGCTGATTATCACAGCTGACACCCAGCACAATGTGTCAGGGCTGGTCACGGACCACCCCCGACACGTTAACACCTTGCACACCGCGATCAAACATGATCGTGGTGTACCGGGGAGTTAAAGGGAAGCATCGGCAGGGAGGGGGCTCCCTCCGTGTTTCCCTGAGCCCCCCACAGCAGCGCAATGTGCAGCGCTGCTGCGGGGGGGGCTCCATCCCTGCAGGTCCCCGGATCCAAGATGGCGACAGGGACCTTTGGGGGCCTGCAGGGAGCTGGCTTCCTCAGTGCCTGCAAAGCGCAGGCACGAGGAAGCCTTGTGCAGTGCCTGTGACAGATCGCTGATCTGTCACAGTGATCTGTGATGTGACAGATCAGCGATCTGTTACATGAGAGTTACGTCCCCCCTGGGACAATGTAATAAAGTTAAAAATAAAAAAGTGTAAATATAATTTTAAAAAATCGCTAAATAAAGTAAAAAAAAAAAATATTCCCAAATAAATTCATTTTTGGAAATAAAAAAAAACAAACAATAAAAGTACACATATTTGGTATCACCGCATCCGTAACGACCCGCCCTATAAAACTGTCCCATTAGATAACCCCTTTAGCGAACCCCTTAAAAAGTAAAAATAAAAAACGAAGCAAAAAATAATGATTTATTATCATACCGCCAAACAAAAAGTGCAATAACGCGCGATCAAAAAAACGCATATAAATATCCATGGTACTGCTGAAAATTTCATCTTGTCCCGAAAAAAACGAGCTGCCATACAGCATCATCAGCAAAAAAATAAAAAAGTTATAGCTCACAGAATAAAGTGATGCAAAAATGATTATTTTTTATATAAAATTGTTTTCATTGCATAAAACCGACAAAACATAAAGACCTAAATGAGGTATCGCTGTAACCGTACTGACCCGAAGAACAAAAGCGCTTTATCAATTTTACCACAAGCGGAACGGTGTAAACACACCCCCCAAAAGAAATTCATGAAAAGCTGGTTTTTGTTCATTCTGCGTCCCAAAAATCAGAATAAAAAACGATCAAAAGATGTCACGTGCCCAAAAATGATACCAATAAAAACATCAACCATCCCGCAAAAAATAAGACCTCACATGACTCGGTGGGTCAAGATATGAAAAAATGATAGCTCTCAATATGTGGTGATGCAAAACTATTTTTACAATAAAAAGCGTCTTTTAGCGTGTGACAGCTGCCAAACATAAAAACCGCCATAAATAGTAAATCAAACCCCCCGTTATCACCCCCTTAGTTAGGGAAAAATAATAAAATTAAAAGAAAATGTATTTATTTCCATTTTTCCATTAGGGTTAGGACTAGGGCTAGGGTTAGGGCTGAGATTAGGGTTAGAGGTGTGTTGGGGTTAGGGTTGGAATTATAATTGGGGGGTTTCCACTGTTTGGGCACATCAGGTGCTCTCCAATTGCAACATAGCATCTGGTCTCAATTCCAGCCAATTCTGCATTGAAAAAGTCAAATGTTGCTCCTTCCCTTCCAAGCTCTGCCATGCGCCCAAACAGTGGTTTACCCCCACATATGGGGTATCAGCCTACTAAGGACAAATTGCAAAACAACGTTTGGGGTCCAATTTCTCCTGTTGCCCTTAGAAAAATAAAAAATTGGGGGCAAAAATATCATTTTTGTGGAAAAAAATGATTTTTTATTTTCACACCCGGGCGTTATAAACTTCTGTGAAGCACTTGGGGGTTCAAAGTGCACACCACACATCTAGATAAGTTCTGTGGGGGTCTAGTTTCCAAAATGGTGTCATTTGTGGTGGGTTTCCACTGTATTGGTACATCAGGGGTTTTCCAATCGCGACATGGTGTCCGATCTCAATTCCAGCCAAAAAAGTCAAATGGTGCTGCTTCCCTTCTGAGCTCTGCCATGCACCCAAATAGTTGTTTAAACCCACATATGGGGTATCAGCGTACTCTGGACAAATTGTACAATAACTTTTAGGGTCCTGTTACCCTTGGGAAAATAAAAATGGGGGTGAAAAGACCATTTTTGTGGAAAAAATATGATTTTTTAATTGTACCGCTGTACGTTATAGACTTCTGTGAAGCCCTTGTTGGTTCAAAGTTCTCACCACACATCTAGATAAGTTCCTTGGGGGGTCTAGTTTCCAAAATGGGGTCACTTGTGGGGGGTTTCCACTGTTTAGGTACATCAGGGGCTCTCCAAACGTGATATGGCGTCCGATCTGAATTCCAGCCAATTTTGCATTGAAAAAGTCAAACGGCGCTCCTTCCCTTCTGAGCTCTGCCATGCACCGAAACAGTGGTTCCCCCCCACATATCAGGTAACAGCGTACTCAGGACAAACTGCACAATAACTTTTGCAGTCCAATATCTCTTGTTACCCTTGGTAAAATCAAAAAAATTGAACCTGAAGTATTTTTTTTGTGAAAAAAAGTTAAATGTTCATTTTTTTTTTAAATATTCAAAAAAATTCCTGTGATGCACCTGAAGGGTTAATAAACTTCTTGAATGTGGTTTTTTAGAATGGTGTCACTTTTTGGTATTTTCTATCATATAGACCCCTCAAAGTGGCTTCAAATGTGATGTGGTCTGTAAAAATAAAATGGTGTTGCAAAAATGAGAAATCGCTGGTCAACTCTTAACCCTTATAACTTCCTAACAAAAAAAAATTTTGGTTCCAAAATTGTGATGATGTAAAGTAACCATGTGGGAAATGTTATTTATTAAGTATTTTGTGTGCCGTATCTCTGTGATTTAAGGGCATAAAAATTCAAAGTTGGAAAATTGCGAAATTTTAAAAATTTTCGCCAAATTTCCGTTTTTTTCACAAATAAACGCAAGTTGTTTGAATGAAATTTTACCACTAACATGAAGTACAATATGTCATGAGAAAACATTGTCAGAATCACCAGGATCCATGGAAGCGCTTCAGAGTTATTACCTCATAAAGGGACAGTGGTCAGAACTGTAAAAATTGGCCCGGGACTTAACGTGCAAACCACCCTTGGTAGTGAAGGCGTTAAAGGAATTATCCACTAATAGGACAACCCCTTCTCTGAGTATTTCCTGCATATGAATTATTTATTATCTGAGTCATTGTTATCTGATACTGTACCGTAGGTTTATTTGAAAAGGCAATTTCTTGTTGTTAAATCTGAACATTATCATTTGGATTAAATGTTTAGCAGATGGTTAAAGATGGGAAAAGAACAATGTGGCGCTTGCTAAAAAATGAATATTGTTTTTATAATGAATGTGATTACTTTCTTCAAATCTCCTTCTAGTGAAAAAATAGCAAGAAAACCATAAGGACATATGCTTATGGATACCATCAATCAGTGTTTTTATCGGAGCAGTCATTATTTCAGCCCAGTCATGCAATGAATATCAAGCAAACATATAGTTTGAACACTGTAGTCTGAAAATTTAATGTGGATGGTATAACACAGGGAGCATTATAACTTAGCTTCAAAGGGGTTGCCTACTACTTAGACAACCCCTTCTGAGTCTGAGTATTTGCCGCCATTAAGATAAAAACACTCACCTCCCGTGCCAATGTAATTCTAGCTGTGTCACCACTTGCTTTCCTGGGGCTCACGTGTGGTTGTTATGTCAAATGAGCCCTGCGCCAAATTAGTGCTGGGGTCACTTTCCCCCACCTTTCAATGAATAAGTAGTCAAGAGGAAGCCACCTCTTCTTGATTACTTATATGCTCGAAGGCGAGGACAGTGAAGCCAGCACTAATTGGTTGCAGGGCTCATTTGACAGAACAACCACACGTGAGCCCCAGGAAAGCAAGTGGTGACACAGCTAGAATTACATTGGCATGGGAGGTGAGTGTTTTTTAATGGCGGCAAATACTCAGACTCAGAAGGGGTTGTCCTAGTAGTAGACAACCACTTTGAAGCTAAGTTATAATGCTCCCTGTGTTATACCATCCACATTAAATTTTCAGACTACAGTGTTCAAACTATATGTTTGCTTGATATTCATTGCATGACTGGGCTGAAATAAGTTTGTTCCGATGACTGCTCCGATAAAAACACTGATTGATGGTATCCATAAGCATATGTCCTTATGGTTTTCTTGCTATTTTTTCACTAGAAGCAGATTTTAAGAAAATGATCTCATTCATTATAAAAACAATATTCATTTTTTAGCAAGCGCTACATTGTTCTTTTCCCATCTTTAACCATCTGCTAAACATTAAATCCAAATGATAATGTTCAGATTTAACAACAAGAAATTGCCTTTTCAAATAAACCTACGGTACAGTATCAGATAACAATGACTCAGATAATAAATAATTCATATGCAGGAAATGTCATGACAACATATGGATTGTTCCTAGTTTCAGAGGGAAAGAAACAAAACTTTACTAATTTAAAATTAAAGTCAAATTATTTGACTTTTTGTCTATGGCAAAATCATAATGTTTGTTAATTGATGCACAGAAAATAACTCTTTGATGTGCTACTTATTTCATATGATAATATAAAGAAAAGAAGCTGAGATATGGAGAGATGCTTGATGAGGTCCTGCTTTTGCTCATTATGTGCCTGGATGTGACAAAGGATAAAACATGGTCACAGATCAACAAATTAGTGACCATGGTAAATCATTAAAATAAAAGCACTATATTGTACTACAAGCAAAGATGAGTGAATCTGCCGAAATTCAAAATAGGTGCAAATCAAATCTCCGGGGAATGGGTTAAAAAAGATCAGGTGTTCACCTCTACTCAGCCCTCACCATAACTCTCCCACCACCATCAGTCTTCTGATTGTCTCCAGATATTCTGTGTTCTCTTTATTCTAGGCCTTTTCTTACTAAGCCCCATGTCATCATGTGGGGTGGGAAGCGCATCATTCATCTTAATGATGCACATAACACTTCATATGACTGCATGGAGTCTGGTGAAGGACAGCAGTGCCAGTGACCTTTGATGAGGTGAATGACAAAGAGGAGAAATTGGAGGACCAGGGAGTGCCAAGGAGAGGTGAGTGTGAGTATACTTTTTTATGGCTTTTAAAGCTTTCAGATTTGCTGCAATCCATATTTTTTTAGAAATTCATAGCTAAGTCAATTAATTTAAAATCAACTCGCTCATCTCTAATGTCAATTAAATAAATTTGTGTAGTGCCTGCGTCTCTACCTGCAGTCCCTCTCTCTGCAGAGACACCAGTGTACTCACTGCCGCAGCTCCCATCCTGCTCCATCCGGGTCTGCTGCTGACTGGGGTGCTTCACCGCAAGCAGGTCCCCAGGCACTGTGCTTAGGGCACATGCTCACAAACTTCCTCTTTCTTAAAAGGGCCAGTAATGTTCCTCTATAGTGTCCCCAGCCAATAGCTGGAGGATGCTTACTATTTAAAGCACCTCCTCCAACATGGAGGTGCCTGTGCAATGTTGTGAGTTTGTTCCTAACACTCTTGTCAGTTCTCAGGTCCCAGTACTTGCATCGCAGCTTGCTGCACCAGCCAGTGCTCATCTCAACAGCAACCAAGCCTGCTGCACCCGCCAGTGCTCACTTCAATGGCAGCCGGTCCAGTTGCACCCACCAGTGCTCACCTCAATGGCAGCCGAGCCTGCTGCACCTGCCAGTGCACACCTCAACAGCAGCCGGCCCTGTCTGCACCTGTGGGTCTAGTCATCTTCTCACCTGCCTGCATCTGTTGGACATTCTTTTGGGCTGGCCCAGCTACCCATTCCTAGAGGTCAGCTGCCATCCACCCAAGGTCAATCCTGGAGTAGCACCTGGAACATCTTCCTTGTCTTTCCTCGGATCTCAGTGTCGTTAGCCTCTGCGTATCCGTGGTCAGATTGGGTGAGGCTCCTAGTCACGCCCCTCTAGATCTTCCTTGGGCTTCGGCACAGTGGTTCCAACACCCAGCCGGTTACAGTTTGTTACTGGCCATATGTCGTTTGACCATCCAAGGGCTGTTTGAACAGCTTTTATGAGTTGAGATCCGCACAAAATTGTTTATATAACAACATGTAGCAGAGCTTCCTGGATACCTGGATAAATATTATTATAGTGAACTGAGATATACAGGGTCATGTGCAGACAAATCAGAATTTTCTGACTTTGCATGGTTTGTGTAATTATTTTATTTTTTAAATAGAATCTTAAAATAAAAATCAGAAAATCACATTGTTTGATTGTTAAATAATTAAACTCCATTTTACTGCATGAAATAAGTATTTGATACAATGAAAAATAAAACTTCATATTTGTTACATAAACATTTGTTTGCAAATGAAGAGGTCAGATGTTTCTTACTGATGTGCCAAATCTGGCTCTTAAGCCCCCGTTACACATAGCGATATTGCTGTAACGTCACTGGTTTTGTGACGTTGCAGCGATATTGCTAGCGATATCGCTACATGTGATACTTACCTCCGACCGGCTCACCCACTGATTATCGCTGATTGCGCGAGAAGGTCCTGGACCATTTCTCGTCGGGCGCTTCCTGCTGGGCTTCCTGTGGCGCCGACGAGCGACGCGTTGACGCGGGCAGGAGGACATCAGGATCGCCTTGTCTGACAGGTAAGTAGCGACCCCCGACCGCTGCTATGTCACTGGTGAGATCTGCCTGTGTAGCAGCTCACTAGCGACCACTTAGCGATGCACCAGCGATCCATATCATTGTTGGGATCGCTGGTGCATCGCTTAGTGTAACGGTACCCTTTGTCTCACTCTTCCCACTTGCACTGTGGCGGTGGCAAGTGAAGTAATATATGTGGGGTTGATGACACCTTTGTATTGTCAGTTGACATCAATCCCAGACCTCAGGGTTTAGTAATGGAGAGGCATTTATAAGATGCTCCCATTACTAAACCCAAAGTAAGTTTGGAAATAAACACAGCATGAATAAAATCCTTTATTTGAAATAAAAATCAACAACTTGTTGTACACATTTATTTAAAAATAAAAAACAAAGTTATACTCACCTTATAAATATTCCACTGAAACCCTTGTAGCCTGTAAAAAACAAAATAATAAACAAAAATACTCACCTTATGCCTAATTCGCCAAAGCCCTTGTTACCTGTAAAAAAAATAAAAAAGGAAAGTAATAAACAACTATATCCCTCACCTGTCTGATGTGAAGATAATCCATACTGTTGCACAACAATCCAGATGATTTGGATAGCAGTCACATCAGTGATGCGACCGCTATACACGCCAGCCGACACCCACTGACAAGAAAGTAATTGCTCCTGCTGTGTCTAGAGCTGAACTTCTGTGAGAATGACCTTCCAAGATTTTGAAAGCCCTTTGTTTTAGTCTTGTTAAAGTTTGTACTGTCTTATTTATCCATAATGGTTTCTTTTTATTCCTGGACATTTTATTAACACATGGTATAATTTTTATACAAGATTGTAATAGTATATCCTTAAACATGCCACATTTCGGTATCCCCAGTCATCATGATATGGTCACAGTCAAGACAATTAAGCACTTCCTTTAATTTGCTGAAATCAGCTTTCCTAACGTTGCAGGTTTTTGCATTTTGCTCCCTGACCTGTAGATCTGAAATTGTATCTGGTCTATTTGACAGAACCAGATCCAGCAGATTATCTCCCCTGGTTAGTTCATCTTCCAAATGAGAGAGTTAAATGTCCTTAAAGGGAATCTGTCACTCTTTTTTTGGCCTATCAGCTGCCGGCATTGAAATCAGGGGCTTATCTACAGCATTCTGTAATGCTGTAGATAAGCCCCCGATGTAACCTGAAAGATAAGAAAACCATGTTAAATTATACTCACTGGAGGGGCGGTCTGGTCCGATGGGTGTCGCGGTCTGGTCCGGCGCCTCCCATCATCATATGATGCCATCCTCTTCTTCCCTTCCTGTAGTGGCTCCGGCACAGGTGCACTGCTCTGCCCTGTTGAGGGCAGAGCAGAATCCTGCAGTGCACTGGGGTCAGGAGAGGTCTGGAGCCTGCGCACTGCAGTATTCTGCTCTGCCCTCAACAGGGCAGAGCAGTGCGCCTGCGCCAGAGCCACTACAGGAAGGGAAGAAGAGGATGGCATCATATGAAGATGGGAGGCGCCTGACCAGACCGCGACACCCATCGGACCGGACCGCACCCTCCGGTGAGTATAATCTAACATGTTTTTCTTATCTTTCCGGTTACATCGGGAGCTTATCTACAGCATTACAGAATGCTGTAGATAAGCCCCTGATGTCAATGCCGGCAACTGATAGGCCAAAAAAAAGGTGACAGATTCCCTTTAACTGCAGAAAAGAACTTGTAGCTTTTAGCACAAGCAGAAGATTCTGCATCCCATTGAATGTCTTGCTTGTTAAAATCCCCCATAATAAGCACCCAATTATTATAGGCTGCCTTTTTAATTTGTTGCAGCATTTCATCCTCATGTAGTAAACTACAATTAGCAGCTTTCCATTATTGCCATTCACATGGACATGTACCCATACTAACTCTACATTTTCGAAGATCCCCCCAATGTGATCATTGAACACAGGTCTTAAGTTCGATTTAACAAAAATGCACCCACATTTTTTGTCTTTCCTGAATGTAGTGTAACCCTCTACATTTGTCATGGCTTTCATCAAGCCAGGTTTCCGTAATGCCCACCACATCGTATTCTGTGGCCAACATAAGAGTCTCCAATTCATTCATTTTGTTTGAAAGACTTCTTTCATTTGCCAGCAGACATTTAGTGTTGTTAGCACATTTATTACTCATCCTCACCACCCTACTTTCCCTGCATATCCCAGCCCCCTTATGGTAACCAAGAGTAAGGCTTTCTAAGCTGAAAACGCATTGGTCCATGTGTTGCTGATGTAATTCCATTCCTTTTTTTTAAATGTTTTTTCAATAAATCTTTGATTTTATTTCACTTCAGTATCTCGCTGGAATTTTTATCCTAACTTTTTCCTTGAAGAAAAGCCTGGTCTTGGGTTGCTCCATGCAAGATTCCCAGCTCAATACAGCAATTCAGAGAGCTCCCCTCTCTCCATCAATTAGTTTTAATAGTTTAAAAGCTCCTCCATCAGTCTGACAATTTTTCCCCCCAGCACAACTGCACCCTCCCCATTCAAGTGCAGCCAGTCCCTACTGTAGGGCTTGTAGGCAACAGAGAAGTTGGCCCAGTTCTCCATGAACTCAAACCCTTCCTTCCTGCACCAAATTCTAAGTCACTTATTTATCTCCCTAAGCTCTCTATGTCCTCTGTCTTTCTGGAGACACTCGTGACACCAGCAATATTTCTGAAAACACCTGACTTTCAGCTTCTACCTTAGTTCCCTGTAATAATTTTTAAGGACTTTCCACCTCCCTCTAACATTGTCATTGGTATCAATGTGTACCATGACCTCTGAGTTTTCACCAGCCCCACCAAACAATCTGTCTATCCGATCCGCAATATGCCGAACCCGAGCACCCGACACACAATACGCTGTCTGGCCTTTGCTGTACTCCTTTTCTCTCCTTCCTACAGCAGTAGGAATATTCATTTTTATGCAATAGTACTTCTTTTCTATGTTTTTTTTTGCATGTTAAAACGTTGTTTCATGAAGACTGAATGGTAGCCATTCAATTAAATATACAACTGTGACATTGGCGGCCGAGCTCGCCGATGCCTCATCAGCGGCGGCATCCGCCACTGCCTCTCCCCACCAACGCTCCTCCGTCAGAGCGCTCTCTTACCCGGCCTCCCACTCTGCTGTATCCCTGCGCTCTGTCCTTAGGCCGCGGGCGCGCGCTCGCCTGCTCTCTTCATCCAGCGGTGGTCGTCGCTGTAGGCGGTGTTTGCTACTCACTTCCTGGCCATTAGGTATTTCAGGCGTCCTCCCTATGGGGAAGATGCCTGATGATTGTGTGGCATCCTCGCACTCTCTGGCCGCTATAGTTCCTCTATAGTACACCTGCCTTGTGTCTTGCTCAGTTCCCCTCTGTCTGCCTCAGCCTCGTCCTGTCCGTTCCTCTCTCCCAGTGCTCCTCCTGCCTATTTTCTGGTTTACATAGGAGGAGGTCCCCCTCCTCTCTTCCTGGGCTTCCCTTCCCTCCTGGGTTCCCTGTCCTCTGCCCGTCCGTGCCTATATTCCCTCCCGTGGCTTTCTTCTCTGTACTCCTTCGCCTCCTGTGGCGTAGTCTTGCTACCTTACAAGTAACTGCTGCCTGGTATCCTCACTCCGGTACCCTGGTCTCTGTCTGGTATCTCTGCCCTCTCTCTGTCCTAGCTTGTCCCTCGAGCCATCCCTCTTGGTACCGGCTGTCGCGGTTCTGACCCCTGCGGTCCTGCCCCTAACGATCCCTGTATAAGGGTCGGTCATCACCTGGCGCGCTCGGCCCAGGGGCTCCAGATCCGCGACCCAGGGGGTCCACTCTCGGACGTTGTCGGTTCCTGAACGTCACAACAACCATGTACAATAGGTGGCATAGCTGAATCTATTAGAGCTGGAGCTATTTTTTGTGTAATAGAGAGGTCTTAAACAGAGGACTTCCCTCTATGTACTTCATATGCCCTAATGTAAATATTTAGTACATGACCTTACATCATCATTTCTGTTTTATCGCCATATGCTAAATAGTGACCTTTATTAAACACCATGAGTGACGAAAATTCGGCTTTAGCAAATATCTATTGATTTCACATGATTGAGATTCCGGTTTCATCCTAGGAATAGTGATACAGACATAAATTAAAATAATAAATCTTTAAATGCACAAGGATTCTGATCCAATCAACTTGTTAAGCATGTCAGGTATGATTACAGCGCACACTGTGGAAATGAAAAAGGCAGTCAATGGGATTTGCATTTAGATGGCAGTCGTGGCGCCTTATTTCCCTATGCATGTCAACTTCGTTATATTTATACGTTTTAAATGTATAATATATGCAGCATTTCTAGAAAATACAGTCATGGAAAGGAATTTTACAATGTCTCTTGAAAAATTCATTTTTTTTTCATTACATGCCATCCATTACTACATCAATGTATATGATATATATCGTCATTGAATGTCCTGCTATATTACTAACTTATGCTATAACATTCTAATAAGTGGGTGAGCCAACCTTTAGGACCCCTGCAGGTCCTGAGATTGGAAAAAAGTACTGGTTTAACAGTATTACCTCTTTTCTGCACAGCGCCAGTCATGTTCCTAATCTGTGCATAGAATTGAAACAAAGTTCTATTCCAATCAATGGATCTGTGGTAAGATAGGAACTGTAATTTTTGTTTTTATTTTATTCCAACTGCTTCTTTGAATACTTTTTTTGTGCTTGTGTGTTTTTAATCCACCACATGATTCCAGAGATATGGGTTGCGTTATCTAATACATCCGATATGCTAATGATTTTGGTGCTTTCCATAGGGGCATTGCTCACTGGTAGTAATGCATAGCAGCCCCATAGACTCCTCACCTCCCTGGATCTGCCATACAGCTCCAGAGATATAGGCTGTCTATTTCATGTTAATTTTTATGGTCTTTATCAAGAGGGTGATAAAGATTCTCGGTAGTTCTTTCCTGACATGAGCTATTTTAAAAGAAAAGCTCTTTCATTATTTTATTTGGATATTGATGGGACTTTTCTGTGGACTGACTATTAGTTTTTTCTTGGAAATGCAATGCATTAAAAACTCACTTCCTCACTTTCTCTTTTTTAATTATTTACCTTGTATTCTTTGGGCTTTGCAATCAACAAGACATACAAATACATGATTGGAAAAAAAATCTAAAAGTATTTTGCCTACCTACTAGAGATGAGCAGAAAAGATATGTAGGACCCCAGGTCCAGCATCTACACCAATACTCCATGGCAGCCTGACCTGTGATCCTCTGATCTTCCTCACCTGGCATTTCAATGCTGGAACCCAGGGTGTCTCTAAAATTTACAAAGTCCCCAGGGACACAACTCTTGTCATGATGTTGCTTGAGGCTTGGTGGCTGGCCCTCAAGTGACAACATGACATTGTGTGGGGTCTTGTAACCTTCAAAAGCACCAAGGATGCCGGCATTAGAGGCTGGCCAAGGAAGATCTTAGGACCCTGGTCAGGTTGCCACAAAGAACTGATGTAGACACCAGATTAAGGACCTGTGAATCTTACGGATTATGGTACCACCAAATTGATCAGTTTTGATCAATTTCAATCTAAAAATGAAGCTGGCAGTAAATGTTCAGTTCCCCCGCAATACACTACAGTGAATTTGAGGAATTGCATGGTTCCTGTTGAAGTCAATAAGATTGGTCAATGGACTACTGTTCTCCTAAGTGAAGTACACTCTTTGTAACTCTTTAGCAATGTCTAATTTAAGGGTTTATTGAGACCGATCAACTAATGCTCAATTACTCACACATAGTGTTGAGCTTTCCGATACCGCAAGTATCGGGTATCGGCCGATATTTGCCGTATCGGAATTCCGATACCGAGTACCGATACTTTTTTTCGTATCGGATACCGGAATCGGAAGTCCAAAATGCAATGAGCCACTTTTGTGGCTCTGATTGGCGGCCGAAATGACGTCATCATGATGCGCTGTCTGTGCGCATCATGATGCGCCGTCAGTTCGGGCCTTCGGGGGGGCTGTGCCGACTGTCCGGGGGTCTGTACCGGCCTGCCGGTGGTCTGTGCAGGCTCCGGTGGCCTGTGCCGGCCTGCCGGGGGGCTGTGCCGGCCTGCCGGTGGTCTGTGCAGGCTCTGGTGGTCTGTGCCGGCCTGCCGGTGGTCTGTGCAGGCTCCGGGGGTCTGTGCCGGCCTGCCGGTGGTCTGTGCAGGCTCCGGTGGTCTGTGCCGGCCTGCCGGGGGGCTGTGCCGGCCTGCCGGTGGTCTGTGCAGGCTCCGGTGGTCTGTGCCGGCCTGCCGGGGGGCTGTGCCAGCCTGCCGGTGGTCTGTGCAGGCTCCGGGGGTCTGTGCAGGCATCGTCCGATGGGACTACAAGTCCCATCGGGCGATGCCTGCTACCATGACAGTGATTGACACATTAGCCAATGATGGGACAGTAGTAGTCCCATCATCCGGCTAATGTGTTGAATGTAAAAAAAAAAAAAATTTACATGCTACATACATGCTACATACATACAACATGCATGCTACATATATACTACATGTAACATACATACTACATTTCATGTTACATACATACTACATACATAATACATATATACTACATACATGCATGCAACATACATACAACATATATACTACATGCATGCAACATGCATACTACATATATACTATATATACTACATGTAACATACATACTACATATATACTACATGCTACATACATGCAACATACACACTACATGCTACATACAAGCAACATACATACTACATACATGCTACATACATACATACTACATGCCACATACATGCAACATACATACTACATACATGCTACATACTACATACATGCTACATACATACTACATATATACCACATGCATGCAACATGCATACTACATATATACTGCATATATACTACATGCATGCAACATACATATATACTACATACAATACATACATATAGACATACAGTACATATAACATAGAGTACATACTCACCGTCACTTGTCACTTTGATCCCCGAAGCCATTGTCGCTTGAGGAATAAATATCAAAATAAAAAAACACCAATATACTTACCCCGATCCGCAGAAGTCCACGAGGGTCCCACGTCCATCTTGCGTGGAGAACAGCAGCATCAGCTGATGCTACCGTTCTCTACCAGCTCCAGGAATACAATGACGGAAGGTAGGTATCCTTCCGCACTGTATTCCTCCACCACTGTAAAAAAAAAAAGTCCCTAGTCTCACTTTATGCCATTGCTGCGTGGGAATTTCCATAGACTTGAATGGGACTTCCGGTATCAGAATCGGCGATACCCGATATTTTTTTTAGATCGGCCGATACCATCCGATCCGATACTTTTAAGTATCGGACGGTATCGCTCAACACTACTCACACATGCAAAAAGAAAACAGTTTTCCTTTTACGCAGTCTCAGATTTCCTAATCACACTGCAGGTCATGCAATGCCACCCTTACAAGCTTCTGCTGATGTCACGTGTTCAGCCCATGCTTCCTCGGTGCAAATATAATTGAAGATCTGACTGCTGGCACTTTAAGGGTCAAGTCAACAGATCACCTGATCACACTGCAGACATCACCCCTGTACTATAGAGGAGAAAATTTACAATGGAAAGGTAAGCACTTCAATAGATCTAAAGGAATAGGAGAGCTTCATTTGACGAGTAAATAATGTGAGGGACAGTTTCTGGGGGAGGAGTGTGAGGCGGCACAGTGTAAAGACTGGGTAATGTGACGGGACAGCATAGAGAGGGCAGCACGGGTGGATAGTATGAGGGCACAGTTTGTGGGAAAGTATGCAGATGTGAGAAAGTATGGCAAGGGGTGGGCACAGCACAGAGACTGGACAGTATGGAAGCGGCATAGTGTTAGCAGATAATGTGAAGAGGGGAATCCAGCATGCAATTTGGGCAGAGTCTGGGGAGACTGACAATATGTGGCAGTATGGCAGTTATAACTAATAAGGGCAGATAGTGTAGTGGTCATAGCTAATAAGGGTGGACATTGTAGTGGTTATAGCTAATAAGGGTGGACATTGTGGCAGTTATAGCTCAAAAGATTGAATTCGAAGGCATTTATAGATCAAATTGAGGACAGTGTGGCTTTTATAGGTCATAAAGGGAGATGATGATGAGGCAATATTTTATAGGAGAGGACAGTGTAGATGGCATGTACCCTAACAGTGACAGTGTGATGAACATAATTTGTTCAGTGAGCTCAGTGAGATGTAATTATTTATTCAGTGACATAGCATACTGCAGATATTTTTATTCAAGGACATTATTATGATACATATTTCTAGGGGTCCTAAAATCTTCCTCATAAAGCATTAAATAATTGTCCCCCATTCTGGACAACCATTTTAAACCCCTTCAATATTGATGTGAATTGAGGGACTTCAAATTTGTAAAGTCCTATTGCCCTAATAGAGTATTTGTAAAATCGCTTATATGCCAAGAATAATCATATTTATCAGATATGCATGTGTTTTACTGCTCATGCCTTTTCATAAGAAATGTATTAGAAAGAATATAAGCAAGTAAAAAAAATAAACCATCTACAAAAAAAGGTCAAGGTATTTGACTTTATAAGATTACTATGTCCACATTAAGAGGAAAACAAAATATGCGGTAGAAATGACTTCCTTTCGTAGACACCGGGCAGCATTAGTGGAACTCTGTTTAAATATTAATCTGAAGATAAATGTTTTATTACTTATCCAAATAATATGAATGTTTCTCTTGGAATACTGATTTCCTTTACTTTGTTGGAGACAGAAAGAATATTTTAAACAGAAAAATGACTGCAGTATTCTGGTATCCGCTGTCTTCTTCCTTGATGTTGTAAAGGCATAATAGATAATATGCTTTGCAGTAATAATATTTAATATTCTCATATAAAATAGTGATGCAAGAAGATCTTGATAATAACAACGTCTGAATATTCTAGAATCCTAGCACCTTTTTAACCCTTTCAATAAGCGGTCAATTTCCATTTTTTTTTTTTCATTTTTTCTTCCCCTTTTTTTCAAGAGCCATAACTTTTGTATTTTTCCATCAATATAGTCATATAAGGGTTTGTTTTATGTGGGGCAAATTGTATCTTTGAATGACATCATTCTATTTATTGTTTAATGCACTGAAAAGCAAGAAAAATCTTCCAAGTGTGTTGAAATTGCTAAGAGAGTTCAATTCCACAATTGTTTTGGGGTCGGTTTTTTTTACTATGTTCACTATATGGATTAAAAACATATGTAACATGCACAAGTGTGAACAAGTCTGTAAGACAATGCTCACACCACCCAATGGCTGAGACACAACAAGAAAACACAAAATAACAAATTTGAAAAAATACTCTGCAGTAAAAACATGACAGTAATCAGCAAGTGCTGTATAACAAATACAGGGTATTTAGTCGATGCGTTTTTTGCAAAAAATATATACCAAGCTGCTTCACCACGTCATGGTAACCCTTCACGAAGCAGTCCCTATCTAATGTATTTAAAACCTGAACATCTGAACAGTGTCTAAAATGAACAGGATTCGGACAGGCGCTTCCTAGTATATGGGCTTGTGGTGCAGGACAGCTCATTTATGTGCATATTACACAGGAGAGGGGTGGGATCTCCCAAACCATGCTGAGCATGGAAAAAACGGATTAAAAACATATGTAACATGCACAAGTGTGAACAAGTCTGTAAGACAATGCTCACACCACCCAATGGCTGAGACACAACAAGAAAACACAAAATAACAAATTTGAAAAAATACTCTGCAGTAAAAACATGACAGTAATCAGCAAGTGCTGTATAACAAATACAGGGTATTTAGTTGATACATTTTTTGCAAAAAATATATACCAAGCTGCTTCACCACGTCATGGTAACCCTTCATGAAACAGTCCCTATCTAATGTATTTAAAACCTGAACATCTGAACAGTGTCTAAAATGAACAGGATTCGGACAGGAGCTTCCTAGTATATGGGCTTGTGGTGCAGGACAGCTCATTTATGTGCATGTTACACAGGAGAGGGGTGGGGTCTCCCAAACCATGCTGAGCATGGAAAAAACGGATTAAAAACATATGTAACATGCACAAGTGTGAACAAGTCTGTAAGACAATGCTCACACCACCCAATGGCTGAGACACAACAAGAAAACACAAAATAACAAATTTGAAAAAATACTCTGCAGTAAAAACATGACAGTAATCAGCAAGTGCTGTATAACAAATACAGGGTATTTAGTTGATACGTTTTTTGCAAAAAATATATACCAAGCTGCTTCACCACGTCACGGTAACCCTTCATGAAACAGTCCCTATCTAATGTATTTAAAACCTGAACATCTGAACAGTGTCTAAAATGAACAGGATTCGGACAGGCGCTTCCTAGTATATGGGCTTGTGGTGCAGGACAGCTCATTTATGTGCATGTTACACAGGAGAGGGGTGGGGTCTCCCAAACCATGCTGAGCATGGAAAAAACGGATTAAAAACATATGTAACATGCACAAGTGTGAACAAGTCTGTAAGACTTGTTTTGGGGTCGGTTTTTTACTATGTTCACTATATGGTAAAACTGACATGGCAATATCATTCTCCAGGTCAGTATGAATAACCAAATAGCAAAAATGTGGAGTTTTATAAATGTATAGTTTTGTATTATTTAAGTGGTGAAAGAAAATTCAGAAATTTACGGAATATAGAGTTGTGTGAGGGCTTATTTTTTTGCCATGAGCTGATATTTTTACTGACTCCATTTTGGGGTAGGTACGATGTTTTGATCGTTTCTCATTGCATGTTATTGCTTGGATACAGCAGCCAAAACAATAGATCTTATTTCTCTATATGACGTATAACAGTCGAATTAATCTATCTTACATTTTAATGTATCAGACTTTTATGAACGCAACAATACCAAATATGTAAAACCTACAAAAATAAAATTATCATATACCCTACTGTAACTGAATAAGTAAAAAGGGAAAAGTTCATTTAAATAACACAAGGTTCTTAATAATCACTGTTTTTAATAAAAAAAAAGCATTAAAGCCATCCCACCAGCGGTAAGGTGACCCTGATCAGGACGGTCCTACACTGTCTAATATTAAAACCTTACCATGTGTCAGAATTGACCTCAGTGTGAATAAAGGCTGACAAAGGACTGAACTCTGAAATGTCACCCATGGGAAGATATTTAAATACGATATCCAACTCAAGGAAGGGAGGCCACACCCTGATTTGCACAAAAATTCCAAATATGTGTATTTTTTAATTCCTTTTTTTTGAGTGATTTTAACTTTCATATTATGTTATATTTTATAAGACTTTTTTTTTCACTTTTTACTGTATTTGTTAGTTTCCTTAGGGAACTTGAACCTTTGAACCTGCAATCATTTAATTGTTTGTACTATACATAGCAGTGCATGCAAACAATATGTTTATTTTTTTAATATATATCTTTATTTTTAATAGGGGCGTGTTTTGAATTTTTAGGGTTTTGTTTTTTTCAAATGTTTTCTAAACTTTTTTATTACTTTTTACTTTTTTTAGTTCACTTAGGGACTTATATATTTATATATATACTTGCCAAAATCTTACGATACATGACCCCATTCATCCTCCCTTCAATAGGGTGCAGTCGTCCTGTCCCCTTTGCAGAAAAACACCCCCAAAATATGATGTTTCTCCCACCATGCTTCACAGTTGGGATGGTGTTCTTGGGGTTGTACTTATTCTTCTTCATCCTCCAGCCATGTTAAGTGGAGTTGATACCAAAAAGTTCAATTTTGGTATAACTGTTTTCAGCGAGAGCAGGCATAGGCTGATGGGAGTAGTACTGTCTCATCAGCTGATGCCTGTGACTGGAGGTAAAATTTTTGCCACCTGTCATAGCTGGTGACTTACACTGTCATCTGACATCATGGGAACCAAATCTCTCTGACTGGCGGTAATGATCTTACCGCCGATCAGAGCCCATGTTTGCTATGCTATCATGCAAATGACAGATTGGCAAGCAAGAGATGTTTTGCCCCCCCCCATTCATATGAATGGAGTCTGGGTTCAGGTTTGAGTACCCGAACCAAACTTTTTTTTAGATGTTAAGCTGAACCAACCGGACCCGAACATCCACTGGTTTGCCCATCACTTGAAGGAATCTGTGCAAGGACCGAATCTTTTTAATTTTTTTATTAATGACCTTGTGGATGGGATTGAGAGTGCTGATGGCACCAAAATCTGTAAAATATTAAAATCTGACCTTGACATTAAAATAATACAAAATGATGTGGATAACATGTCGGAATGGGCACTTGGCAAATGAGATTTAATGTTGATAAGTTTAGAGTAATGCACCTAGGACGGAGTAATCCTATAGCTGCATATGTGACACCCCAGAGTCCGGTTGTCACAGTGACATTGCCTCCCTCTAAGGGGTAAAGTCATGCCTGAAGGCAGGAGAGGGGCCCCCATGGCAGGTAACATAGATTACATGACAATTCCAGCTGCAGGTCAGAAATGGGAGCTGCCTTATAAATTCTGGCCAGCAGATGGGGTTAGTGAGTCAGCAAGAAGTCAGCTGAGAGAGCAAACAAGGGAGTTGTCATGGAAACGAGAGCAGCTGAGCAGATGACAAGGCAGTTAAGCCTGAGGTAAAGGATCTTTCTGGAAGATCCAGTCAGTTGGTGAGGGGGAGCTGATCTGTGAAGAGGGAAAGGACACAAGAAGAGACAGAGAGGCTCTGGGGAAGCTAAAAACTGCATATGGCAGACCCAAAGAGCGAAGCGCTAATAGAGAGAAAGGGACGCCAGAGTTCTGGGTGGGCAGGAGCTGTATGTCCTGACCACCGAATATGGAAGTACAGGGGACTGCAAGTTCCTGAGCGACATTGAACACCTGAGGGCACGGCAGCAGATCAGGAGCCCAGGGCTGATGGTGAAAAGGACAGTACCCATGGAATAGGCTCACGCTGACAGCCATACAGGCTAGAGAAACCATCACGCACTAGAGGGTCGCAGCTTAGTTACAAACAGCAGAGACCCACACACAAAGCGCAGAAGGAAGGTCCCAAACCCCCAGCTGGCAGGGTGGATCCCCTGAATGCCTCCAGGCAAGCCGGACTCAATTCATCACCTGTATGTGGTTCTCCGGATTGCAACCACTTGCCAGTAAAAGGTAA
Organism: Dendrobates tinctorius; assembly: GCF_039654945.1. Lineage (NCBI taxonomy): Eukaryota > Metazoa > Chordata > Amphibia > Anura > Dendrobatidae > Dendrobates > Dendrobates tinctorius. Next base: position 9,474,639 of record NW_027361872.1, read on the forward strand.
AGAAACTGCAACTCTCTGTGTCCTTCTCTTATTTCTCTGCACCCCAACGTTCACCACCATCTGAACTATTTATCAAATATATTTGCCCTGGGGACCCCGCTCTACCCGTGGGGAGCTGAACCATCTTGGCTGCATCACCATCAGCCCCAGGAGACCAAAAACCGCAGCGTTGGCCATTAATTGCCGAACACCATGGGTGGCATCACACTTAAATACCACACAACTTTCCCCTATTTTATTACTGGACGCCTCAGGGCCATGGACCAAGTCACAGCCACTGTGACAATCCCCCACTGAAGTCAACGGGCCTGGTACCGAGTAACCTAAGGCCCTGCGGGGTACTCTAACTGGCATCACAATGAACAGGATTTATCGAACCTAGCAAAGCTGGGTACAAGGAGCCTGGCAAAACTGGGTACTGTGTGCCATGGACTTTATTAAATTGTGTGTTAGAGACTTTAGTGAACTTTCAAATAACCGCCATAACTGCGTCACACAGTGCATGCGAGCAGAGAACGGCATGCCAATGTGGGCAGAGCCAGAAATAGAGCACGACGTGAAGCCCTACCCGCGCTCTGATGTCAGTGGGCAAAGTGAAGCTGGAGCTGTGCTCTATTGTGAGCAAGTGAAAAGCAGGAAGATCCGATTTGGAGACTAGGAAGAGCTCAATCCAGCCTGTCAGAGAGCAGCTGTTGACGACAGTAAAGGTACACTGAAGGAGGAAGAAAATGCCCAATTCGGGTGAAGATTCAGCGGCGGTCGCAGCAACAGCCTCCATAATGCCATTATCAATGACATATATACCAGGAGCGGCCTGGTTACCACAGTACTCAGGGAAGTCACACACCCTGAGCGATTTTAAGGAAAGACTATGTAGTTTGTACCCCCTGTCTGAGAGTCAAAAAGTCAGTATCCTCATTGGCCAGTTAACTGGTGCGGCCCAGAGGGAAGTAAAGTCCTGGCTGGACACTGATAAAGGAACTGTCAAACAAATCTTGGCCACACTGAAGCAGACTGAAGAATACTTTTGATACCCGCACTGCAACAGAGATAAAAATGAGATTCTTTGGGTGCATACAGAGGGTGCAGGACAGTATACGGGACTATGCTCTTAACCTTCAGGAGGCGCTACGAGCCGTAAAGCAGGTTGACCCTGAGAGCGTGCAAGATGAAGTTAGATTAATAACGGAGCAGTTTATAGAGGGACTCCTGTCTAACAATCAAAGGACACAGCTGCGCATAATGGCCCTACAAAATCCTGAATTGGACTTTGCACACTTTAAGGATAGAGCCATCCGAGTGCTGCGTGAACCAAATCCTAGCAGCACAGAGCCCTCTAGGCATCCAGCAATTACATACCAGCAGGAGGCAGCATCCTTTCCAAAGACCCCTATTGAGACTGACACGTCGTCCCAAGATGATGACTCTGCTGCAGACTTACGTCTCCAAGTCAAGGAACTAACCAAAAGTGTGGCTGCACTCACAAAAACTGTGCAGTCCCTACAAGTGGCTCCAAAGAAAAAGATCCAGCTGGCATCCAGTCCAGATTATGTCCCATGGCGACAGCAGAATCCCACCGACCAGAGGGAGAGATAGCGATCGTTATGATGAGGACGGACAGCCCATCTGTCGCCGCTGCAACAAGGCGGGACACCTAGCAAGATTCTGTCATTTAAACAAGCAACCCCTGGGGCAAAGGGCCAACTCCCAGGAGTAAGACGATCAGGCCCACCAAATTGGTGAGACAAGTACGTAGGAGGACGGCCGGTCCTGCCCGTCGTGATTGACGGCTTTCCGATGAACGCTTTACTGGACACCGGCTCCCAGGTGACAACAATGCCATATGTTCTCTTTAAGCAGTACTGGGCTGATTCAGACATTACTCACCACCCAGATAAAAACCTTGCCATCTTTTCCAGCAATGGTCTGCCCTTGCCTGAGAAGGGATATAAAGAGGTAACCATCAAGATTGGCTGAGTAGAATTGCAATCGCAAGGTTTCATTATAGTTGATATTGACAAACGAGAATGCCATCCTATGATCACTTTAGGCACTAATGTAATTGAAAATTGTCTTGGAGAAATTATTGCTTTGTTACAACAGGTAGCCGAGACCACCAGCTCCAGTCAGCAATGGGTCCTGCAAAAGGAGATCAGAGCCCTGATGCAGAGACAACAGGTAAAGCTGTCTGGTGGAGAAGTCAGCAGTGTCAGAGTAAGTGATCCTTTCCCCATTGCAGTAGCTCCCAGAAGTGAAATGTTAATTTGGTGTCGGGCAGCAATAGGCCTAAGGGGTCAAGATTACCAAGCCCTGATAGAACCCATGTACTCTGATAGTAGGCCCACTATCCTGACAGCCAAAGGGGTAGTTGATGTCCGCAAGGGGAGAGTACCAATACGCATCTTAAATTGTGGGGAGAGAGAGGTCCATTTATCCCAGTATGCCACCCTTGCTAAGCTGTTCACTGTCAGTAACAATGCAATAGAGGCACTAGAACCCTTGCTTCCATCTGATAAAGTGGAAGAGAATGGCTCTGAAGGGCAGCAGGAGGACTGGTGTCAGCAGCTACATGTAGGCACTGACTCCACCCCTTCGCACCAAAAACATGGGGCTTACCGGGTGGCTCGAGAATTTGAACAGGTCTTCAGCAAACATCCTCTAGACTTTGGTAGGCAAAAAGAACACGGCACTCCAGAGAAATAGGAAGGTTGTTCTGTCCTCAAGTAAGGCTTCCAACCCATAAATATGTACAAAAATACTTGGCACTCAAAAATGAAGAAGCAGTATATTCTTTATTTAGCATCCAGACAAAAATAGACTCATATTGTATGAACGTTTTCGGTCCAACAACGGACCTTCATCAGAAAGGTTTTTTTGGTTTCTTTTGGTAGAAAACTGCAAAAGATACAGATAGGGTAATAGATACCCTTAGGTGGTAGCAAAGTCTATGCTGCTGGTATTATATAGAGGCTGGAGCACGAGTCTATCTGGTTGGAGTTAGATTAATGTGACTGGATAAAGCAGGGCTACAGGAATGGGTTAACAGCGCTAGGAGTGCAGGCTCTGCAAACAGATACAGCGCTTAGTGCCCGCAGGAGGAATCCAGGGTGCCGCCGTGTAAAGAGGACTACACAGGACTACCTTCCGCTCCAGAGATCTTACCTCTTGTTGTGGTGATTTTTACAGTACCCACTTTTTATATTTTCATTTGTTTTTTGCTTGTGATTTTAATTATATCTCAATAAAGAATGTATATTTTTATATTTTGAATATGGCTTCCTTTTTCTATTTGGATGATTTAGTATTGAAGCTTTCTTTTGCCTAGGCTTTTCAATTTTGATTATTGATTATTATACTGTATTTCTTACAGTTCGTTTGTCACGATGGACTATAAAGCAAGAGACAAAAATTGGCTCTCTTGCGTCGATACTGTTTTTTGTGGGGATACTGTACAATCAGGAATCAATGAAAGTAGCCAAAAAACGGAGCTTAAGAATACGTTAAAATTCTGCCTTAAAAAAAGAACCAGGACATGGTGGAATAAGACCTCATTGGACACTTATCTAGCTAAAAGTTTAATACCGAGGGGACTCCGAGTTCGTATAATGCCCTCCTATACTATTGATGACCCTTTATTCAGAACCAGATGGGAAGAAGTCTGCACCACCTGTTCCAAATCATTAATGGAACTTCTTATAGGTAACAATAAAAAAAGATTAGAAAAATTGGACTCAGACATTGATTGTACAAGGCAAAAGCTTTTGGACAATTCAACTTCTTCGGAAATTGAAACCTTTAATAAGGATTTGGACAACCAATTTATAACTTGGGAAAAAGAAGTAAAGGAGATTAAAACTAAGAAATATCAAAGGGACTTGAAGGACTTCAATAATGGTACCATGTACAGATGGCCCTCTGGGGGCATGCGTGAGCGATCATTTTCACGCTCTTCTTCCATTTCCTCGGTGTCCTCCAGAGAAAGTGGTAGGACGCAGCAGCGCACCTACAATCTGAGAAAAAACAATGATGTTGTTAAAAAGGGGCACACTCCCCAGAAATCATTTGAACGTTCTTCTCAGTCCTCTACCAAAATGCAGGTAATTAACCTATCCTCTATTAAACTTACTCCTTCCCAATCGGAAGTACTTAGTTTAGGACTATCTTTCTCACCATCTTTCCATTTTGACTCCTTCCTAGCAACCAAAGATCTCCAGCTCTTTGCCCGCAAATTAGTTCTTAAGAAGCTACATGATAAACCGAAAGTTGGCGAAACTTGGTCTGAGGATGAATTACGCGCTATTTCTATTCTTGAAGAATTGGAAGATAACCAGCACACCACTACTACCTCAGGTACTGTTAAATTCCAACCCCCCATTCCCAAGAAATTTCCTCCCCTTAATCTATATCCCCATATTGATCTTTTTGTCAGGCTCGTCACTAAGGAGTTTGACAAGCTACATCATTCTGACTCTAGGGATAATTTAACCTTTGTGCAAAGGAAGGCTCTACGAGAATTGAAAAACCTTAAAGAAGTTGTTATAAAACAGGCAGATAAAGGGGGTAATATAGTGGTGTGGCCGGTTCAAATGTATGAAAAAGAGGCCCTTCGGCAACTCAGAAACGAAACCTGTTATAGAAAGTTGACTTTCAATCCTACTTTAAAATTCAAGGGGGAATTACAGGACATTCTCGATCGAGCCTTTAATGAGGGACATATTGCTAAAGACCTCAGAGATCATTTGATTCCACTTTACCCCAAAATGGCCTGTATTTACTTTATACCCAAAATACACAAAAATGCCACTACACCGCCTGGGCGCCCCATTGTCTCGGGCAATGGAAACTTAACTGAAACCATTTCAAAATTTTTGGATTTTCATCTGAAACCTCTAGTATTTGATCTTCCCTCTTATGTGAAAGATTCAGGGGACATCCTGAGGAAAATAGATGGCATGCCTCTTGATGGAGACATGTGGCTAGTCACTATGGATGTCGAGGCCCTATATACTTCCATCCAGCATCGGGACGGAATATTGGCCGTTAAAACTTTCTTGCGTATGTCTGAACATAGTCCTGATTTTGTTGAGTTCCTTCTTTCATTGTTGAAATTTGCCTTAGAACACAATTTCTTCATTTTCAAGCAGAGCATTTATTTACAGCAGCAAGGTACCGCAATGGGGGCGGCCTTTGCTTCTGCTTATGCTAATCTCTTTATGGGCATGTGGGAGCGTGAAATCTTCTTCACTAAACCTGTGGCACATATCAAGGAGGTCCTGTTCTGGGCCCGCTACATTGATGATATCCTCATGGTGTGGCAGGGCTCTGAGCAGGACCTCCTCGATTTTGTTAAGACCCTTAACAATAACAAGTTGAATATCAATCTCACATGCAAATACAGCCAAACTTCCATTGACTTCCTTGACATTAAAATCTCTGTCCCCCCTAGTGGATTTCTGGAAACCAATATCTTCCGTAAGGATACTGCCACAAATTCGCTCCTGCATGCGTCATCTTCACATCCATTATCCCTAATTAAAAGTATACCAAAAGGCCAATTTCTCAGGGCTAAACGGATTTGTTCCAACTCAGATTATTTTAATGAGCAAGCAAACGATTTATCCAATAGGTTCCTTGAAAGAGGCTACTCCCGGCGGTGTATTAAAAAAGGTCTGAAAGCAGCTGAGAAAACTAATCGCAGCGAGCTTTTGAAATCACGTTGCAAACCTGCACAGGAAACGAAGGTAAGGTTCATAACCACTTATAATGCCAGCTCGCAAGGCATGCAAAATATCCTAAAGAAATTTTGGCCCATTTTACAGGAGGATGCTGGCTTGGCAAAATTTCTATTTGATTTTCCATCTGTCACATACAGTAAATCACCCAATCTCAAGGATCTTATTGTTCGGAGCTACCATTCTGGACTCCTTCCCGAAAAAGCCTTTGGATCCCAAGGTCCCGCATGGGGCTTTTTTCCTTGTGGGGACTGTATTTCTTGCCCCAACATGGTACGGACCTCTACCTTCCGCTCCAGTGATGGTAAGAATTTCTCCATCACGCAACACATTACCTGCAATTCGATAGGAGTAGTATATTATGCTTACTGCCCTTGTCCTAAAATCTACGTGGGCTTAACTTCAAGACCCTTGAAGACCAGAATCAGAGAGCACTATCGCGATATTGCCAATGCTATAGACACCCAGGATATCTTTTCCCTAAAACCTATACCACGCCATTTCAAGCAAAGCCATGATTGTAATGCCAACCTATTGAAAGCTTTTGGAATAGACAAAATACATATTGATGTCAGGGGTGGGAACTGGAGAAAATCTCTTACGCAGTTAGAAGCGCGATGGATTTTCAAAATTAAATCACTGCAGCCTAGTGGTCTTAATGAGGTCATCAGTTTCGCCTCTTTTCTGTAGCTCCGTTTCTCTATTTTTTTTTTATTTGTATTTTATTTTTTATTTTTTATTTTTTCTTTTCATTTTCTTTTATTGTATATTTAACATTGTTTTTCTATATATTTTTTAGATGGCTTTCACTTTATCTCAGAGATGCTAGCTGATTTCGTCCTTTTCCAAGCTGGAACCGATGTCCCTGCGCTTTAAACATTATTTGTGCTCCTTTATTTTCTTATTATTTTTATTTTTATTTTCATTTTTCCTTTTTGCACTTTGAAAGGTTTCTTTGATTTATCTGTCATGTGACAAATTTAATGCATTTTGTGCCATTTATGAAATATGGTCTACACTGCTTATGTATTTTATATACAATCCATATCACCTTATTTCTAATACAATATAGCACGTCTAATATTTAATGTTACATTTCTAGCATGATCGTACTTCTTGCACTTCCTCACATCCCTCACATGTAATTATGTAATCCTTTTTTCCTGCTTTAACCCCCTATGCTCGACTTATCATACCACTCCTCCACTTTTAATGGAGCACCTCACTCCGTCTCAAGCGCTGTCATTGTAGCATCGCATTCTTTGTGGCAGCAGAACACGCTCCATCGGCGCACAGACCGGGTCGTCACCATGGCGACGCGTCTCTATGCAGCCGTTGCCTCCTTCCTGCTCTGACGCGTCGAACGGTGAGGAGGCGCGGCAAGGCATGACGCTCCCCTATGACGGCTCTGTTCTGGCCCGCCTACCGGAAGCGCTGTCACACGCTGATTACCACTGCTTGATTATGATATAAAAAGGACCATTCAGCAGCCCCTCTTTGCGCCCCTTGAGAAAGCAGCCGCGAAACGCGCGTCGGGGACCCTCCTGCCCACCACTTGAGGTAATATACTGTCCACTTTATCTCTTTTCGCCGCATTTTGCACAGGTACACATTGGCCAATTGATATTTCATTCCTTTACCATGCCTTTTCATGCTATTCCCTGCACATTTGCACTTTTGCATTTACTGTTTATATTGAAAATCTTGGCATGTCTTTGAATGAGTATATATTTATCTATATTTGGATCAGTATTTCTTAAGAAAGATATATATTACCTTGTTACCCTATTCTATCTTACCTCTTGTGGTGATTTTTACAGTACCCACTTTTTATATTTTCATTTGTTTTTTGCTTGTGATTTTAATTATATCTCAATAAAGAATGTATATTTTTATATTTTGAATATGGCTTCCTTTTTCTATTTGGATGATTTAGTATTGAAGCTTTCTTTTGCCTAGGCTTTTCAATTTTGATTAGAGTTTACCTTCAAGTACCGAGCAGGACATAAGAACGCTAATGTGGATACGCTGCCCAGGATGCCCAATTCACCCGACGGGGGAGAAGATCCAGAAGAACTCAAATAAATCAAGTTACCAGCCTTCCACCGTCCAGTTGCAGCCCGGAGCTCCCAAGGAGTGATGAATAAGCACTTTATCGTACAAGAGGTAACATTGAATTCATTACCTCATCATGAGTGGGCAGAGACACAAGATAGTGACCCAGCTGTTTGCCTAGTAAAGGAGTGGCTGGCACAAGCTGATTCACACCATGGTCCAGATGACCCACAGGAAGCACAGCAGTTATGGAAGGAGAGAGGCAAGCTGTTCATTTACGAGGGTAAACTGTGTAGGAGGAACATCAGCTTCCGCACACACAAACTGGTATGGCAAGTAGTAGTCCCGAAATGGGATGCGCCAATGGTCTTGAGGTGTACCACGATGGAGCAGGACACTTCGGGTGGAAGAAGTTGGAAGTCCTACTTCATGAAAGATTCTACTGGGTTGGGATGAAGAAAGCCATTGAGAAGTGGTGCCGAGAATGTGGCCCATGCAACCTGCGCAGGAAAGACCGTAACAGCCAGCGAGCCCCATTACAACCGATCATCACAAAACAGCCGCTTGAACTGGTAGCCTTGGATCACGTGAAGTTAACTCCGAGTAGCAATGGCTACACCTACGCTCTGACCATCGTTGACCATTAATAAAGATTCTTGGTAGTCGTGCCTGTTAAAGACCAAACAGTGAAGACAGCAGCCAAGGCATTTCAGCAACACTTTTGTCGACCGCACGGATACCATGAACAAGTGCTCACCGACCAAGGTCCAGCCTTTGAGGCAGAAGTGTTCCAGGAGTTCTGTAACATGTATGGTTGCAAGAAAATCAGGATGATGCCGTACCATCCACAGACAAATGGCATGTGTGAGAAGATGAATCAGGTGGTGATTGACTTATTGAAGACCTTACCTCTGGAGGAACGAAACCAGTGGCCAGAGAACTTGCCAGATCTGGTAGATCTATATAATCATAAACCGGTAAACGCCACCAATTGCACTCCGGCCTACCTGATGAGGGCAAGACCTGGCAAGTTACCCATTGATGTAGACATGGGAGTCTTAACACCTGGGATAACATCACCAGATGCTGACTGGGATACAGAGTGGCAGCAACAATACCGCAAAGTGCAAAAATGTGTGGAGAAAAGTTTGTCCCAAACAAGACAGAGGCAGGAAAGGAATTACAATCAACATGTCCCTGCAGTTCCCTTGACACCAGGAGAACAAGTACTCAAAAGAAAGAGATGAGTTCACAAACTAGATGACCAGTGGGAGGCAGAGCCATACACCGTTATACCTTCAGACTTTAATAACACCAAGGTATGCCTCATCAGCAAGGATGAAGGAGAAACCTTAGAGGCAGTCTCAAGAGATCGTCTAAAGGTGTGCCCTGATCAATTGAAAGACAAAGAGGAAGTCCAAGACACTCCACGGCCCACAGTAGAGGTGGAAGAGAAGATCCATACTATCCTTGGAGAATTTCCTCGGACATGGACACAAGTGAATCAGGCTATCGTAGTACCAGTCCTAACCTTTCACCAGCCTACTGCAATAGATGAAGCCAAGACTCTTAATGAAATGGCTTCAGTAACAGATGCCACATCTGCAGTGGAATGCGGAAATCTGTCCCCTGCTAGCAGTGAATCTGTCAATCTCATGGTGAGTCTAAGAGTCAAGAGAAGGCAGTCCAGAATACCAATATTACACAAGTCCGCTTATAGCGTAGTGACTAGTGCACCAGCAGTAGACATTAGAGAACAGGTCAGGTCATCGGAGATACCTATACTGCGTAGATCCACTCGTAGTACCAGAGGTCAGATCCCTGTCCGTTATAGAGAATACCTAATGTAAATAAGTTAATAAGAATGTATAGTTGTAACCGTTAAGCATGAGAGCCTACAGAGACTTACTGTATGAACTTTTTAAGTATTCGTAATAACCAGTTGAAGGACAATTGGGCCACAGAACTATGTTGGCCAGAACTTTATTTGTAAATAGTTACCCCAACTTGACCTTGAAAATAAGCCACCGGCGTGGCCGAAAAAACAGGCCCATCTACAGAGTGCCCTGTAGCCATGCCCAGGGGCGACACACAAAGTGGACTAAGGCGGCTCCCACCAACCAAATCCCAGGTACAAGGACAAAGACAATTCCTGGATGGCAGCATAAGGACTGGTCGCTGCAGTAGCTGTGTTATTGTTTCTTTTTCTTTTCTGGTTTTGATAATTTTTACATTTTTAAGACTTTGCAGATTTTCATTAATTGTTGTTGTTAACAAATCTTGTTATGTTTCCTCAGTCCGGGAGTACTGAACTTCACTGGGAGGGAATGTGACACCCCAGAGTCCAGTTGTCACAGTGACATTGCCTCCCTCTAAGGGGTAAAGTCATGCCTGGAGGCAGGAGGGGGCCCCCATGCCAGGTAACATATATTACATGACAATTCCAGCTGCAGGTCAGAAAGGGGAGCTGCCTTATAAATTCTGGCCAGCAGATGGGGTTAGTGAGTCAGCAAGAAGTCAGCTGAGAGAGCAAACAAGGGAGTTGTCATGGAAATGAGAGCAGCTGAGCAGATGACAAGACAGTTAAGCCTGAGGTAAAGGATCTTTCTGGTAGATCCAGTCAGTTGGTGAGAGGAAGCTGATCTGTGAAGAGGGAAAGGACACAAGCAGAGACAGAGAGGCTCTGGGGAAGCTAAAAACTACATATAGCAGAGCCCAGAGTGAAGCGCTAATAGAGAGAAAGGGACGCCAGAGTTCTGGGTGGGCCGGAGCTGTATGTCCTGACCGCCAAATCTGGAAGTACAGGGGACTGCAAGTTCCTGAGCAACATTGAACACCTGAGGGCACGGCAGCGGATCAGGAGCCCGGGGCTGGCGGTGAAAAGGACAGTACCCATAAAATAGGCTCATGCTGACAGCCGTACAGGTTAGAGAAACCATCTTGCACTAGAGGGTCGCAGCTTAGTTACAAACAGCAGAGACCTGCACACAAAGCGCAGAAGGAAGGTCCCAAACCCTGAGCTGGCAGGGTGGATCCCCTGAATGACTCCAGGTGAGCCGGACTCAATCCATCACCTGTATGTGGTACTCCGGATTGCAACCACTTGCCAGTAAAAGGTAAAGAAACTGCACCTCTCTGTGTCCTTCTCTTATTTCTCTGCACCCCAACGTTCACCGCCATCTGAGCTATTTATCAAATATATTTGCCCTGGGGCCCCCGCTCTACCCGTGTGGAGCTGAACCATCTTGGCTGCGTCACCATCAGCCCCAGGAGACCAAAAACCGCACCATCGACCATTAATTGCCGAACACCATGGGTGGCGTCACACTTAAATACCACACAACTTTCCCCTATTCTATTACTGGACACCTCATGGCCACGGACTGAGTTACAGCCACTGTGACAATCCCCCATTGAAGTCAAGGGGCCCGGTACCGAGTAACCTAAGGCCCTGCGGGGCGCTCAACATATACATTAAATGGGACCATACTCGGGACTACATAACAAGAGAAGGGCAAAAAAATAGAATTAGGCGTAACAACTTAAATAAAATTAACAAAGTGTGTATAAATAAATAGTACACATAATAATTGCGTGTACGCCCTAAAAGTATTGAATGGCAGACCATTCGAAACGTGAAGAAACAAAGAAACCGCTAGTCATGGATTGGAGAAGAATGGTTATGGGACAAAGGTAGTGAAGTAAAACACTTTTTTAAAAATTAGGTGGCAAAAAGCTGGCACAGAATGCCCGCACAGGCACAATGATTGAATTAAAAGAGCATATTAAAAACAAGATGTACATAGATATAGTTAATTCAAGGTAGGTGGACCACAAAAAAAATTAAAATGGTAAATGGATGATTAAAGTTCATAAATATAGTAATCCCTTTTGAATGTACCTTAGTCTTATATATATATATATATATATATATATATATATATATACAGGTGATAGCATTGAATTTATATGGTAAATAAGTAGTGCAGCATATCAACTCATCCTAAATATATAATGCAGTCATAGAATGGGAATATAAACGTCAGTGTTATATAGGGAGAGGAAATGTGGATAGCAGCAAAGGAATTACCTGATGGTGGTCTGATAGTGGTCGCCAGTTCAAGTGCGGCACACACAGGAGAAGGACTTGGGTATTCGGGTTACAAGTAAGCTGAGCAGCAGTACTCAATGTCAAGCAGCTGCTACAAAAGCCAACAAGATTTTGGGGTGTATAAAAAGAGAGATAAAATCCCGAAATCCCAATGTATTGCTAACACTTTAGAAATCACTGGTGAGGCCACTTCTAGAATATGGGATCCAGTTTTGGGCTCCACATTTTAATAAGGATATTCAGAAGTTAGAGTCAGTTCAAAGGTGACAACTAGATTACTACAATGAATGGAAGGCCTCTCATACGATGGATTTCTCATTTATATGTAAAAATAAATGTGTGGTCAATACAAAGGACTGGTGCATGACTTATTCCTTCCAAAGACCATACAGAGGACTATGGGGCATTCATTACAGGTGGAAGAAAGGTGATTCTGGCAGCCTTATAGGAAAGGGTTCTTTACAGTTAGAGCAGTCAGACTGTGGAATGCTTGACCACAAGAGGTAGTAATGGCAGACACTATAGTAGCTTTTCAAAAAAGGCTGAATGATTTCCTTAGAGTCAGTACACATAACATTGTGGATTATAGTTAAATTGGTGACAAAATGCAAAATTGGTGGAGAAAGGATAAACCTAATGGACCTAGGTCTTTTTTCAGTCTATGTAACCATGTAACTATGAAGTATTAGTTTTCTCCAGGAGGTGTTGATCTTTCTTAACTTTCAAGCTATTGCGAAAACTATAGCCTGCCACTGTGACCCTGCAGAGAGAGGCTCACTTAATTCTTATATGTATTACCTGTCCAATAGAATACCCCTTTAATGTTTCTGAAATAAGAAACAAAACCAGCATTGTTTTTCTGTGTTAGAAAGTCTATTCTTAAAATCTCAAATAACAGTAGATTTTAAGAATGATGGGTCTATGGCAGGCTGTAGACCTTCTGTAAACCTTCAGTATTGCTCAGAGATTTCAACTATTAAAAATTCTTACCTTACCTTGCCTCCTTTCACTTCTTTGAAAGTTCCAAAAACAGTCACGCACACTTCATTGGCTGTTTTTTAAACCGACATAGAAATAAATGAAGCAAGTTGCCCATGTGCAGCCACCTTTCCGTTTCCAGCAAACTTAACAGGCTCGGTTGTTTTTGGATCTTTCGTATAAATTAATGTAGCGAGTCAGATATGAAAGACAACCTCACAATTGACAGTGGCTACATCACTTATGGGATGATGGATCTGGCGCCTTACATTAAGCGTGGGTTTGTTTTAGTGTCAAGCAATGCTTGGCCTTGCAGGGCATTTGGTTGATAACCATAGGTGTTTGATCCCTTATGCTTATATATCCCCACTACATGTATCTGTCTAATTTTTAAATTTCCACTCATGATTCAACAATGGCTCTGTAAGCTCCGTGTGTGGACATTCTTAGCACTTTGGCACCATTTTGAGGTTTTCCACTTTTTAATATGCTTAGTCTTTATATGTGTATTTTCTTGATATTTAGTAAAAAAAATTATATGTTTGTACTTGTGAATTCTTTTGTCCATTTTTTCATTACGTGATGATCAGCCACAGATACTTTTGAAACTCCCAAGCATCTAAATGGAGGGGAGCATGTGCAAGGCCACCTCTCCCTACACAGTGATCACCTAGCAGAATGGGAATCAGTAATATTAGCTAATAAATGCACATATATTGTACACTAATATTAAAATAACAGAAAAAACTGACGGCACATCAAGAACTAGTCTGAATAGGTGCATACCAAAAAACAGCTTACATATCAAAACAAGGAAATGGTTGAACTCAATTGCAATAAGGCTTGTCAATATGAAATATATGAAGTGTGAATAGCATAATGGCTTATGAAATTTAGAAAAAACGTATGAGATGCTTTGCACAAAATTTGGCGAAAAAATGTGAGCCCATTTGACTCGCCTCCAGAAGCCGTGGGGTACTCGGTGCCAGGCCCGTTGGTTTCAATGGGAGATGTCACAGAGGCAGTGACCCGGTCCGTGGCCTCAGGCGGTCAATGTAAAAGGGGTAGAGTGATGGGGATAAAGTTTTTGAGATGATTTGTGACGCCACCTGTGGTTTCTGGTCAGTTTGGCCAGCGCCGCAGGGTTGCTTCTCTGGGACAGATGGTGCGGTGCAGCAATGATGTTGAAGTTCCACACAGATGGAGCTGTAGTCCCAGGGCAGTAGTAATAGGTGTTGAGGGAAAGGGTGCAGTGTTAGGCACAGGGATGTAGCAGTGCTGAGTGGGTTGGCGCAGGAAGAAGGCAATGAGACAGCTGAGTGCAGTTTCAGTTCTTTTACTCACGTTCTTGGCACAGACAGGTGCCCGCTTCAATGCCGCGGTCTCCAGACCAGGGGGCTCAGCCAACTCCCAGGCAGATGGAATTAACCTTTCCAGCACTCCCTTTCGTGTGCCTGTTCTGAACATCTCCTTTCTAGCGCTTTTCTGAGGTACTTGCAGTACTGAGTTACTCTGAAGTTCCTCCTGTTTGTTGTTATTCAAACTCCACTCGCATGACAAGTGACTGTAGCCTGCTTCGGAGTCTCCATCCGTCATGTCCTGGCTCACACTTTTAGGGGAATAGAGTGGTCACAACTCCTATTCCTCCGGTTTCTGCTGCAGGAACATTATTTTCACAAACAGCCTCGGATACCGGACTCTGGCCATGCGCTTCAAACTTGAGGAAGGGCTCTGCTCTGGCCCTAGTCCTTAGTTCTCTTCTCCTTACGTTCTGTACTAATCTCTCTTCCTTATGAACAACTGAACTCCTTCTTTCTCCTCTCTCTGCTTCTCTTTCTTGCCTTTCTGAATCTCCTTCTCAATCTGACTCTTACTTCCTGTCAGCTTTCCCCTCTTAGTGTCTCTAAGCTCCGCCCACCACCCAGCACCCTTCATAAACCAGAGCAATTGCCATAAAGGGTGCTCTGCTGTTCTAAGGTGTCTGTGCAGGATGTGAGTGGTGAAGTCTGGTCAGGTGTTACCATCTTACCTGGGGAGTGGGATACTACACCTCAGGAGGAGGTGCAGTACCTCTGTGGTGACTGAACCCTCAGGGGCGCCACACATTCACCAATGTCAAGGTAATCTCATAATCGAATGGGTCCCTATTGTAACTGCCTAGTGTGCACACTTACCTCTGGCTAATAACGTGGTGCAACCATTTCCTTGTTTTGATATGTAAGCTGTTTTTTGGTATGCACCTATTCAGACTAGTTCTTGGTGTGCTGTCGTTTTTTTCTGTTATTTGTATGTTAGCTTTCTGACTGAGCACTTCGCCCTTCATCAAGCTGTGATTTTAATTACATCCAATCACATTTTTGTTCCTATCTTCCTATAAATACAGGCTTTACCACGTTATTAGCCAGAGGTAAGTTAGGCAGTTAGAATAGGGACCCATTCGATTATGAGGTTACCTTGACGTTGGTGAATGGGCTCACATTTTTTGGCCAAATTTTGTGCTAAGCATCTCATATGTTTTTTCTAAATTTCAAAAGCCATTATGCTATTCACACTTGTTTTGATATGTACACTAATATTAGTAATATCCAAACCCACATGACACATTCTAGCTAGAAGAGTGATGTAGTTTGCACTGCAGCCTTGCAGCGCTGAGGTCCTGGGTTCAAATCCCACCAAGGACAACATATGCAAGGAGTTTGTATGTTCTCCTCGTGGTGTGTGGGTTTCCTCCAGGTTCTCCAGTTTCCTCCCACATTCCAAAGACATACTGATGGGGATTCTAGATAGTGAGCCCCAATGTGGACAGTGTCAATAATGTTTGTAAAGCGCTGAGGAATTAATGTCGCTATTTAAGTGATTAAAATAAATAAACAAATGTTCTATTTTGATATAATTAATCTATTATACATTGTATGGGGTTGAAGCCAAATATGAAATTTTCATTATTGTCACATATTTCAAATCTCCAATGACCAGTACAATTATATAGATTTTGCTTTTCCCAAAAATATTGATATCTGAACATATGTGCAATAAAATCCCTTTTCATAGATAAAAGTTTAATTTATCAGGTGACGGCCAAAATCCTTGTAATAAATGGAACAGTGTGAGAAATTAAAGTTTCCTATTATAAACTGTACACCAGCTGCCTGCTGCAATGTGCGTGATCTTTTAAAACAATTGGACCTTATGCACATGGCCATATTATGGCTCCATACAACAGCCAAATTATCTGGTGCAATAATTGGCCACACATAAATTGCTACTATACCTCCATATGCCTATGATTTTATTTGAAGAAGTTTTTACTTGCTGTATCCATCCCATCTTTTTACATCAATTAAGGAATTTGCTCCTAAGACCTTGTGGGGGCATCACATTACCAGACCCCAATCAGAGGACAATAAAACATTCACTGCTTATCTATGAACTGCTCTAATATTTATGGCCATAACTGTCTATCACTCCCCCATAATGATAGCTCTGCTTCACGTCACTTGCCTTATCTATTGCATTTTTTCTCTGCTGTGTTGTGCATAAATATGTGATTCTTCAGATGTTGTATTAGTCTAGCCTGATGAAGAGACCTGAGTAGTCTCTAAATCTTGCAATGTGTTACCATCTTTTCAGTTAGCCATTAAAGGTATCAACCACTGAGGACTCTCAATTCTGAATATTTTTGTATCCATCCCAAGAATTATCATGAAGGTAATGAGAATTATATGGTAACCTAAAGCGACGCTTTATACTACACAGCTATAGGAGACTAGACACTGCACATGAAGTTAGAGTAAGCCTATTGCTACAACAGAAGCCTTGTCCTCTCAATAATGCAAGAGCCATAAGATCTAGAATTACAGAGAGGTGTCCCATCTATGTAGAAGCAGAACTAAAATCGATAAATTGAGTTATGCCTTTAGTGTTATTGTAGCTATTCCTTAGGGTGCTTTCACATTGCATTCTTGACCATGCCCTGAGATCCCATCAGGCTTGCATCTCAACTCCCCACACCACGGGATTTGGGCATATGAGCCAGTGGGGCCATTGACTATGTACTCTGTCGTGTATCATTTTTTGGTTTATACGCTTACTGGAGGCGGATATTCAGCTACAGTTTACTATGTCTGAATGTCCTCCTACAGTAGGTACATACCACTGAAAATAATGCACAACAGAGTGCACTTTGACTCCATCAGCACCATTATAGTCAATGGCCTTGGCGGCGCATATGTCTGAATCCCATTTTGCAGGGGGGGGGTTAGGGTCCAGACGCAAGCTCCGACCGGACCACTGAATGTAGGCAAGAATGCAATGTGAAAGGGCCTTTAATAACATGTTTCAGGCAGTCAATGCAACCTGTTTTGCAGATCCAGTTCCACAGGATGGAAATATTCCTGATGTTCAGATCCATCATAGATTTCGCCCCAAAGCCATCAAAATCCATAGTGAAAATTAGCAAAGGAATTAATTTTTAAACATTTGTAAAATCTCATCTATTTGCCTGCCACCATAATACCACCATAATTTCCTCTGCAAATCCACAAATATGTCATAATATTTCAGACACATGCTAAACCTGCCAATTTCAGTGAGATCAGCCTACCAGCTGATGTCTATGTAGAGCTCCCAACTCTCCACCATTGGATGATGTCAAGGAAGAGAAGAATCGGGCACTTCAAATTCAATCGCCTAGCCCTTCCTGATTATTCTGGTTTTGGGAGATTCTCTGAACTCTAGCTGCCACACGTGTAGGATTCTGTCCTTATATATCACTGAAAGCAACAAAAAAATCACAGAGCAAACAGACTCAGTAATTTTTGGACCTCTCGGAGAAATGAATGGAGTCATTGTTTCTAGATTATCTGACACTAGATTACAATAATTCCATTGTGAATTTCATTTTCTTTTGTGACCAGTTCTGTTTTACTTTTTTTTTTTTTAGAAAGCAGTATAAAATGCAGCCAGCTCAGTTATTTAATGATGTGCTACTTACCATCTTCTCAGAAAGTCTTCCATGTATATTTAGGAATATTTCCTCACTTAATCTTTTGGTGAAGTAGTGATCCTGAAATGCTTGGTAAACCAATCTCATAGAGTAACTCTTTTATTTTCATGCAGCATCAAATAAATTAAATTGAAAAAGACAAAAGGAGACAAAACAATTTAACTGTGAACCTGCTTGTTTGCATTCACGCTACAAATAATGTTACAGAATACATTAGGCAAATGATAAATGCCTGAAAAGACAAAAATAAATCTTGATGGCAGCTCATAGATTTTTAGATGAATGCAATATGTAGGATTTAAAAGAAGGTGACAGATTTAGATCCTTATCGTTTTATGCAGAATATATTTTGTTTGGATATTCGATCATTGTGTATTTTAAATTCTACTTTTTTCATCACATAGATACAATCACTTGTACTAGGAAATTCACCAAGGACAATAATGAATATTGAATTACAAATATAAAGCCAGGGATGAATAGATAGCAGAAGTACTGAACAAGTGGATTTCAACATTATATTCCAGTAGTGTCGTCTGAAAAGAGATACTGTATTAATTCACGATGAGACCGGCTCTATTCTATTTTATGTGATCGCTCCTTTTTCCTGATAAAACAACAATGTAGATAATTCTGTTTATTTTTGTTTGATATTTTCTTTGCTTATTATGCTAATGATTCAATTATTTAAAGTGATTGTCCACCCTTGAATAATATTTTAACAGATCCAATGTTTCAAAATGTTGAGGTGGCCCGCATATGATTCTGCAAGGATGTTACACAACGTCCTCACCGAGTCAGCAGCTGCAGTCACACAGCTGCAGAAATGGGAATTAAGTCATCAGAAATAGCCATAATAGACACAGAAGAAAAAGGAAGAGATGGCTTATTACCGTCACTGCCTTACTGGAAAAACAAAACCACGGTCAGGTAGACCAACAATAATGTCATCGACAACTGCCAGGAAAATTGTTCGGGACGCAAAGAAAAACCCACAGATAACATCAGCTGAAATACTGGACTCTCTGAAAACTAGCGGTGTGGCTGTTTCAAGCTGCACAATAAGGAGGCACTTGAAGAAAAATGGGCTACATGGTCGAGTCGCCAGAAGAAGGCTATTAATGCGCCAAGCAAGAAAAAATTCTGCCAGGGTATGTAAACTTTTGAGCACAACTGTAAATATACAGGTGCCTCTCACAAAATTAGAATATTATCAAAAAGTTAATGTATTTCAGTTCTTCAATACAAAAAGTGAAAATCATATATTATATAGAGTCATTACAAACAGAGTGATCTATTTCAAGTGTTTACTTCTGTTAATGTTAATGATTATGGCCCCCGGCAGGCCCGTACAGACCCCCGGCAGCCGGCACAGGCCCCCGGCAGGCCCGTACAGACCCCCGACAGCTGGCACAAGCCCCCGGCAGGCCCGTAAAGACCCCCGACAGCTGGCACATGCCCCCGGCAGGCCCGTACAGGCCCCCCGCAGTCGGTACAGGCCCCCCGCAGTCGGCACAGACCGCGCATCATGATGCGCACAGACCGCACATCATGATGACATCATTTCAGCAGCCAATCACAGCCACAACAGTGGCTCATTGCATTATGGGGACTTCTGATTCCGGTATCCGATATTGAAAAAATATCGGTACTCGGTATCGGAATTCCGATACAGCGAATATCGGCTGATACCCGATATTTGCAGTATCGGAATGCTCAACACTAGCCATAGCATGCAAACATGAAATATGAAAAATGAATTGCATTACTGCATTAGATGTATGAAAAATTGAGAAAGTTTAGCGCGTAAAATGGCCAATTTATGTGTACCTGGAAGCCACAGTAAGGCATTTCTCGTTTTCCAGGACCCTAACCTAATGCCAATCCTCACTTAGACTAGAAGCGCTGTTCAGCGTGAAACGGCCGTCGTTAGCACCTGCATCTGCACACTCCTGTCCTCACTCTCCCGGCCATGATGTTTTAATCGCTTTTGAATAAAGTATGGAACTTTTTATGGATCGGTGAGTGCTATCCGTTTTCTTTTTTCTATGGAATATATATATCTATTCTATTCTAACCTGTCACGCTGTGATTTTACTGAACGCGGTACATGAATTACCGGCTTTTATTCCATCTTTTACTGAAGGTTACCAACTTTCCGATTTTAAGAAAAATACTCGTGTTGCCGATCACGAATCCGAATGTACCATATTCATGCCAAATTTATGTTTGGCGATCGTTTTACGAACATATTCACTCATCTCTATTTATAACACCAGCTTGAAAAATTATTTTAAAATCCGAAATGTTGGCCTACTGAAATGTATATTCAGTATATGCTCTCCACTCTATTTGATTCTGCTGTCTATAGGCTATAAGGTTATGTGTTTCATACTTTTCTACCTGGTAGATTATTGACTCTTATTATGGTGCTCAACTATGGCTTTAGGCTATGTGCCCACATTAGTGTTTTTAACCGCTCAGGAAACTGATCCCCTTCCCAGAAAACACGCGTCTTTTTTCCGCGAGTTTCTTGCGTGTTTTTTGCAAAAAAGACGCGCGTTTTTGATGCGTTTTTTGACGTGCGTTTTCTGGGAACATTGGGGAAGGCTAAAAATGCTCAGCAATGCGGAAATTAATGAGCATGCTGCGTTTTTAGCCGCTAAGGCTAGTTTCACACTAGCGTTTTTTGCGCTGCGTTTGGAGCGCACAAGAAACGCATGTCAAAAGCGCATGCAAACGCTTGTAAACGCTGCATTTTTTGTAGCATTATTGTGCGCATAACTACAAAAAATCACAGCGTTTTTATGCGTTTGTAAGCGTTTTTCATGCGGTTGCATATTTTATGCGCAATAGACCGGAGAAAAAAATAAATCCTTGAAAAATTCTTGCAACAAACTCCACCAATGGGACAGCAGTGGGCGTATTGAAATTTTTTATATAGCCCCTGTTTACAGCTGAATTCTTCACATTTGCTTGCATTTGACTTGAGAAGCATAGATCTGCGCTGGAAGAGCTTTGACTTTGACTTGGATCTGGACATGAGGATGGCTCAGGCTTATGCCGTTGCTTGCCATGAACAGAGGGAGAGAGAGGCAGCGAAGACGGCAGCAGCGGCGTTTGTGGATACATGCCATTCTTGAACTCCCGGAGAGCCGTGGAGCGTACCACACCCTCTACAGCATGCTAAAGGCAAACCCAGAGAAATTTACGGATTATACCCGGATGACCAAAGAAACCTTTCACTATTTGCTTGGTCGGATAAAAGAAGTCATCCGGAGACAGGACATGCAGTTTCCGGCGTGCGATTACTCCTGAGGAACGCCTCCTGGTCACATTACGGTATGTAGTTTTGCAAAACCAATGCAAAATTTTCTTTGTTGTGACATGAACTCTAAATCTGGCAGAATAATAGTTCTGCCTTGTAGTTAACAAAAGACTGTGGTAATTTTTTTATGGCATGTATTGAACAAAAGGCAGCAGATATATTTTTTTTTATTGAATTTTAGGTGTGTACAAAAATTCCTTTACACAAATAATTAATTTTTTTTTCTTTGTGTCACAGATTCCTGGCTACTGGAGAGACCCTCTCTTCACTGCACTTCCAGTACCGGATTGGAATATCCACCTTGTCTGGAATTGTTGCGGACACCTGCCGGGCTTTGTGGAACGTTCTTTGTCCCGAATTCATGCCCATGCCAACCGCAGAAAAGTGGTTGGAAATCGCCGACAGATTCTGGACTGTATGCAATTTCCCTAACTGTTTGGGAGCGGTGGATGGGAAACCCATCAGGATTATCAAGCCCAAAAGAACAGGCTCTGAGTTCTATAACTACAAAAAGTACTTTTCTACTGTACTGATGGCCATTGCGGATGCAGACTGTATGTTTATTGCAGTGGACATTGGAGCATTTGGCCGTGGGAATGACTCCCAGGCTTTTAAGACCTCGGACATGGGTAGGAGGTTGTATGGCAACAACTTCAATTTCCCCATGCCACGGCATCTTCCCAACACCGAAGGTCCGCCACAGCCATTTGTAATGGCTGGTGATGAAGCGTTCTAGATGTGCCAAAACCTGCTCAAACCCTACTCCAGCCGGGACTTGGACCTCCACAAAAGAATTTTTTAATTGCAGGCTCACCAAGGCCAGGAGAACAGTAGAGTGTGCTTTTGATATACTTGTATCTAGATGGCGCATTCTTGGCACAGCTATTAATCTGAAACTGGAAACAGTGGATGAGGTGGTCAAGGCCTGTGTTGTTCTACATAGTTTTGTAATTTCTTGAGAACACCCGAACTTTGATCTTGATGATGTTGCTCCTAATCCATTGCCTGAATTTACACAGCACCCTCTCAGGTCATCCGTCGAAGTTGGCCAAACGAGGGACCAATTTGCGGCCTACTTCAACTCAGATGTAGGACGGGTGGAATGGCAAGAGCAAATGGTGTAAAAAAATGTTATTGCATGTTGTTGGTATGTTAATAAAAAAACTGTTTTGCTATCTATACTGAGTGCATTCTCTGTTTTTAAACTCCCAATACCATTAGCAAGTAGCCAGGTGTCTCAGTGAATTTATGATGCTGTGTTTTGTGCATCATAAATTCACTAATACTCCTGAGTAGGTGACATACACACACATAAGTTGTATTTCCTTTATAATCTCTACAGTGTGTTCAATTAACAGCGATGGTGGAGATAATACAACTGTGTCAGGTAAAATACCCAGGCCTTGTGTCATGCTGAATACTTATCACAAATGGCCATTACAATACAGATTAAACTGCAGCATCACTACACTCTTCTGCAAAATATATGGAGAGTTATAGCAACGCTGCAGGTTCAAAATCAATTCACCTGCCCAGGTGTGATAGTGATGCAAGGTCAGGGTATTTGGGAAGTATATATAACATTTATTTTCACCATCAGTAATGTGTTTCTTCCACAAACACGTAATAGAGTATGTGGTTATTTACAAGGTATATCTATAGTTCCTTGCCTTTTCTCTAATAGTGAAATACGAACAGAAAAAAAAACGGAAGGTAACAATAGATATGCCTTGCACTCAACACCATCCTCTATGCCAGGGTTTCCAAAATGTAGTCCTAAATGTCAACCAACAGATCATGTTTCCCTTTTTTTTTTTTTGTAACTCAAATCGAATTACTAAAAACATGATTTGTTTGTTGGCTTTTAACACTGTAGTTGGGGAACCCTTCCATAATTTAGTGTGTGCAATACACCAGATATCTCCATTACTGATGTTTCTTGTGTCAGTCAAGGAGATATGTGTTGTCAACGAAACCAATCTACATGACTTGTCTTTTTCACAGCAGTCTCTACATTTTTTTAATATTGCACAGACTGTATCCAGCAGGGCTCCCCAACTCCACTCCTCACGGTCCACCAACAGATCATGTTGTAATGAAATACATATCTCCATTGATAACGGTTTCACAAGAGCCCAAAAAAAAGAGGATTCCATACAACATGATCTGTTTGTGGACCTTGAGGACTGGAGTTGGGGAACCCTTTTGAATCCAGTCTGTGCACTATTAAAAGAATGTAGAGACTGCTGTGAAAAAGACAAGTCATGTAGATTGGTTTTGTTTTTTGGACAACACATATCTATATGAGTTGTCTTTTCCACAGCAGTCTCTACATTCTAGTAATATTGCACAGACTGGATCCAGCAGGGTTCCCCAAATCCACTCCTCAAGGTCCACCAACAGATCATGTTGTAATGAAATCCATAGCTCCGTTGCAAACTGCTTCACAAGAGCACAAAAAAAAGAGGATTCCATACAACATGTTCTGATGGTGTATCTTGAGGACTAGAGTTGTGGAAGTATGCTAGATCCAGTCTGTGCAATATTACAAGAATGTAGAGACTGTTGTTGAAAAGACAAGTCATGTAGATTTGTTTCATTGTCTACACATATCTCCAAGACTGACACAAGAAACATGTCTCAGTAATGGAGATATCTGGTGGCAAAAACGCTAAGTGTACGGCGCAGTGTGTGTACGGCGCAGTGTGTGCAGTCGGCGATTGACACAGTAACCAATCAAAATATTTTGAAAGCACAATTGAACATTTATTTTTTAACAAAAAATAATTTTTTTTTTTTATTAGGAATGACATTTGGGGGAAGATTGGGATGCTTTGGGTGTGTGGAGAGACGAGGAACGACTGGAGGTTGAGGAAGGGGTTCTAGGAGAAGGGGCGACAAAAGTACTGGGGGAAGGGAGCTCTGGAATGGACATGGAGGCAGGTTGAGACACATTAGGAGGAGAGGGTGGATGGACGAACAAAGTTTTTTTTTTATTCTTTGGCGCAGGAAGATCCTGCCCGGAGCGACTTGCAGCCTGTGACCGCCTTACTTTGGTCAACCGCCTGGTGATGGTGGACTGTGTCGTTGCCCCGTAAAGTAGGGAATGCGGATCACCCCTTTGCTGCTCTGTGGTGGCGATGCTGATTGAAGTGGCAGTGGCAGTGTTCCTAGAAGGGGAGAAAGTTGGGTCGGTGCTCCGAGCAGGAGGCTGCCTGTCTGGTATCTCAGCTAAAGTTCTTGGGGGACTCTGAGGAGGAGCATTGGTGGCAGTGATCTTACGATGAGGAGTGGTGGTGGTGCTCCTTTGATGAGGAGTGCTGGCGGTGCTCCTTTGATGAAGAGTGCTGGCGGTGCTCTGTTGCTGAGGAGTGCTGGCGGTGCTCTGTTGCTGAGGAGTGCTGGTGGTGCTCTGTTGCTGAAGAGTGCTGGCGGTGCTCTGTTGCTGAGGAGTGCTGGCGGTGCTCTGTTGCTGAGGAGTGCTGGCGGTGCTCTGTTGCTGAGTGCTGGCGGTGCTCCTTTGGTGTTGACTGGTGGTGTCTGTGGCCCAAGCAGGTTCTGTGGTGGTTTGGCTCCAAGCTGGTGGTGCTGTGGTGGTGCTCCATACAGGAGCAGCACTTGCCATAGTGGTAGTGGCGGAGGACTGTCCAGCAGCACTCAGACTTGGGGTGGTGTAGTGGTGTTCGGCTTCGCTGGGAATGCAGGTGGCCGTGCAGTGGTATGCAGCAGAAGTTGGTAGTGTGGTGAAGCGAGTCAGCGGTGGAGCTGTGGGAAATGACACCACTGACTGCTGCACATACCGATTCTGCTGCATAGCCTGCAAGTAAGCAGTGTTGCAGGCCTGTAACACACTCAGCTGTTGCTCAGGACTAAGGTATTCTGCCGTGCCCTGTTCAATTTTACTGAAAAAATGGTGTGATGGTTTGTTGAGGTTGGCCTCCAGACGGTCAAGGCGCTGGTCAACAGAGTGGAAGCGGTGTTCTATGTGGTTAAAACCACGTTCCATCAGGGAAAAACCGCTTTCCATTCTGGCGGACAGCGCCTTGAGGCTGCCCTTAAAGGCCTCGTTCAAGAGCATGAACTCGGGTATGACAGGCCTGTCTGAGGCCCTCTGCCGCTGGCGGGTAGTGCCCGCATAACCAGTGACAGAGACCTGGGACAGGGGAACACCTGATGGACCAGCTTCCTGGTCACCAGCTGTCTGGGTTGCTAACCTGCAAGATGCATCCTGGCTGTCGGATGGCTGGGACGGGTCCGAGGTCGATCGACGAAGAACTGCTCCTGGGACAGGTTGCAGGGTGCTGCTCCAAATGCTGTGGAAAGAAAAGGAAACCATTAGTATCATGCATTAACAAGAAGCATCAGCTGTGGAATAGAAAAGCAAATAGCAATAACAAACCAAAAAAAAAACAAACCTACGCTCTGCTGGCAAGGACCGGTCTCAGGAAAGCCAACTCTCGATAATAGCGGTACTTTCTTCTACGCCTTGCCGCTGAACCACTCCGAACCTGTCCCTCAGCACGAACATCAGTTTTGAAGCGGTCCTTCATCGAGCGCCAACGTGTGCGGATTTTGTTCACTGTTGGGAAAAAAAAGAAAAAAAAATAGAAAATGCACTTTAGGCAACTTAATTATCAGCACACACACCGGATAGAACTTTGCAAACAGTCAATGCTGCAGCACAAATAAAATTCTAGACAAAATGCTGCAGAAGGGTCGCCCGGGGATTGTCCTCCAACTGACATAAGGTAATTACCGGCTTTCTCATTCACCCGATGGTTGCGGCTAGCACCGTTTTTTGTTATACAGATTGAGCTGACATTTGGGTCATTATCGGCTCGTTCATCCACCCGGTGTTGGCGGCTATTGCCGTTTTTTACACTTAGAGCTGAGGTTAATTACCGGCTTTTTTCATTCACCCGTTGCTCGCGGCAAGTGCCGTTTTCTGTGATATATTTAGGGAAGGTGTGATTGTCATCTTCTTTTTTATATATGTCTGGTTGACAATTTGCATATTTGACATAATTAAAATGGGTGTACCTTAAATTTTCTAAAGCATTGGCTGGTATGGGTATTTTTCCTATGGAGCTGTATAGTCCCTCTTTTCATGGTTTGACACCTTTCTATGTAATTTTGTGTTTTCTGTATCTTATGCTAATAATCTATACCATTGTGTGGGACCAAAAGAAATTCTTTCTTATATGGTGGTTACCACAAAAGTGGTTATTATTGCTTGGTGGTATATTACCCTTAGATGGGGATTTAGAATATTTTCTGGGCAATTTTTGTGATTATACTGCTAGAATATATGTAGTAGCGAAAACAGCAGTATCTTCCAGAGCAAGAGTGAAAACTGGACCAAAACAGCAGTTGACAAAGCAATCACTTTTTTCCACATGGCACTGGTGTTTTTTAAATGCAAGAATATATCTTGCCAAACAAACACCAGCACCGTCAGGACCATAAAGCAATGCAGCAGTTGAAGACAAAAATCAATGTATACCACATGACATTGGTGTTTTTAATGCAAGAATATATCTTGCAAAAAACACATCAGCACCATCAGGTCCAAAAATCAATGCAGTTTCACAGAGCATCTTTATACTTACTGAACGCCCTTTTTGAACTTGGAGAGGCGCTGTCCCAGCCATCCATCAACGCTGCGGCCACCTCATTCCAGAGCTGCCGGGTCACCACTATGTCTTTGTACTGCTGGTCATGGCTGTCCCACAACAGGATACGCTCCTCCACAAGGCGGATCAGGTGCTCGTTATCGATGTACACTACTTCTTCGTCATCCCGTTGTGGAACCTAGAAAAAATAATATTATAATGTTTTGAATTTTGGAAAATGAAACAGATACAAAAAGAAACAGAGAAAAAGCAAGATAAATAAAGACAGAAAAAAAAATAATATATACTCACATTGCGTCTCCTCACCACGACTTGACTATGCTGCTCCCGCTCAGAATCCTCCTGCTCAGACTGCTCCCGCTCAGAACGCTCCCGCTCAGACTGTTCCCACACTTCATCTTCAGTGCCCATGTCCGATGTCTGTAAAGAAAGAAAAAATTAAAACACATTTCTAGAGGCAGCTATACTTACCCAAAGGCAGCAACATCCTCACCTCACGATCAGCTTGGGCCAGTTCTTGCCGAAATGGCAAATACAGTGATCCAGAAGAAGACATGCTGAAATGAAAACAAAAAATACATTAGTACATTATAAAATTGTACAGGACACACAGACATTATGTTGAAGAATACTCACATTTTGGCTCCTGAAGCTTGAATTTACACTTGTAAAGGCTGTTCTCGGCTCTTGTCTGGTCTCTCTGCAAGGCTGTCTGTAGAGTAATTGTCTCTGAAGACACCTTCTTTTATCTTCACTCCTCCCAAATAATGTTGCTTATTTAGGGGGAGTTTTAGACAAGTGTCTAGACATTGTTTACTCAAATCGCGTGCGCGCACAAGGTGCTGACGTGCGCGCTGCCAAGCACTTGTCAGCGACGCCATAGGCTGTAATGCTATTTTTGGGTGCACACCGAGCGCACACATGTGCGCGTGATTTTTTTCACGATGTAGGCGGAACAAAAAATGCAACATGTAGCGTACGGCGCGTCTGGGCGCACACATGTAAAATGCGCAGTGCACGCTAAACGCTGATTAGCGCGCACATTCACAAGACCCTGCGACCACCATGTTAAAGATAGGGGAACATTGCGCGTGCGCCCGATAGCGCACGATGCGCTGCGCGATCAAACACTAGTGTGAAACCAGCCTAAGCGATTCCTGAGCGGCTAAAAACGCATGCATTGGCACAAAAAGCCAAAAACGCATGCAAATTAATTTGAAGCTTCTTTTAAGCATTTCTGCAGCGTTTGAGCCGGCACAAACGCCGCGGTAAAGCTTAAAAAACGCAACGTGGGCACACAGCCTTAATGTGAGGTTTCGGGTTCAGATTTGTTATGGGATAATCTAGGCACCCTTTCACTATAGCCATTGTCCCCACTTGTCTTACACTATTTCCTTAGCCACAAATAGTTCCTACACTTTGTATTTATTGTGTACCAGACGTTTGGGTTTTTCATAGTTTAATTTTCATTTCCAAGATAATTCATTGGATAAGTGACTTTTCTAACATATTTACCAACCATTGCCTGTATATTTAGGATTTTTTACCTTTACCCCACACTTGTATAGGTGACCCTAGTAACCATATTCTTTTTGGATAGTACTGGGTTCCTCCTACTGGGCACTCTGTGACTATTTGTTTTGTGCTATTTTATTTTTCTATTTTGGTTTTATGTATTGATAATAAAATTCAAATCTTTTAATCTTTGTATATGTTTCTCTTCTTCTGGCTAGTTGCTTGTACTAGTCCAATTTGTTATTATTCACTGTTCAAAGTGCCATAGTGGCTTTATAAGGACATTATTGGATATTCATAAGTCTATGAGAGCCACATTTAGAGTCTCACAGACTTCCTCTTAAGAAAGAGACTTCTGGTCCACACAGAAACATTTTGTGAGCCCCCTGTTCCCAACTGAAATGATTCAATCAAACTGACACTGAAAATGGCAGAAGACAGAAACCAGTATGTATTTTAATTAGTCTTGAGTGATACCTTTCGATATCAGGAAATATCGGATCGGATTGGATCGGACCGATACCCAAAAAGTATCGGATATCGCCGATTCCGATACCGGAAACCAATGCAAGTCAATGGGACAGAAATATCGGAATTAAAATAAACCCTTTCTTTCCTTGTAGGTTAATTCTACATGAAGGAAAACAACTAAGAATAATGTAGAATGTATTGGGGGAGGTGGAGGAGACATTAAAGGCATAGAGGTTTAGCCCAATCAAATGGAATAGCAGGAGTTAATTTTTTTTTTTAAGACGTTCGGAGTTACAAAGATATTGACTATGTTAAAGGGGTTGTGTAGCAATAGAGGGAGACGTTCAGAAAAGGCACATGTTGGCGGAGTGTTGGAACGGAGTGCTTCATCTAGCTTGGAGGTTGACTGAGCCCCTGACCCAGAGGACACGGCACGGATGTGGGCACCTGTATGCCCAACAGACTCTGAGTAAAGCTTTGGAACTACATGCCCTGGTGTCCTCCAGTTATTCCTGCGCCAACACACTCAGCACTGCTACATCTCTGTGCCTGGCACTGCACATCTACGTCTCTTCACTATCTCTCCATCTACTCTGCCCTGGGACTACAGCCCTACCTGTGGAGGGCCACAACATCATTGCTGCACCACACCATCTGTCCCAGAGGATCTGTCTGCAGCGTCGGCTTAACATCTTCATTGCCGAACACCACAGGTGGCGTCACGAATCATTCACTCATAAACTTTAATCATCATCCACACGTTAAACATTTCCCTTTTACAATGGATGCCCAGGGCCATGGACCGGGTCACAGCTACCGTGACATCTCCCATTGAAACCAACGGGCCCGGTACCGTGTACCCCACCAGCCCTGGCGGGTGATCCAACTTGGCGGAAATACATAACAGAACAGGTTGTCCAGGCTTTTCACATAATCTCAGTGCATATCTAGGCTGCAGAATGCTGACAATAAGTAATTTTCCTTCTGTGGCTAGTCTGCACGTTTTCCAAGATATCATCTCTTGCTTCTATGATAAACGTCCGGGGGGGTGTTCTGGCATTGAAATGAGAACTTGTCGTTTCCTCCTCCCTCACTAGTTTCACTTTCCATAGATCACTGTTCAGCGTGTGTCTGGGGGAGGAGCAGCTGGGTGGTCTGCTTGCAGCCAATCACAGCCATGCCATTAGTTAACATGCCTACATGCCTAACAGGATGTGCCCACACTTCTTACGCGGGAGTCACACATAGCAATCTCGCTAGCGATATCGCTGCTGAGTCACAACTTTTGTGACGTAACAGCGAGATCGCTGTGTGTGACAGCGATCAGCGAGCGCCCCCCCTGCCGGTATCGCTGATGGCTGCAAGAAACCTCTGGACATATTTTTCGGCCCTGATCTCCCGCTGGCCAGCACGCATCGCTGCGTGTGACAGGCGGGAGACCAGCGATCAGCTGTAAAAAATAGAATTAAAATAAAACATATTGTTATTCTCACCTTCCGACGTCCCGCGCAGCATTCCTCTCTCCACGCTCCGGTCCCAGTGATCTTTTGCACGAATGACAGCGAGACTTCGCGCTCCCGCGAGACCGTGATGTCTCGCGGTCATTCGTGCAAAGGATTACTGGGACCGGAGCGTGGAGAGAGGAATGCTGCGCGGGACGTCGGAAGGTGAGAATAACAATATTTTTTATTTTAATTCTATTTTTTACAGGGATGGCAAGCGATGTCGGGCGCTCGGCATCGCTGTGCTAATCGCTGGTGAAGCTGTCTGTGTGACAGCTCACCAGCGATCACATAGCGACTTACCAGCGATCCTGACACATTGATATCGGTGTCGGTATCGCTGGTAAGTCGCTATGTGTGACTCCAGCTTTAGGCTTCCTCATTGGCTGAATCAAATCAAACTTGCTCATAGCATTATGGGAACTTCCGATTCCGGTATTCGATATTCAAAAAGTATTGGAACGCAGTATTGGAATGCTCAACACTAATTTTAATGCATACATTGAACATACATTACTGATAGCTAATGAATAAGGAAATCAGAAAAAAAACACTAGAGTGGTACATTAACGTTACATTTAGGAAGCAAAAGAACAATTAAAAAAGGTAATATATGAGTTATATACCATTGGTTTCTGACACCAAGCACCCAAAGTCCAGGAATCTCCCTGATCTTGAGATTGAAGGGGCTGCAGGGTTTTTTGCAGGACGGCACTAATGGCCACTAATGTCCACCTGGTAAACATAGGACTTAGCATTAAAGCAGATGATAACTCTTTAAAGGGAATATGTCTCCAGGTTTTCGCTACCTCATTTGACAGCAGCATAATGTAGGAAAAGAGACTGAATCCAAAGATGTATCACTTAGATTACTGTGTGCAGCTGTTGCGACACAACCTGTGTTCTTATATTTAGCATGAAGCAGAGGTGAGAAAGGTGCCCACACCAGACTCTGTATGTACATAGTCTATAGACAGTGAGCTGCTTATCTCAGGAAGGGGCGGAGTCAGATTTACAAGCATGTGCCAGCCAGTCATAGCAATGATAATGTCCTAGTGATAAAACTTTCACTGTAAGTAAACAAAAGTACACATCTTGACATGTGACACATAGTTGAAATCTGTATTTTAACCCCTACTTCATGCTGTCCTCAGATTACATAGAAAAAATCTGCTGACAGATTACATTTAAAACATTAGTCAAACCCCCATCAATTAAAAACTGTTTCCAGTCCTATATCATACCATTTCTATCTGTGAAGAGAATATCAATTTTCCTTAGTGGGAATTAGTTAACGTTCTTTGTACTGGATCTAGAGAATGGAGTCCATTATGTAGTTTTGTAATAAATGTTCTGATCATGAGGGTGTCCTTCAACTTTGTGGGTGTTTCGACCAGATATGTTTGTGCTTTTTAGGCCCTATTACTTCAAAAGGATTAAATGGATTATATGTTTTGAAAAAACAAGACAGAAGGATATGGTAAAACAGAAAAGAAGCTCTCCTCACCTTCCCAAACCTCCATTCCAGCGCAGAATCCCCTGAGATCATCCAGGTCTTTATTTATAAATGGTTGTTACTACATGACTCTTGCAGCCTGTGGTATTGGTCTCATAACTCTAAGCTCAGCTGTGATGTACTAAAGCATGACACATGTGAGCCTTGTGGCCTTATTGGATATTCAATTTTGGGCTATTGTTTTGAAAAAAAAAAAGGAAGCAAATTCAGTAAAACAAAATAGGAAACCCCACTTACATTTCCAAATTCCTAACGATCCAGCAAAAACTCTCCTAAGATTATCCAAGTCTTAATTTGTAAATTGGCAGTACATGATCCATGCAGCCCACAGTATTGATATCATGACTCTCTATGCTGTGTTGTGATGTACTACGGCGCGGAAAGTGACCGCTGCAGCCACTAATTGTCTGCAGTGGTCACATGCTTGTTATTTATAAACAAAGACTATGGGCCCCGTCACACATAGCGATCTCGCTAGCAAGATCGCTGCTGAGTCACAAGTTTTGTGACACAACAGCGATCTCACCAGCGAGATCGCTGTGTGTGACAGCGATCAGCGACTGGCCCCCCTGCCGGTATCGCTGATCGTTGTAGGAAAGGCCAGGACTTTTCTTTGGTCGCTGGTCTCCCGCTGTCCAGCATGCATCGCACGTCCCTTGGATACCCGATGTGTACGTTAGTTACCAGCTCCCTGCATCAGAGCGCTGGTAGCTAACGAACATATATATATATATATATATATATATATATATATATATACACTGCTCAAAAAAATAAAGGGATCACTTAGACAACAGAATATAACTCCAAGTGAATCAAACTTCTGTGAAATCAAACTGTCCATTTAGGAAGCAACGCTGATTGACAATCAATTTCACATGCTGTTGTGCAAATGGAATAGACAACAGATGGAAATTATTGTCAATTATCAAGACACCCTCAATAAAGGAGTGGTTCTGCAGGTGGGGACCACAGACCACATCTCAGGACCAATGCTTTCTGGATGATTTTTTTGGTCACTTTTGAATGTTGGTTGTTCTTTCACACTCGTGGTAGCATGAGAAGGACTCTACAACCCACACAAGTGGCTCAGGTAGTGCAGCTCATCCAGGATGGTACATCACTGTGAGCTGTGGCAAGAAGGTTTGCTGTGTCTGTCAGCGCAGTGTCCAGAGGCTGGAGGTGCTACCAGGAGACAGGCCAGTACACCAGGAGACATTGAGGGGGCCATAGGAGGGCAACAACCCAGCAGCAGGACCACTACATCAGCCTTTGTGCAAGGAGGAACAGGAGGAGCACTGCCAGAGCCCTGCAAAATGACCTCCAGCAGGCCACAAATGTGCACGTGTCTGCACAAATGGTTAGAAACCGACTCCTTGAGGATGGTCTGAGTGCCCAACGTCCACAGATGGGGGTTGTGCTCACAGCCCAACAACGTGCGGCCCTCCAAAGAAATGCCACCCCACACCATTACTGACCCACTGCCAAACTGGTCGTGCTGAAGGATGTTGCAGGCAGCAGATCGCTCTCCACGGCATCTCCAGACTCTGTCACATCTGTCACATGTGCTTAGTGTGAACCTGCTTTCATTTCATCTGTGAAGATCACAGGTAGCCAGTGGCAAATTCGCCAATCCTGGTGTTCTGTGGCAAATGCCAAGCATCCTGCACGGTGTTGGGCTGTGAGCACAACCCCCATCTGTGGACATCGGGCCCTCAGACCATCCTCATGGAGTCGGTTTCTAACCGTTTGTGCAGACACATGCACATTTGTGGCCTGCTGGAGGTCATTTTGCAGGGCTCTGGCAGTGCTCCTCCTGTTCCTCCTTCCACAAAGGCTGAGGCAGTGGTCCTGCTGCTGGGTTGTTGCCCTCCTACTGCCCCATCCACGTCTCCTGGTGTACTGGCCTGTCTCCTGGTAGTGCCTCCAGCCTCTGGACACTACGCTGACAGACACAGCAAACCTTGCCACAGTTCGCATTGATGTGCCATCCTGGATGAGCTGCACTACCTGAGCCACTTGTCTGGGTTGTAGAGTCCGTCTCATGCTATCATGAGTGTGAAAGCACAACCAACATTCAAAAGTAACCAATACATCAGCCAGAATGCATTGGTACTGAGATGTGGTCTGTGGTCCCCACCTGCAGAACCACTCCTTTATTGAGGATATCTTGATAATTGCCAATAATTTCCATCTGTTGTCTATTCCATTTGCACAACAGCATGTGA
Source organism: Dendrobates tinctorius (assembly GCF_039654945.1). NCBI lineage: Eukaryota > Metazoa > Chordata > Amphibia > Anura > Dendrobatidae > Dendrobates > Dendrobates tinctorius. The sequence continues at coordinate 9,508,713 of NW_027361872.1, forward strand.
AATTGATTGTCAATCAGTGTTGCTTCTTAAGTGTACAGTTTGATTTCACAGAAGTTTGGTTTACTTGGAGTTATATTCTGTTGTTTAAGTGTTCCTTTTATTTTTTTGAGCAGTATGTGTGTATGTATGTATGTGTGTGCGTATATGTGCGTATATATATATATATATATATATATATATATATACAGTATATATATATATACTGCTCAAACAAATAAAGGGAACACATAAACAACAAAATGTAACTCCAAGTCAGTCACACTTCTGTGAAATCAACACTGATTGTGATTCAATTTCTCCTGCTGTTGTGCCAATGGAATAAACAACAGATAGAAATGATAGGAAGGTCACTAACATCCATGAGTCTGCTCAATAAAAGTGCCTAGTGTTCCCTTTATTTTTTTGAGCAGTATATATATATATAATTTTTTCTTAACTAGATAACCATATTAACATATTAGCCCACATGCTTTTTGGGAGCTGGCATCCTAAAATATCCCTCTTATTCTAAGTTCAAACTGGGCCTTTTTGTTGCATTTTTTTAATACATTTTTCATGCTAATTTTCAGCTGCTTTTTACAGGGTTTAACATCAAAGCCTATGATAGTTTCAGAAATCTTGTGCACACACTGTGTTTTTGTTATTAGTATTTTGTGTTTTGCATTTTTTGGGGATATAGAGCATGTCACTTCTTTCAGTGTTTTTTCAGCGTTTTTCACCCATTGACTTGAATGAGTGGTGAAAAAATGCTGAAAAACGCAACAAAAACGCATTTTTTGCAGTGTTTTTTGTGCCAAAACCTCATTCTTTGGACTAGGACTTTTTATTTCAATACGAAAATTTATCAGCATGCACAAGAGACAAATCTAGCATGCCAAACATTGCTGCAAAAAATGCATCGAAAAATGCAAGAAAAGCCAAGGAAAACATTGTTGTTTTCTGCAGCTTCTTTCCTGCCAAGAGATTAGGTTTTGCTGCAGAAAAAAAAACCCTGAAAAAATGCTTAGTGTGAACTCTCCCTTAGGCCAGGGTCACACTTGTGAGTGCAATGCGAGAACCAGAGTGGACTCATGCAGCCGCACACTCTGGTTCCGAGTGCCGGCGGCAGTGCCGGGTATTGATGCGAGAGACTTTCGCAAGTTTCTCGCATCAAACTCGCCTTAGGGTTTCATTCATTTCAATGTATGGTACAGTCTGGCAGGGAATAACTATTTTTAAATTGTTGAAGTATTTAACCCCTTTCTATCATGTGATGTACTATCCCGTCCATGTGCCCTCGGACTTAATTTCCAGGGACGGGATAGTACGTCACAGCGATCAGCGGCGCCCATGTGGTGAGCGCCGCTGATTGCGGCCGGGTGTCAGCTGATTATCACAGCTGACACCCAGCACAATGTGTCAGGGGTGGTCACGGACGCTGATTTTTGTTCATTCTGCGTCCCAAAAATCAGAATAAAAAGCGATCAAAAGATGTCACGTGCCCAAAAATGATACCAATAAAAATGTCAACTCATCCCGCAAAAAATAAGACCTCACATGACTCGGTGGGTCAAGATATGAAAAAATTATAGCTCTCTATGTGGTGATGCAAAAACTATTTTTACAATAAAAAGCGTCTTTTAGCGTGTGACAGTTGCCAAACATAAAAACCGCCATAAATAGTAAATCAAACCCCCCGTTATCACCCCCTTAGTTAGGGAAAAATAATAAAATTAAAAGAAAATGTATTTATTTCCATTTTCCCATAAGGGTTAGGGCTAGGGCTAGGGTTAGGGTTAGGGGTAGGGTTAGGGTTAGGGCTAGAGTTAGGCCTCAGATTAGGGTTAGAGGTGTGTTGGGGTTAGGGTTGGAGTTAGAATTGGGGGTTTCCACTGTTTGGGTACATCAGGTGCTCTCCAAATGCAACATGGCGTCTGATCTCAATTCCAGCCAATTCTGCGTTGAAAAAGTCAAATGTTGCTCCTTCCCTTCCAAGCTCTGCCATGCGCCCAAACAGTGTTTTACCCCCACATATAGGGTATCAGCGTACTCAGGACAAATTGGACAACAACTTTTGGGGTCCAATTTCTCCTGGTACCCTTGGGAAAATAAAAAAAATTGGGGACTAAATGATCATGTTTGTGGAAAAAATGTGATTTTTTTATTTTCATGCCCGGGCATTATAAACTTCTGTGAAGCCCTTGGGGGTTCAAAGTGCTCACCACACATCTAGATAAGTTCCTTAGGGGGTCTAGTTTCCAAACTGGTGTCACTTATGGGGGGTTTCCACTGTTTAGGTACATTCGGGGTTCTCCAAAGGCAACATGACACCTGCAGAGCATTCCATCAAAGTCTGCATTCCAAAACGTCACTACTTCCCTTCCGAGCCCCGATGTGTGCCCATACAGTAGTTTTCTCCCACATTTGGGGTATCAGCGTACTCAGGATAAATTGGACAACAACTTTTGGGGTCCAATTTCTCCTGATACCCTTGGGAAAATAAAAAAATTGGTGACTAAAAGATCATGTATGTGGAAAAAATACGATTCTTTTATTTTCACGCCCGGGCGTTATAAACTTCTGTGAAGCACTGGGGGGTTCAAAGTGCTCACCACACATCTAGATAAGTTCCTTGGGGGGTCTAGTTTCCAAAATGGTGTCATTTGTGGGGGGTTTTCACTGTTTTGGTACATCAGGGGTTTTCCAATCGCGACATGGTGTCCGATCTCAATTCCAGCCAAAAAAGTCAAATGGCGCTGCTTCCCTTCTGAGCTATGCCATGCACCCAAATAGTCATTTACACCCACATTTGGGGTATCAGCATACTCAGGACAAATTGCACAATAACTTTTAGGGTCCTGTTATCCTTGGGAAAATAAAAATGGGGGGTGAAAAGACCATTTTTGTGGAAAAAAATGATTTTTTAATTGTACCGCTGTACGTTATAAACTTCTGTGAAGCCCTTGTTGGTTCAAAGTTCTCACCACATATCTAGATAAGTTCCTTGGGGGGTCTAGTTTCCAAAATAGGGTCACTTGTGGGGGATTTCCACTGTTTAGGTACATCAGGGGCTCTCCAAACGTGACATGGTGTCAGATCTGAATTCTAGCCAATTTTGCATTGAAAAAGTCAAACGGCGCTCCTTCCCTTCTGAGCTCTGCCATGCGCCGAAACAGTGGTTCCCCCCCACATATCAGGTATCAGCGTACTCAGAACAAACTGCACAATAACTTTTACAGTCCAACTTCTCCTGTTACCCTTGGTAAAATGAAAAAAAATTGAACCTGAAGTATTTTTTTTGCGAAAAAAAGTAAAATGTTCATTTTTTTTTAAATATTCAAAAAATTCCTGTGAAGCACCTGAAGGGTTAATAAACTTCTTGAATGAGGTTTTGAGCACCTTAAGGGGTGCAGTATTTAGAATGGTGTCAGTTTTGGGTATTTTCTATCATATAGACCCCGCAAAGTGGCTTCAAATGTGATGTGGTCTGTAAAAATAAAATGGTGTTGCAAAAATGAGAAATCGCTGGTCAACTTTTAACCCTTATAACTTCCTAAGAAAAAAAATGTGGGTTCCAAAATTGTGCTGATGTAAAGTAAACATGTGGGAAATGTTACTTGTTAAGTTTTTTGTGTGCCGTATCTCTGTGATTTAAGGGCATAAAAATTCAAAGTTGGAAAATTGCGAAATTTTCAAAATTTTCGCCAAATTTCCATTTTTTTCACAAGTTATAAGAATGAAATTTTACCACTAGCATGAAGTACAATATGTCATGAGAAAACATTGTCAGAATCACCAGGATCCATGGAAGCGTTCCAGAGTTATTACCTCATAAAGGGACAGTGGTCAGAATTGTAAAAATTGGCCCGGTCATGAACATGCAAACTACTCTTGGGGGTTAAGGGGTTAATTAAGTTATGCAACATTTTCTAAAAAATATCTTTTTTTCAATTTATTTTATTGTGAGATCATCTGAGTGCAGGTATATAAATTGGTGCTATCACCAATTAAGTATAAACTAGCAGTGGGCAGGTACCAGGCTTAAATTTAAATTATAATTACATTGGCACAGTGGTGGGACTATGTGGAATAGCATTACAGTGAGCTGACCTCATGATTGTTAACATTTTCTACAGCAGCGTACACATGTCCTTGGATGGGGGACTTGTCACACAGCATGTGCTCCAGAAAATAATTAGTATAGCCTGTGTGAGAATCGAAACAATTTGCCAACGTAGATAGTTTATAAGACAGTTAAATTACTTCCCTTCTCAATTCTCCCAACCCTGGGTCAAGTAGGAGTCAGTATTGATTATGGCTTATAGCTACTACTCTGGAAAAAAAATAATCATGGTAGAAAAAAATGAGGGTAATTTTTTTCTTTCTTTTGCTTTGAGATTTTAAGTGTCAGAAATTGATGCAATGCTGGGAAAATATTTCAGATAGTAAATGATTCAGTCAACAGCCGCAAAATATCTGGAAATAGCATGAAAAGCGAAATCTATTAAGTGACTTTCACCACTTTTTAGGTGGAAATCAGTTGCACGTCTTGCACAAAAATATTTATTTTTATAATTTTTTATGCTGCTTTCTGCCAGACAAATATAATGTAGCCCAAATTTATGTCTACCCATAGTATACATATTATTTTTGGTGCATAAACAGGTAAAGTTGTAGCAAATTTATTAAAAGGCTATTACTCATAATAAAATAGTAATAGTCACTTTTTACTCCAGTGGGCCATGTGGTAATACCAGTGGAAGAAATGCTGATCCCAGTAACATTACCACATAGTCTGGGTTAAGTTTATGTTAAATAGTCATAAATGGAATAGGATATTACTCAAATAGCAATTCATTGATCCAGGCAACTACTTCAATTCCCGTGGTCTGTCGCCAAGACAGTGATTGTAATGGGCTGAGTGTCACTAGTCAAAAAACATTATAGAGATAGACTAAGGGCAGAGACAGACTGCCGTATTTCTCGTGCGAGAATCGCATCGTACTGGCTGTCATCGACTCTCCTGACCTGACCTTGACAGCTGCATAATAATCCATCATGCTGTCGTGGTCAGGTCAGGAGAGGTGCCGGGCCAGTCCGTTCAGTGCTATGTGATTTTCGCACGAGTTATACGGCCGTCTGACTCTGTCCTAATGTAGAGGATCCAAGGTTGTAGCAATGTTAGGTGAGAAAAATAGCAATCCTAAAATCCAACATGGTTCTGTGGACTTAACTTAGACTGACATAATCAGACCTTCTGGAGTTAGTTCTCTGTGACTAGAGGCTGCTCTGCGGATTGAAAATTGCTGCAGACCACTTTTAGCCTATATTTTTTTTTTTGTGGGGTCATACAAGTCAAGAGAGCCTGGGTAGAGAGTATGTCTTGAGCCAGTGACCATGCCAAATTGTGAAGCTTTGCAACCACATACTGTGAGTTACAAACTGAACTGTGCTACTAATGTAAGGTCCCTTAACCTAAAATTATACTCATCACCCAAAGTCCTCAGCTCTTCCCGCCACCTCTCCAGTCTCATAGCGCCATCTTGTGACTGCAACATCTGACTGAACAGAAGTCACAAGCTCTGAATGCAAGTCTATGAGACCCTTGTTCTGGCTCTCATAGGCCTACATTGAGCTGTGACTTCCGCTCCGTCTTGCAAACACTGGAGCGATTAAGCAGTTCACAAACTGCTGATGTCCAACCAAAGTAGTGCGGGAAAAAATATAAAGATGGCGGCTGCTAAGTATAAGACAAGAGGCAGGGAACTTAGATTAGCGGCACCACTTCAGCTCTGCAATAAAAAAAACACTGGAGTGGTGCTTTAAAAACTGTTCATATTGTGAATTAAAAAAAAACACCAAGTGTTGCATCTCAATTTTGAAGTATAACCCCCAAGCTTTATGCCTTAGCTCTGTTATGAAACCGCCAAGCTCTGTCTCTCATTTATGATGTGTAACAGGCCATTTCTGTACCTCACCTTTAATGTGTAACAGCTAAAGTCTGTACCTCATATCTGATGTGTAACTGTCAAGCTCTGTGCCTCATTTCTGATGTGTAACCATCAAGATCTGTGCTTTCTGTCTCATGTGAAATTGCCAAGCTCTGTGTCTTATCTTTGATGTATAACATCCAAGCTCTGTACTGGTATTTGGTTGTGTAACTGACAAACTCTGTTCTTTTATTTTTTTGTAACTGTCAGGTTGTTTGCCTCAATGCTCAGTATAACAGCTAATATGATACTCAGAGACGGTAAGTGCTTTGCTAGTTTCCTCATAATTACTAAAAGTTTTCTGAGTCCATGTGAGTCACTGAGTCATCCTCAAGTGGAGTGCGAAATCAAAAGTTATAGGTTGCACATCTGTAACCAGCTGTCTTATTTTTCACTCATTTTGGTTTTTGTGTAATCAATTCCAGTTCTTTTGAGCTGTCATGTTGTAAAACACTTCTTTTATTGATTTATAATTATACTTAAGATAAACTCCTAAGATTTATAAAATAAAAAAAAAACAAACAATAAAAAATATATATAAATGTTATATAAACCTGAATTTATTAAACAATGTTTATGACTGCTATTTTATGAGAAATAATAGAGAAAATGAATATCACTGTCAAGGAGAACTACCCGTTAAATCATAGGGCATAGAGGGTATATAAAAGCCATTATTTCTGGACTAAACTTTTTCAATTATATACTTCAATACTCTTTAAGACAGTATAAATGAGCTGACAAAATTTGCTGATAAAAGTAAATTGACTAGAATAGCCTCGGAAAATGGCTGCAGTAAACAAAGACTTAGGCAGATTAGAAGGGTAGGTTAAAAGCTCAGAATTGACATTTCAATTGAGTATCTAGCTATATCCCCGGTGTTTGAAATAGTATCCAAATGGCAGGCACTGTATTACCGTCTGTCATAAGTATATATTGATCACTAAGGCAGAGGGAACTAATATATTCTAAAGATACTATAAAAAGCAAAAAATTATAAAATTGCAATCATAGCCCTAATGGCATATCACATCTTATCTTAGATACAGAGAATTTGATGTTGCAATTTAAAGTGGATTTGTTACATTTTGCCATATTTCAAAGCAAGATTATATGAGATCATGGCCAAAAAAATATAATACCAAGTGACGCTATGGCAGCATTCCCACGATGAAGTTTTGGTGAGTTTTTGATGTTGCAGATTTTCTGCACCAGCTCTGCACCCTTTACTTAAAATAGAGGACTTGCATTTTTTTTTCAAAAATACCCAGCTTTGCTGGCACATACCTGGGTAACCCACAATCATTGTTCCGGTGGCAAATATAGGCAAAGCGAGTGCCAATTTCACGAATACAGGGGATTCTTGTGAGTTGTGTGCAAATGGCACAATATTATCTTGTTTGTGCAGCAAGGTGGCTCAATGGTTGGCACTAGAGTTGAGAGACTTTTGGTTTTTTAGGGTCGTGTTTCGTTTCGTGAAACCCGACTTTTCCAAAAGTCGGGTCGAGCAAGATCGTCCGATTATAGGGAAAAGTCGGGGTCGTCCCGAAACACGAAACCCAATGTAAGTCAATGGGGAATAAAAGTCGGCAGTGAGAGGAGGACAGGAAACACACCTACAGTGCCCATTTGAATGCCAAAAGCATCAATTCTTCTTACTTAAGCTTGGCAACCTTAATTAACTTCATAATATAAGTTACGCACTGAAAAATGGGGGTTATTTGGCTAAAGTTGTGGGGGGGGAGGGCTGGCTGCAGGTTTTCATGTGCCCTGGGCGAAAGAGCGCCCCTTTAAGACATACCACAACTCATCATGCTCCGATACGGCAGATAAATAGCGGTATAGTACAATGAAAAATACCTCACTTTTTACATCTCATGACGAGGCCCATCTATTTCTCCATACAGAATCATTGGTCCCATATAATGTTTGAAACAGTATATGATGAGCTCCACATAATGCTACAGTATATGTTGGTCCCCATGGATGAAGCTCCACTGTCTTATGGGCCCAAATAATGCTCCAAACATAATGGGCCCCATTTCTAATGCTCTAGTGTATAATGGGCCCTGTAAATGCTGCTCCAGTGTCTGATGTCCACCTTTGGAATGTTCCAGTGTATGGTGGGCCCCATCTATCATTCTCCAGAGTATAGTGCTCCCCAAAAATTGCTGTCCCAACATTGAAAACAATCAAATAAGTCTCCTCGCTAGGGAATCCCTGCACTTGTCTGGACAGGTGCTGTAGCTTGCTTAACAGCTCGCCAGCCGTTCTCACACCCAGTATGGATTGCACGTGATTGCACAAAGGTTAGAAAGGGTACCATATCCCTGGATAACATGTATGGATAGCGTACACATTCAAAATATATGTCTCAGGAGGCAGGCTCAGACGGTGTCAGGCCCAGTATGGATTGCACGTGATTGCACAAAGGTTAGAAAGGGTACCGTATCCCCGGATAACATGTATGGATAGCGTACACATTCAAAATATATGTCTCAGGAGGCAGGCTCAGACAGTGTCAGGCACAGTATGGATTGCACGTGATTGCACAAAGGTTAGAAAGGGTACCGTATCCCCGGATAACATGTATGGATAGCGTACACATTCAAAATATATGTCTCAGGAGGCAGGCTCAGACGGTGTTAGGCACAGTATGGATTGCACGTGATTGCACAAAGGTTAGAAAGGGTACCGTATCCCCGGATAACATGTATGGATAGCGTACACATTCAAAATATATGTCTCAGGAGGCAGGCTCAGACGGTGTCAGGCACAGTATGGATTGCACGTGATTGCACAAAGGTTAGAAAGGGAACCGTATCCCCGGATAACATGTATGGATAGCGTACACATTCAAAATATATGTCTCAGGAGGCAGGCTCAGACGGTGTCAGGCACAGTATGGATTGCACGTGATTGCACAAAGGTTAGAAAGGGTACCGTATCCCCGGATAACATGTATGGATAGCGTACACATTCAAAATATATGTCTCAGGAGGCAGGCTCAGACGGTGTTAGGCACAGTATGGATTGCACGTGATTGCACAAAGGTTAGAAAGGGTACCGTATCCCCGGATAACATGTATGGATAGCGTACACATTCAAAATATATGTCTCAGGAGGCAGGCTCAGACGGTGTCAGGCACAGTATGGATTGCACGTGATTGCACAAAGGTTAGAAAGGGTACCGTATCCCCGGATAACATGTATGGATAGCGTACACATTCAAAATATATGTCTCAGGAGGCAGGCTCAGACGGTGTCAGGCACAGTATGGATTGCACGTGATTGCACAAAGGTTAGAAAGGGTACCGTATCCCCCGATAACATGTATGGATAGCGTACACATTCAAAATATATGTCTCAGGAGGCAGGCTCAGACGGTGTCAGGCACAGTATGGATTGCACGTGATTGCACAAAGGTTAGAAAGGGTACCGTATCCCCGGATAACATGTATGGATAGCGTACACATTCAAAATATATGTCTCAGGAGGCAGGCTCAGACGGTGTTAGGCCCAGTATGGATTGCACGTGATTGCACAAAGGTTAGAAAGGGTACCGTATCCCCGGATAACATGTATGGATAGCGTACACATTCAAAATATATGTCTCAGGAGGCAGGCTCAGACGGTGTCAGGCACAGTATGGATTGCACGTGATTGCACAAAGGTTAGAAAGGGTACCGTATCCCCGGATAACATGTATGGATAGCGTACACATTCAAAATATATGTCTCAGGAGGCAGGCTCAGATGGTGTTAGGCCCAGTATGGATTGCACGTGATTGCACAAAGGTTAGAAAGGGTACCGTATCCCCGGATAACATGTATGGATAGCGTACACATTCAAAATATATGTCTCAGGAGGCAGGCTCAGACGGTGTCAGGCACAGTATGGATTGCACGTGATTGCACAAAGGTTAGAAAGGGTACCGTATCCCCGGATAACATGTATGGATAGCTTACACATTCAAAATATATGTCTCAGGAGGCAGGCTCAGACGGTGTCAGGCACAGTATGGATTGCACGTGATTGCACAAAGGTTAGAAAGGGTACCGTATCCCCGGTTAACATGTATGGATAGCGTACACATTCAAAATATATGTCTCAGGAGGCAGGCTCAGACGGTGTTAGGCCCAGTATGGATTGCACGTGATTGCACAAAGGTTAGAAAGGGTACCGTATCCCCGGATAACATGTATGGATAGCGTACACATTCAAAATATATGTCTCAGGAGGCAGGCTCAGACGGTGTCAGGCACAGTATGGATTGCACGTGATTGCACAAAGGTTAGAAAGGGTACCGTATCCCCGGATAACATGTATGGATAGCGTACACATTCAAAATATATGTCTCAGGAGGCAGGCTCAGACGGTGTCAGGCACAGTATGGATTGCACGTGATTGCACAAAGGTTAGAAAGGGTACCGTATCCCCGGATAACATGTATGGATAGCGTACACATTCAAAATATATGTCTCAGGAGGCAGGCTCAGACGGTGTCAGGCACAGTATGGATTGCACGTGATTGCACAAAGGTTAGAAAGGGTACCGTATCCCCGGATAACATGTATGGATAGCGTACACATTCAAAATATATGTCTCAGGAGGCAGGCTCAGACGGTGTTAGGCCCAGTATGGATTGCACGTGATTGCACAAAGGTTAGAAAGGGTACCGTATCCCCGGATAACATGTATGGATAGCGTACACATTCAAAATATATGTCTCAGGAGGCAGGCTCAGACGGTGTCAGGCACAGTATGGATTGCACGTGATTGCACAAAGGTTAGAAAGGGTACCGTATCCCCGGATAACATGTATGGATAGCGTACACATTCAAAATATATGTCTCAGGAGGCAGGCTCAGACGGTGTCAGGCACAGTATGGATTGCATGTGATTGCACAAAGGTTAGAAAGGGTACCGTATCCCCGGATAACATGTATGGATAGCGTACACATTCAAAATATATGTCTCAGGAGGCAGGCTCAGACGGTGTCAGGCACAGTATGGATTGCACGTGATTGCACAAAGGTTAGAAAGGGTACCGTATCCCCGGATAACATGTATGGATAGCGTACACATTCAAAATATATGTCTCAGGAGGCAGGCTCAGACGGTGTCAGGCACAGTATGGATTGCACGTGATTGCACAAAGGTTAGAAAGGGTACCGTATCCCCGGATAACATGTATGGATAGCGTACACATTCAAAATATATGTCTCAGGAGGCAGGCTCAGACGGTGTTAGGCCCAGTATGGATTGCACGTGATTGCACAAAGGTTAGAAAGGGTACCGTATCCCCGGATAACATGTATGGATAGCGTACACATTCAAAATATATGTCTCAGGAGGCAGGCTCAGACGGTGTCAGGCACAGTATGGATTGCACGTGATTGCACAAAGGTTAGAAAGGGTACCGTATCCCCGGATAACATGTATGGATAGCGTACACATTCAAAATATATGTCTCAGGAGGCAGGCTCAGACGGTGTCAGGCACAGTATGGATTGCACGTGATTGCACAAAGGTTAGAAAGGGTACCGTATCCCCGGATAACATGTATGGATAGCGTACACATTCAAAATATATGTCTCAGGAGGCAGGCTCAGACGGTGTCAGGCACAGTATGGATTGCACGTGATTGCACAAAGGTTAGAAAGGGTACCGTATCCCCGGATAACATGTATGGATAGCGTACACATTCAAAATATATGTCTCAGGAGACAGGCTCAGACGGTGTCAGGCACAGTATGGATTGAACGTGATTGCACAAAGGTTAGAAAGGGTACCGTATCCCCGGATAACATGTATGGATAGCGTACACATTCAAAATATATGTCTCAGGAGGCAGGCTCAGACGGTGTTAGGCCCAGTATGGATTGCACGTGATTGCACAAAGGTTAGAAAGGGTACCGTATCCCCGGATAACATGTATGGATAGCGTACACATTCAAAATATATGTCTCAGGAGGCAGGCTCAGACGGTGTCAGGCACAGTATGGATTGCACGTGATTGCACAAAGGTTAGAAAGGGTACCCTATCCCCGGATAACATGTATGGATAGCGTACACATTCAAAATATATGTCTCAGGAGGCAGGCTCAGACGGTGTCAGGCACAGTATGGATTGCACGTGATTGCACAAAGGTTAGAAAGGGTACCGTATCCCCGGATAACATGTATGGATAGCTTACACATTCAAAATATATGTCTCAGGAGGCAGGCTCAGACGGTGTTAGGCACAGTATGGATTGCACGTGATTGCACAAAGGTTAGAAAGGGTACCGTATCCCCGGATAACATGTATGGATAGCGTACACATTCAAAATATATGTCTCAGGAGGCAGGCTCAGACGGTGTCAGGCACAGTATGGATTGCACGTGATTGCACAAAGGTTAGAAAGGGTACCGTATCCCCGGATAACATGTATGGATAGCGTACACATTCAAAATATATGTCTCAGGAGGCAGGCTCAGACGGTGTCAGGCACAGTATGGATTGCACGTGATTGCACAAAGGTTAGAAAGGGTACCGTATCCCCGGATAACATGTATGGATAGCATACACATTCAAAATATATGTCTCAGGAGACAGGCTCAGACGGTGTCAGGCACAGTATGGATTGCACGTGATTGCACAAAGGTTAGAAAGGGTACCGTATCCCCGGATAACATGTATGGATAGCGTACACATTCAAAATATATGTCTCAGGAGGCAGGCTCAGACGGTGTTAGGCCCAGTATGGATTGCACGTGATTGCACAAAGGTTAGAAAGGGTACCGTATCCCCAGATAACATGTATGGATAGCGTACACATTCAAAATATATGTCTCAGGAGGCAGGCTCAGACGGTGTCAGGCCCAGTATGGATTGCACGTGATTGCACAAAGGTTAGAAAGGGTACCCTATCCCCGGATAACATGTATGGATAGCGTACACATTCAAAATATATGTCTCAGGAGGCAGGCTCAGACGGTGTCAGGCACAGTATGGATTGCACGTGATTGCACAAAGGTTAGAAAGGGTACCGTATCCCCGGATAACATGTATGGATAGCGTACACATTCAAAATATATGTCTCAGGAGGCAGGCTCAGACGGTGTCAGGCACAGTATGGATTGCACGTGATTGCACAAAGGTTAGAAAGGGTACCGTATCCCCGGATAACATGTATGGATAGCGTACACATTCAAAATATATGTCTCAGGAGGCAGGCTCAGACGGTGTTAGGCCCAGTATGGATTGCACGTGATTGCACAAAGGTTAGAAAGGGTACCGTATCCCCGGATAACATGTATGGATAGCGTACACATTCAAAATATATGTCTCAGGAGGCAGGCTCAGACGGTGTCAGGCACAGTATGGATTGCACGTGATTGCACAAAGGTTAGAAAGGGTACCGTATCCCCGGATAACATGTATGGATAGTGTACACATTCAAAATATATGTCTCAGGAGGCAGGCTCAGATGGTGTTAGGCCCAGTATGGATTGCACGTGATTGCACAAAGGTTAGAAAGGGTACCGTATCCCCGGATAACATGTATGGATAGCGTACACATTCAAAATATATGTCTCAGGAGGCAGGCTCAGACGGTGTCAGGCACAGTATGGATTTGACGGCCCAGATTACACAGCGGAGGAGCAGGGAGAGGTAAAGATTGCAAATGCTGGGGCCCTGCCCAAGCAAGGGGGGCCCACTCGTGGGCGTCGGTACTGGCACTGGGCCCCTCATAGTACAGCGGTGTGTCTGACGGCGGGTGTGCACCACCACCGTCAGAGACACTTGATTGCACTATGAGGGACCCTGTGCCAGTGCCCGCGCCCAAGAGTCGGCCTACCCACCTGTCCAGGGCAACGGCACTCGCACGGTGTCGTGCGCTAGGTGGTGACCCCGGCCATGGGGGGGGAGGCAGCACAGTTAGGGAGTTTTAGAAAGTGGCATATGTTGATGTTGGACATTCAGCTGATGCAAAAGGCGAAATAGGTGAAGTACCAGGAAGAGGTGGACCAAAGCAAGCCATTTTTCTGTCACCCTATGTGTCATCAGGGGAAGGTGGGACAAAATCCTTGGAAACCCATGCGTGGTTCATTTTAATGACGGTTAGATCATCCACATTTTGGGTTGACAGACGGGTCCTTTTTTCTGTCAGGATTGATCCAGCTGCACTGAAGACTCTTTCCGATAGCACACTTGCAGCTGGGCAAGCGAGCTCCTGTAAGGCATATTGGGCCAATTCAGGCCAGGTGTCCAGTTTAGCGGCCCAATAGTCAAAGGGGAATGACCTGTGTGGGAGAACATCGATATGGGAGGAAAAGTAGTTTGTAACCATAGTTGACAACTGCTGTCTCCTGTCACTTTCCATCGATGCAGTATTACCAGTTGTGTGAGCGGTATTTGAAAAATCAGTCCACAACATTGTCATGAAACCCCTGTCTCCAACGCCACTTCTGCTGTGTGCACCACGAACACCTCTGCCAAGCTGCCCCCGGCCCGTACGGCTCGTGTGAGAACCATCACCGCTGCTGTGTGCTGGGAATGCCTCAAGCAACCGATTTACCAGAGTTGCTTGTTTATTAGCCAATATTAGGTCAAGGTTCTCCTGTGGCATGATGTTTTGTAATTTGCCTTTATAGCGTGGATCCAGGATGCTGGCCAACCAGTAGTCGTCATCGTTCATCATTTTGGCAATGCGGGGGTCCCTTTTTAGGATCCGCAAGGCATAATCTGACATGTGGGCCAATGTTCCCGGTGTCAATGATGCATCACCAGTGCTGGGTGGAGGAGCACTTTCTGGCAAATCCACATCCCTCCAGTCACGCACAAACCCTGTACCAGACCTTGCCACGCCAACATTTTCACTTGCCCCACGAGATGCATCCTCCTCCCCTAAGTAATCATCCCCATCATCCTCCTCCTCCTCTTCTTCCTCCACCTCGTCCAGGAGAGGTCCCTGAGCAGACAATGGCTGAATGTCATCAAAGATTCCCTCCTCCTCTTCCTCCTCATCAACATTGGCTGCAGACGCCTGCTCCTTAAGGTGCGTCAAAGTTTGCATGAGCAGACGCATAAGTGGGATGCTCATGCTTAGGATGGCGTCGTCTGCGCTTACCAGCCGTGTGCATTCCTCAAAACACTGAAGGACTTTACAAAGGTCTTTCAGCTTCGACCACTGCATGCCTGTCAACTCCATGTCTGCTCTCAAAGTGCCTGGCCGTGTATCCTCCAACAAATGCATTATGGCCTGCCTCTGCTCGCACAGCCGCTCCACCATGTGCAGGGTGGAGTTCCACCTTGTTGCAATGTCGATAATGAGGCGGTGGTTGGGAAGGTGGAGCAATCGCTGCAGCTTCTGCATACGAACGGAGTGTACAGGCGACCGGCGGATGTGCGCGCACAGTCTTCGCACCTTCTGGAGCAGGGCTGTTAACTCCGGATAATTTTTGAGGAAGCACTGCACCACCAGGTTCAAGGTGTGAGCCAAGCAAGGTATGTGGCTGAGTTTTGAAAGGGCTATGGCTGCCACAAAATTACGCCCGTTATCACTAACTACCTTGCCTGCCTCAAGATGTACACTGCCCAGCCATGACTCAGTTTGTCGCTTCAAGTACTCGGCCAGCACCTCGGCGGTGTGTCTGTCGCCCAAACACATCATCTGCAACACAGCCTGCTGACGCTTTCCACTAGCTGCTCGATAGGGGGACACATCGTGTGCAACAGTGGCAGCTGCAGATGGAGTGCTCATACGACTGCGCTCTGTGGACGAGCTTTCGCTTCTGGAGGAGGAGGAGGAGGAGGGTGGAACGCCTACAGCCAACTGTTTCCTATACCGTGGGCTAGGCAGCACTGTCCCACCACCGCTGTCCCCTGTGGACCCTGCATCCACCACATTAACCCAGTGCGCAGTGATGGACACGTAACGGCCCTGGCCATGCCGACTAGACCATGCATCAGTTGTGAGGTGCACCTTTCCGCTCACTGACTGCTTGAGTGCATGGACAATGCGGTCTTTCACATGATGGTGGAGGGCTGGGATGGCTTTGCGAGAGAAGAAGTGGCGACTGGGTAGGTCATAGCGTGGTACTGCATAGGCCATGAGTTCGCGGAAAGCTGTGCTTTCCACCAACCGAAAGGGCATCATCTCAAACGAGATTAGTTTGGCAATGTGGGCGTTCAAACCCAGTGTACGCGGATGAGAGACTGAGTACTTTCTTGACCTACTCATAGTGTCTGGGAGGGTGAGCTGGACTTGAGAGCTGCATATGGTGGAAGTAGCGGTGGACAGGGCGGACTGAGAGAGGGTTGATGATGGTGATGGAGTTGGTGTTCTTTCTGATGGCCTAGAATCAGTCTTTCGTTGATATAACAGTGGGATTCCCTGACTGCTGTGGCCTTGCAACGACACCTCAACATTTGCTGCTGTGCTAACCGGTGGGCTTACAGTCGGGGAAACAATGTAGCGTTGCTGACTACCTTCGTTGTGATCAGTTGCACATGTGGCACTTGAGGTTTGGTGTTGTGTCCACGCTTGCAAGTGCATGCTGGTTAAATGTCTAAGCATGCAACTGGTATTCAAATTTTTCAGATTTTTCCCTCGGCTAAAGGTCTTTGCGCACTTCTTACAGATAACCTTGGCCTGATCATGAGGATTTTGTTCAAAAAAGTGCCACACTGCACTCTTCCTACTTTGGCAGACATTTTGCGGCCTAGCACGCTGTGATCTTTTGACCCTCTGGACAAGCTGTCCAGCAACTCTTTTGATGTTTGGAACCTGTCTTTGGAGTGCTCCGGGCCTGCCAGATAACAGCTGTTGCGATGTCGATGTCTGCTGTGGATGCTCCTCATCTGAGCTATTGGAAGCAGCACCCTCTTCCCCCAATGGATGCCAATCTGGGTCAACAACTGGGTCATCCATCACCTCCTCTTCTATGTCATGTGCACCTTTCTCTGTGTCACCGTGTATGGTGGTATAGTGTGCGGGAAGGGGCACCTGAGTCTCATCAGGGTCAAAATCTGGCTCTGTACACTGCGAGGACAATGTAGTGCTCTGAGTGAATGTACCAGCAGAATCATCCATCAGCGGCTGTGCATCAGTGCACTCCATGTCAGATTCATCTTGGCCTGGGTAATTCACCATTTCACTTGATAATCCAGGCATGGTATGTGAAAACAGCTCCATGGAGTAATCAGTAGTATGGCCTGCATCATCCTTCAATCTTGGTTGGGGTGAAGGACACAAGGAAAGGTGTGGTTCATGAACATGAGCCTCCAATAACGACTCAGTGCTTTTACTTTTTACAACTGAAGAAGAGGAGGCGATAGAGCTGGAGGCTGAGTCAGCAATGTAAGACAAAACTTTTTCCTGATGCTCTGCCTTTAAAAGCGGTTTTCCAACTCCTAGAAAACTAAGCGTTCGAGGCCTTATGTAGACAGACGATGACGCAGGGTCAGCACCTC
Organism: Dendrobates tinctorius; assembly: GCF_039654945.1. Taxonomy (NCBI): domain Eukaryota; kingdom Metazoa; phylum Chordata; class Amphibia; order Anura; family Dendrobatidae; genus Dendrobates; species Dendrobates tinctorius. The sequence continues at coordinate 9,526,146 of NW_027361872.1, forward strand.
CTGCATTCGGTCCTATTTTGCTCTTGCCACTACCATCAGATCCACCACCAACACCATCATTACCAGCTGCCAACCCCCGCCCAATTCCACGGCCTCTTCCACCAGCCTTCCTCATTTTTGGTAGAAATGTAGACAAAATCCAACAAACTATATAGTAATGTAAAACAAGGTACAAGGTGTCTATAGGACAGGGGAGATTTAGAATTTCTGCACACACTTGTGGATAGTGGACACTTTTGGATTGTGTGAGGCCCACTGATATCTGAGCGCTATGTGACACGCTCGATGGCACAGCTGCCTGTGACCAAAGTGACGAGAGGATAATGGAGATTTTGAATCTCTGCGCACACTTTTGGACACTGGACACTTGTGGATTGTGTGAGGCCCACTGATATCTGAGCGCTATGTGACACGCTCGATGGCACAGCTGCCTGTGACCAAAGTGACGAGAGGATAATGGAGATTTTGAATCTCTGCGCGCACTTTTGGACACTGGACACTTGTGGATTGTGTGAGGCCCACTGATATCTGAGCGCTATGTGACAGGCTCGATGGCACAGCTGCCTGTGACCAAAGTGACGAAAGGATAATGGAGATTTTGAATCTCTGCGCACACTTTTGGACACTGGACACTTGTGGATTGTGTGAGGACCACTGATATCTGAGCGCTATGTGACACACTCGATGGCACAGCTGCCTGTGACCAAAGTGACGAGAGGATAATGGAGATTTTGAATCTCTGCGCACACTTTTGGACACTGGACACTTGTGGATTGTGTGAGGCCCACTGATATCTGAGCGCTATGTGACACGCTCGATGGCACAGCTGCCTGTGACCAAAGTGACGAGAGGATAATGGAGATTTTGAATCTCTGCGCACACTTTTGGACACTGGACACTTGTGGATTGTGTGAGGCCCACTGATATCTGAGCGCTATGTGACACGCTCGATGGCACAGCTGCCTGTGACCAAAGTGACGAGAGGATAATGGAGATTTTGAATCTCTGCGCACACTTTTGGACACTGGACACTTGTGGATTGTGTGAGGCCCACTGATATCTGAGCGCTATGTGACACGCTCGATGGCACAGCTGCCTGTGACCAAAGTGACGAGAGGATAATGGAGATTTTGAATCTCTGCGCGCACTTTTGGACACTGGACACTTGTGGATTGTGTGAGGCCCACTGATATCTGAGCGCTATGTGACACGCTCGATGGCACAGCTGCCTGTGACCAAAGTGACGAGAGGATAATGGAGATTTTGAATCTCTGCGCACACTTTTGGACACTGGACACTTGTGGATTGTGTGAGGCCCACTGATATCTGAGCGCTATGTGACACGCTCGATGGCACAGCTGCCTGTGACCAAAGTGACGAGCGGATAATGGAGATTTTGAATCTCTGCGCACACTTTTGGACACTGGACATTTGTGGATTGTGTGAGGCCCACTGATATCTGAGCGCTATGTGACACGCTCGATGGCACAGCTGCCTGTGACCAAAGTGACGAGAGGATAATGGAGATTTTGAATCTCTGCGCACACTTTTGGACAATGGACACTTGTGGATTGTGTGAGGCCCACTGATATCTGAGTGCTATGTGACACGCTCGATGGCACAGCTGCCTGTGACCAAAGTGACGAGAGGATAATGGAGATTTTGAATCTCTGCGCACACTTTTGGACACTGGACACTTGTGGATTGTGTGAGGCCCACTGATATCTGAGCGCTATGTGACACGCTCAATGGCACAGCTGCCTGTGACCAAAGTGACGAGAGGATAATGGAGATTTTGAATCTCTGCGCACACTTTTGGACACTGGACACTTGTGGATTGTGTGAGGCCCACTGATATCTGAGCGCTATGTGACACGCTCGATGGCACAGCTGCCTGTGACCAAAGTGACGAGAGGATAATGGAGATTTTGAATCTCTGCGCACACTTTTGGACACTGGACACTTGTGGATTGTGTGAGGCCCACTGATATCTGAGCGCTATGTGACACGCTCGATGGCACAGCTGTGACAAAAGTGACTAGAGGATAAGGGAGATTGGATTGCCTTTAAAAAAGCAGTTTGCGGAGCAGTGGGTAAACAGCAATGCCAGCGTGTCAGGAAGCCTTAAAAGGCAGCCCAACAACCAACACCACTGATACACCACTATATAGCCTCCCCTTGCACTGCACACACAGTGACTTGTGTGTTGTGCAGGCCAAATCGCTAGCAGCAGAAGCAGTTTTTTTGTCTTCTTCCCTGCCTAACGCTCTCCCTACAGAATCAGCAGCAACCTCTCCCTATACTAAGATCGGCAGAAGTAAGATGGCGGTCGGCGTGCACGCCCTTTTATACCCCCTGTGACGCCCACCAAAGCAAGCCAATCACTTGCATGCCCTTCTGAAAGATGGTGGTGACCCGTGCCTAGGTCTTCACGTTGCCCACAGTGTCCGTGGATCCTGATTGGCTGAAAAAGAGCGAAAAACAAACTTTTGAAACGCGACTTTGGCGCGTAAGTCGCCGACCTCGTGGCCGACCTCATCCTAGGGTCGGGTTTCGTTTCATGAAACCCGACTTTGCCAAAAGTCGGCGACTTTTGAATTTTTTCGACCCGTTTCGCTCAACTCTAGTTGGCACTGTTGCTTTGCAGTTTTGGGGGCAGGAGTTCAAATCCCACCAAGCAAAAAATCTGCAATGAGTTTCTATGTTCTACTTGGGTTTGTGTGGGTTTCCTCCAGGTTCTCTAGTTTCCTCCCACACTCCAATTACATTGTGATAGGGAAATTACATTGCAAACTCCATTGGGGACAACAATGATAATGTATCTAAAGTTCTGTGAAATATGATGGCGCTGTATAAGTGAGCATAATAATAAATAATTGTTTCTCTTGAAATAATATCTAGACTTGCCATAGCAACACACTGTCCCAAAGTCTAGTATAATATCTGACCACTATGACTTAAAGTGGCAATGGACCATTAATCTCCTTTTGGTGCTTCTCTGATCAATCTTCTGGAGGCTGCATGTTGAACTCTTGACTATATTAGACCATGTGACGGCTGAAGAAATACGGTTGGAGAAAAAAAAGGAAACAATGTGATCGCTCAGGCATTTCAGCTCCAAAGGACTGCCATATCCAGTTGCTTAGCAAAATGATATTTTCTTCCTTACTCCTGACTCATCCTGACATTGAACTCATTCTTCTTCTTGGATATTAATTCTGCCTTCTGTGGAGAATTTATCTGATACCCGTTATTCAACTCTGAGCTCTGGTCCTTTCCTCTCCACTGATCTGTTTTATTATATCTGATCATCTGTTATGATCATGCTACTGCAAGGAGTTTGTATGTTCTCCCCGTGTTTGCGTGGGTTTCCTCCGGGTACTCCGGTTTCCTCCCACACTCCAAAGACATACTGATAGGGAATTTAGATTGTGAGCCTCATCAGGGACAGTGATGATAATGTGTGCAAAATGTAAAGCGCTGCGGAATATGTTAGCGCTATATAAAAATAAAAATAAAGATTATTACTGCTTCACCTGTGCTACTAGGGTTTTCCTGCGGTTTTCCCCTCCGGTTTGACACCTGGACAATGGAACAGGCGCCAAACCGCTGCGGAATCTTCAGAAAGAATTGACATGCTGCGGTTTGTAAACTGCAGCAAAACCGCGCAGAAAAAAACGCAACGTGGGCACAGCGGTTTTGAAAACCCATGGGATAATATGGTACTGTACCTTGTCTGCAGAACTGCTGCGGATCCGAGGGCCAAAAACGCTGCGGATCCAGAGCAGAATCCGCAGCGTGTGCACATACCCTTAGTAGTAGACATCAGGCTCAAAACATGCATGTAATCCGATATTTTGGGGTTAACTAGATGTGCGAATCAATTTGATGCAATTTCGAGTCCAATTTTTGTAAATTAGCTGCATCTGGCACATTTAAACAGTTTGCGATTTTATTTGGGCAACTCTTCAAAAATGCCCACTGCATTTTTACATAATCTGAAAGATTGCATCAGCCAGAGAAGGCTTACATGACTGTGGGTGCTTCTGAGTGGCTTTCGAAATAATGCCTAACACGTATCCCATCACTTGGTAAAGCACATCGCACAATATAGCATACACTATCAAAGCCTAAATAAAAGTAATGTAGTGCAGATAACATTTTGGGATAAATCTGATTAACCCCTTTACTCACAAGGGTGGTTTGCACGTTAATGACCAGGTTAATTTTTGGAATTCTGACCACTGTCACGTTATGAGGTTATAGCTCTGGAATGCTTCAACAGATCCCGGTGATTCTGAGAATGTTTTTCGTGACATATTGTACTTCATGATAGTGGTAAAATTTATTTTGTATGACTTGCGTTTATTTGTAAAAAAAACAAAACGGAAATGTTGCCAAAATTTTTGCAATTTTCAAACCTTGAATTTTCATGCCCTTAAATCACAATGTCACACAAAATATTTAATAAATAGCATCTCCCACATATCTGCTTTACATCAGCACAATTTTGGAACCACATTTTTTTGTTAGGAAGTTGTAAGGGTTAAAATTTAACCAGCGATTTTTCATTTTTCCAACAAAATTTTCAAAACCAATTTTTTAGGATGATACCCAAAAGTGGCACTAATCTAAAAACAGCACCCCTCAAGGTGCTCCAAACCACATTCAAGAAATTTAGCAACCCTTCAGGTGGTTCACAGGAAATTTTTTGAAAAAAATAGCGTTTAACTTTTTTCACAAAAAATTGACATCATATCCAATATTTTTTATTTTGACAAGGGTAACAGAAAAAAATGGATCCCAAAATTTGTTGTGTAATCTTTCCTGAGCACGCCAATATCCCATATGAGGGAGAAAATCATTGTTTGGGTGCACAGCAGAGCTCAGAAGGGAAAGAGCACCATTTGTCTTGGGGGATGCAATGTCGCGTTTGGAGAGCCCCAGCTGTGCCTAAACAGTGAAAATCCCCCACAGGTAACACCATTTTAGAAACTAGACCCCTCAGGGAACTGATCTAGATGTGTGGGGAGCACATTGAACTCTCAGGTGCTTCACAGAAGTTCATAATGTTGAACCGTAATGATAAAAATGATCAAAATTTCCCCACAAATATGTTTTGAGCACAAAATATTGCATTTTCATAAGGTTAAAAGGAGATATTGTATCATACAATTTGTTGTGCAATTCCTCCTGAGTGTGCTGATACTCAAAATGAGGGCAAAAACTACTGTTTGGACGCATGACAGGGCTCAAAAGCAAAGGAGCATCATTGAGTTTTTGAATGTAAAATTTCCTGCAATCATTAGCGGACGTCATGTCCCATTTGGAGAGCCCCTGATGTGCCTAAACAGTGGAAAACCCCCACAAGTGTCCCCATTTTGGGAACTAGACCCCTCTGAAAATGTATTTAGATGCATGGTAAGCACCTTGAACCCCCAGGTGCTTCACAGAAGTTTATAATGTTGAACCGTGAAAATAATAAAATCACATTTTCCTCACAAAAATGTTGGTTTAACCCCAAGTTTTTAATTTTTCTAAGGACTTATAGGACATTTTTTCACAATAAACTGAGTTCCATTTTTTTCCTGAGTGCAACAATACCCTACATATAATTGGGAAATATTTTTCAGGCACGCTGCAAAGCTCAGAAGGCAAGGAGCACCAAATTTTATTGTTATGGATTGCAGGTACCATGACCCACTGGAAGGGCCCCCCATAAGTGACCCCATTTTACAAACTAATCATCTCAGTGAATTTATTTAGGGGTGCAGTGATCATATTGACACCACGGGTGTCTCACAGACTTTAATACATTTGAGCAGTGAAGAAAAAATAACTACATTTATACCATCAAAATTTAGCTTTTGCCCCAGATTTTACAGTTTCACACAAGAAGTGGGTAAAAAAGACACCAAAATTTGTCCCATAATTTCTACTGAATGTGGCAATACCCCATATGTGGCTGTACAGTACTACTTAGTCATACGGAGAGATTCATGAGGAATGGAGTGCTATTGGCCTCCTGGAGCACAGATTTTCCTAGAAGAATTTGCAGATTCCATTTACAGAGCCCCTAATTACTAGAAGAGCAGAATCCCCCCTCAAGTGACCCCATTTGGGAAATTATACCCCTTTGGGAATTTATCAACAGGTGTAGTGCTGATTTTGACTCCATGGGTATTTTCCAGAAACAAGCAGCAATGAATGTTGCCAAGTGAAAATTGCAAACTGCTGCTGTAGTGACCAGTATGCTATAGTGACCAGTACGTTGCAGTCACCAGTATGTTATACCCAGCCCGCGCTTCAGGAGGCATGCACCTGTTAAGTTACGCAGGCTCTCTTTGCTTCAGAAATATTTTTACAATTATTTACAAAATGTTTTACTTTTTTACTTTGTACCACTATGGAACAATCATTTTTTGCAGGCTGATCGCTTCAACAGCATGGGGATGCATCATCATCTCCATGCTGTAGAAACTGTCAGCTCTGCACTTGACAGAGTGACTTGCTGATAATGTACTGCGCATGATCAGCATGTTTCCTAGCTCTGGTGATCCAGATGTCGTCATGACGACATCCGGTCACCATGGCAACGATCTGGACCCCGTGTCACTCCACGAGGTCTGCGATCCAAAGGCAGAGGGGCTGTCAACCCTCTGCCGACACCCAAAATGCTGCAATCATGTTCAATTGCAACATTTCAGGGGTTAAAGTTCCGAGAGTGGTCTGTGACTGCTCCTGGCACATAGTGCCAGGTGTCAGCTGTCAGAATCAGCTGACACCCGGCAGCAATCGCCCGCACACCACCCGTGTGAACGGGCGATCACACAGACGTAATAAATATCCATCCGTGGTCAAATAGACCCAGGTCACATGGATGGATAATTACATCTGATATCAGAAAGGGATTAATGTAACGAGAACGTGTCACTGCTCACAACTTAGTAATAGAATAATAGAAATAGGGAGAAAAAGTCCCCAAAAAGCATTTCTAAATATACTGTACAGATATTGTGTGACAAAACAACTCTGAAGAATGGTTACCCTCTATTCACCTATAGCCATACATATGAAGGTCACTTTGATTTTACTAAGGCTATGTTTGAGTTAAAGAGCAGGAAAAACACCTCTTAGCATTATTGTACACAACTTGTAAGAGCAATTAAAGTACCTGCGGATTTGGAAAAAAATCAGCGAACTTTACAAATTTGAATATTAAAAGATTCTATAATCCCTAGAGATGAGTGAATTTATCCACAGAGGAATGAGTTTGAGACAAATATTCTGAAATTCATTGTTTCACGCACAAGCAATAATTTTGAGATCCAATTCACAGTTCGCAAAAAAAATAAATAATTGCCTAAAACACTGATGAAGCATCAGGAATTGGGCTAACATCATTTTGCACCTCACGGGCTTCCCTATAATGCCCTGAAGCTATGACATCTATTATCATACCTTGTACAGTGATGGTCAGTACCTGGGCCATCACAGATCAGCTGTTCCAAGTGGAGCACAGTTTGTACAAGTCGTCTCCAGAATCACTAGGTAAATCTCTCTTCTGTAGATTGTAAGCTCTTGTGGTCAGCGGGGTACTCTCTCTCCAGTAGAGTGTACACTCCCTGACAGAAGTTATGTCGCTTATTCATCTTATGTAAATAAAAGTTTATAACCTAACGTTAAATTCATCCATTTGTTGTATAAATTATTCTTTTGAAAGCTGAAACCCTCTGAAATGTGGTTTAGGTTAGGAAAATAAATTGCCATCAATGCAGAAATATTGATCATATAATGGACACCGAATGGTCAGATTTTGGCAAGACAAAAGTTTTGTCGCCTGGTCATATAATGCACCCAATCCTAGTTTACATCCTCACCTATGCTTAGTAAATAATTGGTTAATTAGTGGGTGTGTATAATAAGAAACCCAGCACCCCAGACCTTCACTTGAGCTGCAACTTGAGCTCTGACAACATGCCAAAAATCCACCCTGCGACCACAGCCTGGATTATCAAGACACTGAAGACCAGATCCACTGCAGACGGGGCTGGCACCTTTAATGTGTCTCAGCGTCAAGTACAAAGAATTAAAAAAGATTCAGAGACTGGAGATGTGTTTGACAAGCCCAGGTCCGGCAGACCCTCCCAGACAACTGCTCAGGGGGAACGTTTGTTGGTCAGAAAATCCAAAGCAAGCCCCTCTTCCACTGCAGCAGAGCTCCAACAGGCCTGGTCAACTCAAGTCCCTGTGTCAGCTAGAACAGTTTGTAGGATTCTGTCTCGAAATGGCCTCCATGGTCGAATCAGTGCCCAGAAGCCAGCACTAAACAAAAGCAAATAAAAAAACTTGTGCATTTGCGAAGTTCCACAGCCTGCTAAACAGATGGACACTGGAAAAATGGCAGAAGATGGATTTCTCTGATGAATCTTCAGTAGAATTACACCACAGCCGCCACAAATACTGCAGGAGACCTACTGGAGGCCGTATGGATCCAAAATACACCCAGAAAACAGTTAAACCTGGTGGTGGAAAGATCATGGTCTGGGGTTACATTCAACATGGAGGTGTGCGAAACATTTGCAAGGTGGAAGGCAATATCAATAGCCTAAAATATCAAGAAGTATTAGCTATCTCTTATATTTCAAATCATAAAAGGGGTCAAATTCTGCAGCAGGATGGTGCTCCATCACATACATCCATCTCTACAACAAAGTTCCTCCAGGCAAAAAAGATCAAGGTGCTCAAGGACTGGCCAGCCCAGTCACCAGACAGGAACATCATTGAGCATGTTTGGGGTAGGATGAAAGCGGTAGCTTGGAAGACACAACCAAAGAATCTAGATGAACTCTGGGAGGCATGTAAGACTGCATTCTTTGCTATTCCTGATCACTTCATTAGTAAATTGTATGAATCATTGTTGAATCGCATAGATGCAGTCCTTCAAGCTGATGGAAGTCACACAAAATATTAAATATGACTCTAATAGCACCACAACTTCATTCACCAATGTTATGCAACATATATTTGTATTTTCAGTTAAACATTTGTTTGAATATCACATTACTTTCTGTGGCCGACAAAACTTTTGTCTTGCCAAAATCTATCCATTCTGTGTCCATTAAATGATCAATATTTCTGCATCGATGCCAATTTATTTTCTTAACCTAAACCATATTTTGGAGGGTTTCAGCTTTCAAAAGAATAATTTATGCAACCAATGGATGAATTTAACATCAGGTTATAAGCTTTTATGTACATAATAAGGATAAGCGACATAACTTCTGTCAGGGAGTGTATGCTCTTATGGTCAGCAGGGTACTCTATGTCTCGTTCTTGTTCTCTCTCCCTCTCTTTTGCTCACCTCTTAAAGTGTAAGCTCTTATGCTTAGCATAGTACTTTCTCTCTATCTCCTGTAGAGCGTTAACTCTTATGATCAGGAGGATCCTCTCTCTTTTTCCTGTAAAGCATAGACTCTTACAGTCAGCGCAGTCTTCTCTCTATCCTGTACAGTGTAAGCTCTTGTGGTCAGCAGGGACCTCTCTCTCCTGTAAAGAGCAAGCTCTTGTGGATAGCAGGGACCTCTCTCTCCTATAGAGTGTAAGCTCTTATGGTCAGCAGGGTCCTCTCTCTCCTGTAGAGTGTAAGCTCTTATGGTCAGCAGGATCCTCTCTCTCCTATAGAGTGTAAGCTCTTATGGTCAGCAGGGTCCTCTCTCTCCTGTAGAGTGTAAGCTTTTATGGTTAGCAGGATCCTCTCTTTCCTGTAGAGTGTAAGGTCTTATGGTCAGCAGGGTTCTCTCTTCTGTAGAGTGTAAGCTCTTATGGTCAGCAGGGTTCTCTCTCTCTCCTGTAGAGAGTAAACTCTTATGGCCAGCAGGGTCCTCTCTCCCCTGCAGTCCATCTAGTTCAACCCATATCCTATCCTAACCTGCCCTAACATGTTGATCCAGAGGAAGGCAAAAAAAACCCATGTGGAAAACAGTAAGCTTCACATTGGGGAAAAAAATTCCTTCCCGACTCCACATACGGCAATCAGACTAGCTCCCTGGATTATCGCAATATCAAGGAAACTAGTGTATATAACCTGTAATATACTTTTCAAGAAAGCAGCAAGGTTCTCCTCCTGTAGAGTGTAAGCTGTTATGGTCAGTGGCGTCCTCTCTCTCTCTCCTGTAGAGTGTAATCTCTTATGGTCAACAGGGTCCTCTCTCTCCTGTAGAGTGTAAGCTCTTATGGTCAACAGGGTCCTCTCTCTCCTGTAGAGTGTAAGCTCTTATGGTCAACAGGGTCCTCTCTCTCCTGTAGAGTGTAAGCTCTTATGGTCAGCAGGGTTCTCTCTCTCCTCTCCCCAGGTGTATTTTCCAAGTAATTACAAACTTTCCAGTATTGAGATTGGTGTGAATTATTTCTTTACTAAGTACATTTTTTGGGAAAATTCACCGAAGTCAAACTTCAAAATATCTGCTCATCTCTATCATCATCAATTACTACCGATATCCTGATTAAAGGACTATCCAACATATTTGTTTTCTGATAAAGCTACAACATTTAATGAAAGGCCATGCAAGTTAAGTCATAATGTACAGACTTGGCCCATACATTAGTTGAAAAATGTATTTTTTGCATTTTCTATAAATTTAATAACCTTCGGATTGAATATATATTTACTGATCATACCATCTCATAACATTTTATCTTAATAGGTTTGTCATCCAATTATAATGGTCTCCTGTTAGGCTGCAGACATAAAGGAGCAAGATATTCCAAATCTGTAAATAACATGAAGGTTTGCCAAGGGCTCCTGAAAGAACGGAGTATAAAAAGAGCAGCTTTTATTATTCCTAGTATTAAGATAGCAGATATCATGTCTCTGTTTACAACATCAGACAGTCGTCATTACAGTATTCTGTTTTCTTATTAACTAAATCATAAATTTCTGTATAGCGCTATCTGTGTACAATATTGAACTCAACAACCCTAGGCAATAGAAAGCAGAGTTGGGAAATGGAGAAAAATAGATTTTGTTTTGTTCTGACATTTTGTTTAACAGTGCTTTTTATACTACATCTGCTATCTTATTTGGTAATTGCTCTGTTTGGAGAGTTTCTGGTGGGTTGAAGATTATAGAGAAAACAGTAATATGCAGTAATGTAAATCAAAATGTTTGCTGGGGAAAAATAAAAAAAAGCTTTTGTAAGATTACATAACTATTATATCCTTAAAGTAAAACTCCGGACAAAAATGCAATCCTGATGCTTCTATTTGTCACGATGATCAAATGATTTCTAGGTGTCATCTGTACAAAGCAGAGCTCCTCTGCCAGCGATATGTGGCACAGCGGGGATCTGTTTTTTCCTATGGCCTTTGATGTCCCAAATAATGTACAGTGAAAAACTGAACAATAAAAAATTTTTTAAAAATATGCCCTACAGAGGTGTTTTTTTCTCCTCTTGTACCAAATATATAAAAATATAAAATGAGGAAAAAAATGTTACAAAAATGTAAAAAAATAATATAAAAAGAACCCAAACAAAAAAGTGTGAAAAAAATGCCTGTATTTCATCTAAAACACATTTTATAGGATAAATATTTATATTAGAAATAAACAAAAAAAATCCAAAAAGTAACTTTTTTCTTTATTTTTGTATCACATAAAAATAAATATGAATTACATCTCACTGTCCACAAGGAGACAGCTGAATCAGATGTCATGCTTTGCACTGAGGAGAGGCAACACCCCGAAACATGTGTCTACTAATTGAGATTCTGGTTTGGCTTTTATCCTAAATTATGTGGCAAAGCTCAGTAAAGGGTCGATATTGACTTTTAGGATTGCTACTTATAATAGGCGGCTTAAGAGTTCAAGTCCTCAGAAGAGGCAATTGACATATTTAATTTCCCACAAGAGCATTGCATTGCCTATAAGTCTCTTTACCCTGGCATGTCAGGCATGTCACTCTCCACAAGGAGAAATGTTACCCTTTAGATCACAGTCAGAGGCCTCTCGTATAGACAAATCAGATCTCAAGCTTTGCACTGAGGAGTAGCAACATCCCAAAGAACGTTTTCAAGTTAAGATTCGCGGACAGCGAATCTATCTCAAAAACGGAACTGAGGTCTGTATTTGCTGCCCCAAGATTAGTGTGAAAAAGAGATGTTTCATTTTTAATAATTCACCATGTCTTTTAACTTTTCCTTGAATATTTGTCTATATATATTATATATTGATAAGTGAGTGTGCTCAGAAAAGGTATTATCCGAGCATGCTCGAGTGCTAATAGCGGGTCCTTGGCGTGCTTGAATAATAGATTATTAGAGTTGCTGTGGCTTCATGTCTCAAGGCTGTTTGACACCTGCAACACATGGAGGGATTGCCTAACAAACAGGCAATCCCTGCCTGTGTTGCAGCTGTCGAACAGCCGCGAGACATGCAGCCGTGCGAACTTGAACATAGTATTTTTAGCATGCAGAAGATACTTGGTTAGCACTTGAGCATGTGTGGCGCTCCTGAGGCTCATTCGCCACAGAGGTACTGCACCTTCTCCTAAGTTGTGGTGCTCCACTATCCAGGTAAGTTGGGGGCTCCAGACCACCCTCCAACACTCGCACCCCACACAATAGAGTAGTTCAGCAAAACCACACTGCGGCGCCTTGCTTAGAGAGAAGCAGTGCACCTTTTTTGGTTCCCTGCTTGGAACACTAGACGTGCTGGGAGGTGGGTGGAGTTGAGAATACATAAAAGAGTGGAATGGTTTAGGATTACAAGTCAGTCAGTAGGAGAGTCTGAAAGAGAGGAAGCCACTCGGGAGGAGTGGGGATCCCTGGAAGAGGGATGGAAGAAGGAGTGCTGCAGCTGCCTCAGTGACCTGAGCCAGCTGGCACGGGAAAGGAAAGAAGGACATTGAACTGAAGCCTGAGCTTCCATAGAAGGGAAAAGACAAGTACGGAACGTAGGAGTAAAAGGGAACACAGAGGACGTGAGTGAGAGGAAGAACCCTGCCTAGAAATTCTAAGCACAAGGCCGGGGCCCGGTCCCCGAGGTTGTATGGACACTAATGGTTCTGCAGCCGACACCGGTGCAGTAGTGGGCTGTAAATGCAATACTCCCATCTAAGACTTGAGGGCACAACAGCAACATAGATAGAGAGCCGGGACTTAGGAGTAGACAGTCCCCGAAGCAGGCTACAGCTGTCTGCCATGCAAGTAGCGTTCTTGAGAACATCTGACAGGAGGAGCTCCAGTGTAACACAGTACTAGGAGATCTTCACACTTAAAAGGCGCTATAGAGGAGACATTCAGGAAAGGCACATAAGTTGGCGGAGTGTGGAAGGGAGCATTCCATCTTGCCTGGAGGTTGACTGAGTCCCTTACCCAGAGGACACGGCACAGGAACGGGCACTACAGACTGTGAGTAAAGCTTTGGAACTACATGCCCTGGTGTCCTCCATTCCTTCCTGCATCCGTTCGCCTGGCACTGCTACATCCCCTGCGCCGGACACTACACCATCTAAGTGTCTCCACATCTACACTGCCCTGGGACAACAGCCCTGCCTGTGGAGGGCTATACCGTCCTTGCTGCACCACACCATCTGTCCCAGAGGATCTGTCTGCAGCGTCGACTTAACACCTCCCTTGCCGAACACCACAGGTGGCGTCACGAACTATTCATTTAACAACATTCAAACCATTACATTCCCCCATTACTTGGGCACCCAGGGCCACGGTCCAGGTCACCGCCACTGTGACATATCCCACTGATACCGGTCCGGTACCGAGTACCCCACAGCCCTGGGAGGGCGACCCACATGCACAGATAACACCTTATCTGAGCACACTCACTCATCACTAATTGTGACTCGTACACAGCTGAATCAGATGTCATGCTTTGCACTGAGGAGAGGCAACACCCCGAAATATGTGTCTACTAATTGAGATTCAGGTTTGGCTCTTATCCTTAATCATGTTGCAGTGCTCGGTAAAGGGTTGATATTGACTTTTAGGATTGTTACAATAGGTGGCTCAAGAGTTCAAGTCCTCAGAAGAGGCAATTGGCATATTTAATTTCCCACAAGAGCATTGCATGGCCTATAAGTCTCTTTACCCTGCAATGTCAGTCATGTCACTCTGCACAAGGAGAAATGATACCCTTTAGACCACAGTTAGAGGCCTCTCATATAGACAAATCAGATCTCATGCTTTGCACTGAGGAGTAGCAACATCCCAAAGCACGTTTTCAAATTAAGATTCGTGGACAGCGAATCAATCTCAAAATGTTAACATTCAAGTCTAATCGTGACTCTCAGAGAATTCTATATGAACTTTATCATCCACAGATTGGTCAATTCATCTTTAGTAAAGAACATAAAAATTAACTCTTCATTAAAAAGCCCATATCTCTAGAACCACATGATGGATTTAAAAAGTAAATAAATGATTAGTCAGGGGAGCAATGAGAAAAAATAAGAGCCAAATCTGGCGGTTTTTGATCTGGTGACACATCCTATTTAAGGATTATTATAGTGAGGCACTACTAGAACAATACATTTTCTACTTTTCTTTTGTTACCATTATATCACTTATCTTAAATAAAACCTATTCTGCATTTTAAAAAGTTATTTTATTTTTAAAGGAAAATGGAAATCATAAATTCCAGGGAAGACAACATAAGGTATATTTAAGATAGGAAGCTTTAACAGATGAGCTAGACTGTCAAATTTTGAAAATAATGAAAAAAGTATAAATCATGCCATTCTACTTAAAAATCTATTACAAAGTAGGAAAGTGATATATAGCTCTCTCTCTCAGCTCTCACAGTGACTAATATGCTGCATTTCTAATATTCACCACAATGACTAGTGATAATGATATTGATAAATAGCTGCGTAAAAGTTTTGGCTTCTACAGAGAAGATGTAGTTCATTTTATTGAATACGTAAGAGAGGAAACGAAATTCAGTGCTAATGTTATCTATGTCTAGTAATATGTATTTTGTGACTGTACTTGGTCATTTACGATTTAAAGATTTATCTTTTATGTATTTTTTAATAAAAAAGGGGAAGAATTTTATTGATACAAGTGAAAATTATGGTTATTGACGCATACAATTCATAAATAGAAAATGAGGATCCTGTGATACAAGGTGGTTTTTTAACACATTAATGAGCTCACAGTAAATATTTCACAAATGTCCTCCGTTCCCACCTCCTCAATCATTTCCATTCATCCAGCATTTAAAAATAAGACGGACACAACAGTCTTCCACTTATAGTAATACGTACACCCTGTGACAAAATCACTGGCAAGGTGCTGGAGGGGAGATATGTTTCGCTGAGATTAATGGCTTCAGTGATGTAAAACCCAGGAGTTTTTCCTTCAGCACATTAAGTGTTGCAAGGGGTTAACAGACAATTTATTTAAGGGCTGGGCTTATTGTGGACAACTGTATAGTGGGTGAGAGGTGGTCCACCTTATCTCCACCCCAAGATGTGGTCTGAGGCTTAAATAGTTAGCCTCCAGAGGCATTCAGTGTTCAGGAGGCCTGGAGAGTGGAGCTCCAGTGGGTTGTGTCCTGTGAAGGAAAGCTGAACCTTTTGGATGTTGATTTTTCATGAGCAGGCAGAATTCCTTCAGATATATGGACTGTGTTATAATATTTTGTCTTTTTTTCCTGCTTTGCCCTAAGGGCCGTGTCCATTATCACCTCACTGTGGTGTATGACGCATGCATATAATAAACCTGTGGAGCACTGAAAGGAGACCGTGTTCCTGTGCAAACCTCTGTGTCAGCTCAGTGAATCGCTCTACCACAACCCATAGATGCAATTAATGAATTAAAAAAACGGAACTGAGGTCTGTAACTGCTGCCCTAAAATTAGGGTGAAAAAGAGATGTTTCCTTTTTAGTAATTCACCATGTTTTTTTAACTTTTCCTTGAATATTTGTCTATATAATGTATATTATATATTGATAAGCGAGCGTGCTCCTCAGAAAAGGTATTATTCGTGCATTCTCGAGTGCTAATGGTGTCCTTGGCATGCTTGAATAATAGATTTTTAGAGTTGCCATGCCTGCATGTCTCAAGACTGTTTGACAGCTGCAACACGTGGAGGGATTGCCTAACAAACAGGCATTCCCTGCATGTGTTGCAGCTGTCAAAAAGCCGCGAGACATGCAGCCATGCAAACTTGAACATAGTATTCGAGCACATGGAAGACACCTTATCCGAGCACACTCACCCATCACTAATTGTGACTCGTACACAGCAATTACAGTATGTTCTTGTTGAAACCCCTTGGTGTTCTTATCAGCAACACCGTTTCTATTGCCATATGATGCTCCCAAATAATTCTCCCACTCATACACTCAGAGTTCGGTATCTACACACTGAATCCCCTCCTACTGGTTCACCCCACATGTACAGTATAGAATGCGATGACTTCACAGTGCCACCAGCGTAGTATGATACCCCCTACAGCATGATGCACCTAAAGTGTCCCATCTATATGATATCCCCATAGTCCCACACTCACATAGTATCAAGGCCCCTGCACAGTATGATGCCTCAATAGCTCAGTAGTTAGTATGATGGTCCCCACAGCCCCGTTCTCAATATGAGGGCTCGCACAGCCTCCTACTCAGCATAATGCCACTACTTGCCCTCCCAATCAGTATTATGGCCACCACTCAGTATTATGGCCCCCACTCACTATGATTGCCTCGTCAGCAACCTATACCCTTAGCAGCCCATCATTAAGTATGATCGGCTCTCCCTTCAGTATGATTGGCCCCCACAAGCTTCCATTCAGTATGATTGGCCCCACCAGCCCCTCATTCAGTATAATTAAACCAACAATCCCCCATATAGTATGATTGGCCCATACAAGCCTACCTT
This sequence comes from Dendrobates tinctorius, assembly GCF_039654945.1. Taxonomy (NCBI): domain Eukaryota; kingdom Metazoa; phylum Chordata; class Amphibia; order Anura; family Dendrobatidae; genus Dendrobates; species Dendrobates tinctorius. The sequence goes on from NW_027361872.1 coordinate 9,543,039, forward strand.
ATTTAGTATCATGTCCCCCACAATTACTGACATTAAAACAAATAAAAAAACTATACTCACCTGGCCTTGCTCCCCACTCATCTGGTCTGTACAATGTGAGTGCTGAGGCTTCAGCACAGCAGGCACAATGTAGTGATATCATTGCACTTGCAGTGCACAGAGTCCAGAGATTTATTTGATCTTTTCAAAGGCCTTTGATACTGTACCACACAAAAAGTCTTACACTAAAGCTCCAGAAGTAGGGGCTATTGAAAACTATATGCAGATGAGTAAAAAATTGGCTAAAAGAGTCGTTGTAAATAGTAGATTCTCTAAATGAGTTAGCAGTGGAGTACCGCAAGGAAAGATGATTCCAGCAGCTAAATAGGAAAGGCTTATTTACTGTTAGAGAGGTAAGAATGTGAAATTCCCTACCACAAGAGGTAGTAATGGCAGACAGCTTTTAAAAAAACTGCTGTATCCTTTCCTACAGCTGAAATGGCATTATAGTTTATAAATAATTTATTGACAAAGAATATATAATTGGTGGAGAAAAGGTAAACTCTTTGGACACAAGTCTTTTTTTTCAACCTATGTCACTATGAGTCTGCTATTCACTGGCACAGGATCCAGGTTGTCTTACAGAGAGTCTCATTTATTTATTTATTTTACTCACTTATATAGCGCAATTAATTCCACAGCGCCTTACAGATGTAATTGGCACTGTCCTCATTGGGGCTCACAATCTAGATTCCCTATTAGTATGTATTTGAAGTGTGGGAGGAAGCTAGAGTACCCGGAGGAAGCCCACACAAACACGGTATTATGGAAAAGTCCCATATTTTAAGGGGGGGTTAGATTTGATAAAAGATTGCATAAGGTGTCTGCATAATAGTTGCGTAATTAGCAGTAAAAACAATAAATTGGCAAAAAATATATAATATATATCCATGTTATGATGGACAGACTTTATGATGCTTGACCTATGTCCCACACACCACTGTAAACACTTTTTTATTGGCAAAAATAGATGCTGGACATCACAAATAAGGGAAATTTTTAGCTTTTCTTAGTTAAAAAAAAGCTCCCACTTCTTCACAGCCAATATTTGTGTAACAGAAATGCCATGGAGACAATCTATATATGTCTGGTTATTTTTTATTTTATAATTCAAAAGAAGTTTAACTATTTTTTTTACAATTCCCCACATTTTGTCATCTGTCTATTCTGTCTAATCTGTTCCTTTCTTAATAATAGCAGGTCTGCAAGACAACCCTACTTCATAAGGAAAAAGGCTAAACCCATGGAGATTATGAGATGCTGGCCTGCTAACATCCATTCAGGTTACTCTTTTTCAGCAGTCCTACACTCCATATCTGCACTTGTCTATCACTATGCAAATAAAAAAAGGGTTAGATGTCTAACTCATAAGAGATATAATTGAGGTTCAAATATTAATATTGACCTTATGGGTCTATAAGGATTCTCAAAAGTTCTTCAAGCAAGGAGATTTTCAAAATTGTTGCAATCGTTTAGATCCAATGGAGATTGTTTCTTACAGAGTACACATTTACATTTAGTAGAAGTCAATGTTGTCATCCCTTGGGATGGAAAACATTTGCAATAAGTTCTAAGAATTTTCTTTACTAGTAAAAGAAAAATCTTTGTCATGATAGCAACAACTAGAATCATAAAAAACACTTTAATAAGGAAGTAAATTATCTCAGAGATCCATCCATCTAGACCCTTAAACCAATTCGGGGAGTTCAACCATAACATCCATGATAACACCTGAAGATCATCAAAATAATTTGCCTTGTTAGACACCTTTTTACCTTTACAGCTTCTTCTATATGATGTGTAACCTCCAGAGGACCTGCACGGTCAATATGGTGACAATATGCTGGACCATGAAACTGACAACACCCTCCTTGTATTGCAAAAGAATGGGGAGACAAAAAAGCGCAATAGGGTCTTATCCACATTACAACGGATAGAATATATCATAAAATTTGCTCACCTGGCTAGGATGAGATAGGAGCATGTAGGTAGTGGCTGCTGCAGATCCACAGGTCTTCAATGACCAGAAGAAATGAAGTATTCAAAGGGAATTCGTAGTTACAATTCCACGCTGCCGCTGAGACAAATTACCGGAAATTGTTGTAAAATTACAGTGGTTTTATTCAACGCGTTTCAGGGGTCTCATGCCCCCTTCATCAGGAAGGTGTGGTTATTCCTGATGAAGGGGACATGAGACTCCTGAAGCGCGTTGAATAAAACTACTGCAATTCTACAACAATCTCCGGGACTTTGTTTCAGCGGTAGTGCGGAATTGTAACTACGAATTCACTTTGAATACTTCAACACCCTACTTGTGAAATTGTTAGATGATCAAGCATAATTGTGCTAATTGGTGATTAAGATAAGCTGTAGGGTATATACTGAACTAATACTTAGGATTTCAAAAAGATAATCAGTAACATAGCCAAAAATATAACCAAGTTCCTCTATCATTTGAGCACCTCTTATTGTTCGGAGCATGACTCCTAAAGCCATTCCTTCTTTCCAGTAACATGATGTATGCACTAAGTGCTTGGCGTGATACTGGAAAACAGGACCACAACAACATGTAAAATAATTACATTTCTTAAGGAAATGTTGTCTGTGAGACACAGAGAAAGGGTCAGAAAGGTCTTACCACTGCATGGATATAGTAGCACATCACTCCTAGAAGAAGAGCTTAGTCTATGTGCTTTTCGCGTGTAATGTGACACAATGCTAAGGGAGAGCTGTAGCTGAGAGAGCTGTACAGCCGAAGCACTCAGTCAGAATTGTGATAACTTGATTGTGATAAGTACTTCTGTGCAGTAAAGAAAAAAATACCACAAAGTTGACTTGCAAAATTCACCAACCTGTGCTCGAAATCATAGTTTATGGTTTCAACGGAAACCTTCAAGAAGAACCTGAAGACCCACCTGTTCCGACAAGCCTACAGCCTGCAATGATCCTCGGTCTACGGAACCACCGCACAACCTGCTCTACCCTCTCCTACTGTATCCTCACCCATCCCTGTAGACTGTGAGCCCTCGTGGGCAGAGTCCCCTCTCCTTATGTACTTGTGTGTCCCTTCTCGTACACATGTTTATTATACTTGTCTATATTTCCCTTTTTCACATGTAAAACGCCATGGAATAAATGACGCTATATAAATGCATAATAATAATAATAGTTTATCTCGGTCATGCAATATACATACTTAAAAGTGGTGAATTTAGAACACAGAGCTTCAAAATTTTACAGGATAGTAAATGCAAATAAACTGAACCTAAAATACACCTTAAGTATTTTCCTTTTTGGGATATAAATGACACCCTTATTCTGTATACAGGGAACTGACGATTAATGATGACTTCAGTTCTGCAGGCACTTCTGTGTGTCGCTAGCTCTTGAGTCTGACAACAGGTAGTGTGACACGCTTACACCTTTCATAATGTGATAATGGTGCCACCGGGCATGTGACTCATATTCAGGGGCTGTGCCATATATGACAAAATGTTATTTCTTGTGATTTCCATCAACATCACTGAATTCTGCAAACATTAACTACTTGAGGACCTCCTAATGTCTTAAACATCAGACTGATATTCATATGACTTAGCAAAGACATTTTAGAACGTTATCAAAAGCTGCATGGAGATCATAGGTAAACAAAGGGTAACCAGTGGTTTACAACACCCAGTTTAATAATACACTGCACTGACAGACTTTTTATGTTTCATAAAATGCAAAAATAATTAACAATTATTCCTTTTTTTTTGAAAGATTCCTGTTCTGCCAGTATTTCAACTCAGGTATTAAACACAGAAGAAGCCATGGCTTTTAGACATGCAGTGGTCCAAAAATTATCACTTTTTGAGGAGCAGTAACAAGTTTGCTGCTTTGTAAGTGAAAAGCAGCAGCTTTTTAATAAATATTTTAAAAAATATCCTTTTTTTGAGAACAGCAAAAGGTTTGCTTCCTGTAAAGTGAAGAAGTAAAGGCTTTTAAAAAACCCATGCAGAAGATATACCTTTTTTTGAGAGCAGTTTCCAGTTTATTCAATATGGAAGAGGGTTTCCAGCAGCAGTACATATAGTTGTAGAGATGTCCAACTCTGTAAAGCCAGCACTTGGAGTCCCAGCAGCAGCAGTACATTATAGCTATAGAGCACAGTGGGAAGGCCAGAGATGTGCTGTTGTCTGCTGCCTCAACTACTTGTTGAATTCATAGTGCTGCCACAGGCAGGCAGCCTAGACTCTGCTTGTTGTGGAGATGGGTACTATAGTCACACATGTGTTAAGAAGTAGAGATGAGCAAATATTTCAATGTTCGGTTTGGCTCAGGATAGCTGAATTTGTAATATTCGCCGATTTAATCATCGATTTAATCATCGAATATAGGCGAACATGCACAGCACAAAAGCCGGTGTTTCCCACTGGCATAGCGCTTCTGATTGGCTGTCAGAAGACAGCGGGAGTGCTCAGCTGTGATCGGAGCCCATGTCCTGGATATGTCTGTGTGTGGTGGCTCTTGAAGCAATGTCTCCAGTAGCAGTCTGCTCCTTGTGAATCTCCCCAAAATTTTTGAATAGCCTTTTTTTAACAATCCTTTCAAGGCTGTGGTTATCCCGGCTGCTTGTGCACCTTTTTCTACCACACTTTTTCCTTCCACTCAACTTTCCATTAATATAGTTGTGGATACAGCACTCAGTGAACAGCCAGCTTCTTTAGCAATGACCTTTTGTGGCTTACCCTCCTTGTGGAGTGTGTCAGTGACTGCCTTCTGGACATCTGTCAAGTCAGCAGTCTTCCCCATGATTGTGGAGCCTACTGAAACAGACTAAGGGACCTTTTTAAACACTTAGGAAGCCTTTGCAGGTGTTTTTTGTTAATTATTCTTATTTACTGAGATAATGACTTTTGGGTTTTCATTGTCTGTAATCCATAATCAACAGAATTAACAGAAATAGACACTTGAAATAGATCACTGTTTGTAATGACTCTATATAATATATGAGCTTCACTTTTTGTATTGAAGACCTGAAATAAATTAATTTTATTGATGATGTTGGAATTTTGTGAGAAGCACCTGAATATAAGTACATAAAAGATTTATCTCTGTTAAGCTTTTCCTATTTTCTAATTGTTTTGCTTTAGCACCTGAGCATTTACTGCATAAATACATTTATTAGGGTATGTGCCCACGATCTGGAACTGGCTGTCCTTTGGACGCAGCGCATGTTCTCTGTGTCCAAAACGCTGCAGGCTTTTGAACACAGGTGATCCCGCATGTGTTCACTGAATTGTGCAGATTCACCTCGTCCAATACATTATATGGGTGAAATTTCTCTTGTGTCTGGAGAGACATGTCACATTTTCTCCACGGGTGAGCCGCGGGCATCTCTGGAGGCATAGTGGACATGGGATTTCTTAAAATCCAATCCGTTATGCTGTAACATCTGGATTCTGGGGGTTGGATGCTGCACAAGTACACAACTTCCAACCCGCAGCTTTTACTGATCATCTGTACATACCTTTTCGGGTAGCATAGGTCTCCATAGCTTTGTTACGCATGCAGGATGGACATACCGATGGTGTATCCTGAGCAGTTGCACAAGGTCCCAGGGAATAAGGGGCCCACTTATATCTCCAAACTAGGTGGAATTGTGCATCATGATGAAATATTGGATGGCAAAGGGCCCATGTATTGTTCTTGCACAGGGGCCCTCTACAATGTGTGCCCACTCCTGTACGTATTGTTAGGAGTCAGGTTTCTGCGGTCGCTATGCAGGAATCCAGACCCTCACATTCTGCAGTCTCCTGCTCTTTATCCACTGCAGAAGAGATTGCAGAGGAGATTGCCTTGAAGCAAATCTCTCCTGAGGCTAAGTCCTTCCATCCACCTTCTGAGCATGCTCATGAGATGATCTCTCATTGGAGATCGGGAGTCATGTGCTCATGTCCCGCTCCAGATCTCATTGGTCCATCTCGGAGATCTGGAAGCTTCCGGAAGGTCCCGGCTGCTATAAAAGGCGCACATGGCTGTTCCGCCATGCGATAGTATAGACTGTACTTGCTGCTGTGTGAATGTCGATGAATGCATGATTCTGGTGAATAACTCATTTGAAACCCCTATCCTTTGATATTTCGCTTGTGTGAGGGATTGAGTTTAGTACCAGCGCCAACGCCAGCACGCCTCTGCTTCATTGTCCACAGCTGCTAGCATCCGACAATGCGCTCGCACTTAGCATTGTCGTATAACGGCAGTGTCCTACGCCGCGCCGCAGTAGCAGCCCACTTAAGCGTTCGCGGCTGCGACGCTACACACACGGTAGGTCTAGAAGGACTTTGTGCCGCCATCTTGGGCTACTCCTGTGACCTTATACCATGTGTGTAACTACTCTGAGTACCTGTGACCTTAACAGGCTCAGCTCATTTGTTTATGTACATAGGCGTCACTGTGATTTAACAGAGATTGCTCTGTGCACTTGGGTGATGCTTAACCCTGTGCACATTACCGCCATATTGCTCTGCCACCATCTAGCAGTGGTTATACCACCTACTACACGGTGGACCCCGAGCGGCGAACGCACTTTATTTATATTTTTATTTAGTGCGTTCCGCTGTTTCTAACATTATACTAGCGCCAGGGTCTGGCTAGTGATGGCAGAACAGCAGCAACTCTTGCAGTGCATTCGGCAGCTTGAGGGCCGGTTGGCCACTCTTGAGAGGGCTCTCTCAGCTGCGCAATCCACCAAAGCTGCTGTACAAGTAATCACTGACGCAATTACACGTATGTCCACGTCCTCCCACGCGCCAACAGTTACCCGCCTCCCGTTGCCCGATAAATTTTCTGGTGATGGTGCAACCTGTAGGGGTTTCATCAGTCAATGCTCTATCCAGCTGGAGCTACTGGCTGCGCGATTCCCTATGGAGCGGGCCAAGGTGGGGTTTATTGTCTCCCTTCTGTCAGGCAAGGCGATGGAGTGGGCTACGCCACTATGGGAGCATGGTGACCCAGAGGTTCGGACTGCTGCTCAGTTTTTAACAGCTATTAAGCAGGTCTTCCTCAGTCCACGGGTCATGCACGACACCTCTCTTCAGCTTTTGGCTTTGACCAAGGGATCCCTCTCGGTTAGTCAGTATGCTGTTCGTTTTCGGACACTGGCTTCCGAGCTGGAGTGGTCTGACAAAGCCCTTATCCTTGTGTTTTGGAGCGGTTTGGCGGAGCATGTCAAAGATGCTCTCTCTACCAGAGAGGTTCCCGCAACTTTGGAGGAGCTGATTGCCATTTCCACCTGCATTGACCTCCGTTTTTCAGAGTGCGGTATGGAACGTGCTCAATCGAAGCGGAAGGTTATATCAGCTCCCAACTTTTTTGAGCCTCTGGAACCACCCGAGCCAGAGATTCCACCCCCTGAGCCCATGGAGGTGTCTTGCGCCGTTCTCGAGGTGTGTCCGACACAAGACTCTATTTGTGGTTACCGTTGTCAACTTGCTGTTGCTCCGGACAACAGCGCTCCGCAATGGCCAAACTCTGTGTCGCCAGGTAAGACCTTTGTCCCTCATCACCTTCGGCTGAGAGTCCTCGCGTGGGCACACGCCTCCAGGAGGGGTGGTCACTGCGGCTATATGCAGACCACAAAACTCCTGGCAAGGTCTTATTGGTGGCCGCACAGGGCTCGGGATGTAAAAAAATATATTCGGGCCTGTGCCTTTTGTTCATGGGATAGCCTCACCAAACAGAGAGTGGCGACACCCGCCGACACACGGCGGTGTTCCACTTTAACTTCCGCTCTCGTTGTCTCCCATTTGTCCCTTCTTAAACCTGGTGATCTTGCCATCCCTGATGCCTTCTGCGTGACCAGGGTTTCCTTGTCACCTACCCGGACATCAGACTTGCCCTCGGACGAGTCTGAGGCCTAAACCACTAATATGCACAAGTTGGCGGGTCGGAAGTCTCAGGGAGGGGGGGCCCTAGGAGGGGGGGTAATGTTAGGAGTCAGGTTTCTGCGGTCGCTATGCAGGAATCCAGACCCTCACATTCTCCTGTCTCCTGCTCTTTATCCACTGCAGAAGAGATTGCAGAGGAGATTGCCTTGCAGCAAATCTCTCCTGAGGCTAAGTCCTTCCATCCACCTTCTGAGCATGCTCATGAGACGATCTCCCATTGGAGATCGGCAGTCATGTGCTCAGGTCCCGCTCCAGATCTCATTGGTCCATTTCGGAGATCTGGAAGCTTCCGGAAGGTCCCGGCTGCTATAAAAGGCGCCCATGTGCTAGTATAGACTGTACTTGCTGCTGTGTGAATGACGATGAATGCATGATTCTGGTGAATGACTCATTAGAAACCCCTATCCTTTGAAATTACACTTGTGTAAGGGATTGAGTTTAGTACCAGCACCAGCGCGCCGCTGCTTCATAGTCCACAGCTGCTAGCATCCGACATTGCGCTCACGCTTAGCATTGTCGTATAGTGGCAGTGTCCTACGCCATGCCGCAGTAGCAGCCCACTTAAGCGTTCGCGGCTGCAACGCTACACACACGGTAGGTCTAGAAGGACTTTGTGCCGCCATCTTGGGCTACTCCTGTGACCTTATACCTTGTGTGTAACTACTCTGAGTACCTGTGACCTTAACAGGCTCAGCTTGTTTGTTTATGTACATAGGCATCACTGTGATTTAACAGAGATTGCTCTGTGCACTTGGGTGACGCTTAACCCTGTGCACATTACCGCCATATTGCTCTGCCACCATCTAGCAGCGGTTATACCACCTACTGCATGGTGGACCCTGAGCGGCGAACGCACTTTATTTATATTTTTATTTAGTGCGTTCCGCCGTTCCTAACACGTATTGTCTTAACATCAAAATGCTGCTTTACCCTTTTTGTTAAAAAAAACAAGAAGACTGCTTGGCACTCCTAATCTGGGTGCACAAATAGAATTCCACTCCACAATTAATAAAAAATAAATTCAGCGCTCCAACAATTGATGCAAAGATAACCAATTTTTATTGGAAAAATTATCCACTCTTTGCAGTGTTAACATTTTGGCCTAACATGGCCTTCTTCAGAACATAAAAATGCTCAGTGTAGAGAGAGTGGGTGCGGAGGGAGGAAAACCTTGGAATAACACAAACAAATGTAATGTCATGAAATAGTTGCAGGGCATAATGGAGAAGCTCCTGCCTAAGGTCATGCCAGCCTTATTTTGCCAATAAAATCTTCTGCTTTGTGTATAATGATGGCAGGCATTTTTTTGGTGACACACATAAGCAAAATGGCATATTGTTCAAATTTGCCGGGTCCAGCAAATTCCATAAAATTCAGCATTAATTTGATACACATCAAATCAATGCGCTCATGTCACGATAGGACTGGCAAGTAAATTGGGACCAGGGGCACCTTTCCTGGCTCTAACACTAGGGGGCGCCCTAGCTCACCCTGTTTCCCAGGATACATCAGATGGCGAGGATGCCGGGGCCTCCACCCTTTCCTTGTCTCCTAACCGCAGCCCTGCATCTGTCCCCTTCCCCCACCCGGGGAAGAGAGGCGCTATCATGTACCGCAGTACACCAACCCGACAGACAGGGGAACAAAGACAAGGGTAAAAGAAAATTCCATTCACACAAAATATACTCTCACAAATAACTGAGGTTTTCACCAGGCTGTGAAGGAAGGGGGAAGAAAATAGAGGAGGTAAGGATGAGGAATTTCCACGAGTACAAACCAGGCAACAGTCGCACAATGAACTCCTCCAGCTCTCCTATGTAGCAAGTGCTAACTCAAACAAGGATTTGGCCAGCAGGCCTAGCTTTTATAGGAGAGAGGAGTGGCTAACCAAGCACAGCTGAATGCAGGGATTTCCACATGGCTGTTTAACCCCTTTCCCGCTGAAAGAAAACAAACATATTCAATACACCGAAGAAGTGCTTCTTCTCAGCGGTGAAGCAGGAGCCATCAGATGCTGCTGTTTTCTGGCTCTGCTGTGTCGCGGTAACCCTGCGACAGTACCCCCCTTCTACGAGGGACTTGCGGAACCTCAGGGTCTGGTTTCTCTGGGTGTGCCACATGAAAGTTCCGAACCAGTATGGCGGCATGGACGTCAGAAGCTGGGACCCACATCCTCTACTCAGGACCGTACCCCTTCCAATGTACCATGTATTGAAGTGATCGACGAACAAGATGTGAGTCTAAGACCTTTGCTATCTGGAACTCCAGATTACCATCAACAACGACAGGAGAAGGTGGCAGAGATGAAGGTCCTGCAGAATTATAGATTTGAGATATCATTTGAATGCAAATTCAAATTTCTTCTTATTACACAGTTAGCTCAATAAGGTGTCCAGACAGCTTTAAATGTTTTTGAAATTTCACAAATGTGTTGCTGTAAGTTTGGAACAAGTGTGAACTGTTAATAGACTGAGCTGGAAGCATGCTCTGGCATTGGAAAAGATCATGATTGTTCATTTAGACTGTTTAACTGTGATTTATCATGCATCCAATAACTCATGTTCCATGTAATCAGATGCAGTGAGAAAATCACAAAACATTAAATGTTATTGTCAATTTTAAAGAAAACTTTGTAATGTGACAAAATAAATGTTTAATACATTTTTCAGGAAATACATTTAGAGGCAAACACAGATATATGGATAATACGTAGAATAATTCCAGGAGTAATAAATATACCAGCAAACTTCCATCTTCAAAATTAAAAAAATTATTTTTTTCATGTTTTTTCTGCTTTGTTCTCTGTTTATTTGCAAACATGAAATAAAAATAATTGCTCATGTAGGTAAATCATTCTTATCACCACTCTTAAAACTCCTGAGTGGCTTCCAGGAAAATATATGAAACTTTCTGGACTCCTAAAAGAGTTGGCAAAACATTCATGCACTGCTGAAGCCTCTTGAATAGTGATGGGTAGAGTGGAGCGAAACGGGTGGGCCAAATTCAGAAGTCGCCGAAGCGTGAGGTCGGACATGAGGTTGCCGACTTGAGCGCCAAAGTCACGTTTCCCACAATGCTTCCAGCGCCTTTTCTCAGCCGATCATCAAGGACGCACACTGTGGGCAACGCAATTACATAGGCAGCGGCCCCCACCTTCTTAGAGAAGGGCATTCAAGTGAGTGGCTAGCTTTGTGTGGCGTCACAGTGGCTATAAAAGGCCGTGACCACCGACCGCCATCTTGCTGATCTTAGCATACGGGGAGGTTGCTGCTGCTCGTTCTCAATAGAGAGAGTGTTTAGGCAGGAAAAAAAAGTGCTTCTGCTGATAGCAATTTTCACTGTACAACGCAACAGTATAGTGTGCAGTGACAGGGGAGGATATATATGTGTGCAGCAGCTCTGTTGGTGATTAGGCTGCCTTATAAGGCTCCCTGATAGCTGCATTGCTGTTTGCACACTGCTGTGCAGAGTGCTTTTTTAAAAGCAAAAAAAATTTTATTCCTTTTCTCTGCACAGTTACCAAGCGTTCATTTTTTCACACTTTTGTGTGCAGCAGCGCTGGTGGTTATTTGGCTGCCTTATAAGGCTACCTGATAGCTGCACTGCAGTGTGCACACTGCTGTGCAGACTGCTTTTTTCAAAGCAAAAATACTTTTATTCCTTTTTTTCTGCACAGTAGTTACTGAGCGTAAATTTTTGCACACACCGTATAGAGGTGTACGCTCCTCACACACTACCGTGTACCGACTGGTATCACAGACAAATACATGCTATATGTGTGTGACTCTGTAAAAAAATACATGGAGATTAACATTTTTCCATACATACACTGTACAGAGGTGTCCAATTCTCAAACAGTATCGGATATCTGCTGTTCTAATTACGGTCACATCTACACAGAGTCAGCGTGTGTGTGTGAGACTCCGTAAATACTTATACGGACATTTCCATTTCTCCATACACCGCATTGAGCTGTCCGATTCAAAAACAGTATTGTATATCTGCTGTTCTTATTACGGTCACATCTACACAGAGTCAGCGTGTGTGTGTAAGACTCTGTAAATACATATACGGACATTTCCATTTCTCCATAAACCATATTGAGCTGTCCGATTCTCAAACAGTATTGTATATCTGCTGTTCTTATTATGGTCACATCTATACAGAGTCAGCGTGTGTGTGACACTCCGTAAATACATATACGGAGATTGACAGTTTCACCAACAACATATACAGCTGTACACTTCTGATACAGTACTGTATATCTGCTTGTTGGATTACGGTGAAATACATACTGGGTGAGCGTCTGTGACTCACAAAATATATTCGGAGATTTCACTTTTTACATACACCTCACACAGCTGTACGCTCATCATACAGTACCATTTCTCTGCTGGTATTTTTGGTACATTTTCCCAAACATGAGGAAGTATGGTGGAAGAGGCTGCGGACGTGGGCGGGGGCGCATCTGGTACTGATGGTGGTGGTGGTGCATCGGCTGGTTCTGGCAATAGCACAATAGCAGCTAAGGCAGGAGGTGTTGAGCCTGCGTCATCGTCTGGCACAAGAAGGCCTTTAGGGTTCCCTTTTCTGGGAGTAGGTAAACCGCTTTTAAAGCCGGAGCATCAGGAACAGGTTTTGGCTTACGTTGCCGAAACAGCCTCCAGCTGTATTGCCTCCTCTTCTGAAGTTACAAAAACTGCAAGCACAGAGTCGTCAGTGAAGGCTTCTGGTCAGGAACAACACCTTTCCTTGTGTCTTTCACCCACACCAAAAGTGAAGGTTGCCACAGCACACACTTCATATTACTCCATGGAGCTCTTTTCACATACCATTCCTGGGTTATCAAGTCAAATCCTGAATTCCCCAGTCCAAGATGAATCTGACATGGAGCGCACTGATGCACAGCCACTGCTAGATGATTCTGCTGGTACATTCACCCACAGCACTACATTGCCCTCTCAGTCTACTGAGCCCAAATCAGACCCTGATGAAACTCAAGTGCCCCTTCCCACATACTATACCACCTTACACGGTGACACAGAGGAAGGTGCAGATGACATTGAAGATGAGGTCATGGATGACCCATTTGTTGACCCGGATTGGCATCCATTGGGGGAAGAGGGTGCCGGTGACAATAGGTCAGAACTGGAGAAGGATCCGCAGCAGGCATCGTCATCACAGCAGCGGTTATCCAGCAGGCCCGTAGCTGTCAAAAAACTTGGTAAGAAAACTAAAAGAGTTGCAGGACAGCTTGGCCAGATGGTTAAATTAGCACAGTGTGCAAGCCCTGAAAATTTGTACCATAGTAGGAAGAGTGCTGTTTGGCACTTTTTTAAACAAAATCCTACTGATGACACAAAGGTTATCTGTAAGAAGTGCCGAAGGACCTTTAGCAGAGGGAAAAATCTACAAAATTTGAATACCAGTTGCATGCTTAGACATTTAACCAACATGCACTTGCAAGCGTGGACGGACTACAAAAGCTCAGGTAGCACATGTGCACCTGCTCCGACTGAAGTTAGCCGGCAACGCTCCATCACTTCCCCCACTGTAAGGCCACCATTAAGTACACTACCATCAAAAAATGTTGAGGTGTCGTCGCTAGGCCAAAGCAGTCAGGGAATCACAATATTTTCACGAGGAAACACTGAATCTAGGCCATCAACACCCTCACCATCACCAACCCTTTCTCAGTCCATCAGGTCCAAAGCTAGTTCCCCCATATGCAGCTCTCAATTCCAGCTCACCCTACCAGACACTCTCAGTAGGACAAGAAAGTACTCATCCTCTCATCCGCGTACACTGGCTTTGAACACCTACATTGCCAAACTGATCTCATTAGAGATTCCATTTGGTTGAAAGCGAAGCTTTCCGAGAGCTCATGGCCTACGCTGTCCCATGCTATGACCTACCCAGTCGGCATTTCTTTTCTCAAAAAGCCATCCCTGCCCTCCACTGGCATGTGCAAGACTGCATTGTCCATGCACTAAAACAATCAGTGAGTGGAAAGGTGCACCTCACAACAGATGCATGGGCCAGAAGGCATGGTCAGAGCCGGTACGTGTCCATCACTGCGCACTGGGTTAATGTGGTGGATGCAGGCTCCACAGGGGACAGCGGTGGTGGAACAGTGCTGCCTAGCCCACGGTATAGGAAACAGTTGGCTGTAGGCGTTCGACCCTCCTCCTCCTCCAGAAGCGAAAGCTCGTTGACAGAGCACAGTCGCGCAAGCACTCCATCCACATCTGTCAGTGTTGCACACGAGGTTTCCCACTATCGAACAGATAGTGGTAAGCGGCAGCAGGCTGTTTTAAAAATTGTCTTTGGGCGACAGCAGACACACCGCGGAGGTACTGGCCGACTACTTGCATCGACAAACTGAGTCATGGCTGGGCAGTCTACATCTTGAGCCAGGCAAGGTAGTCAGTGATAATGGGCAGAATTTTGTGGCAGCCATAGCCCTTGCAAAACTCACACACATACCTTGCCTGGCTCACACCTTGAACCTGGTGGTGCAGTGCTTCCTAAATAATTATCTGGAGTTAACAGCCCTGCTCCATATGGTGCGAAGACTTTGCTCGCACATCCGTTGCTCGCCTGTACACTCCAGTCGTATGCAGAAGCTGCAGCGATCACTCCACCTCCCCAAGCACCGCCTAATCATAGACGTTGCTACAAGATAGAACTCCACCATGCACATGGTTGAGAGGCTGTGCGAACAGAGGCCAGCTGTAATGCATTTGTCGGAGGATATATGGGCAGGCAGTTTGAGGCAGACATGAAGTTGTCGGGTGTGCAGTGGTCAAAGCTGAAAGACCTCTGTAAAGTCCTTCAGTGTTTTGAGGAATGCACACGGCTGGTAAGCGCAGACGACGCCATCATAAGCATGAGCATACCACTTATGCGTCTGCTCATGCAAACTTTGACGCACATTAAGGATCAGGTGTCTGCAGCTGAGGAGCAACAGGAAGAGGAGGAGGGAAGCCTTGATGACAGTCAGCCATTGTCTGGTCAGGGAACTGTCGTGGATGAGGTGGAGGAAGAAGAGGAAGATGAGGAGGAGGATGAGGGGGATGATTATTTTGGGGGGGAGGATGCTTCTAAGAGGGCAAGAGAAAATGTGGGCATACCAAGGTAAGGTACACTGTTTGTGCTTGGCTGGAGGGATGTGAATTTGCCAGAAAGTGCTCCTCCACCCACCACTGGCAGTGCAGCATTGACACCTGGAACATTGGCCCACATGTGTGATTATGCCTTGTGGGTCCTAAAAAGTGACCCCCGCATTGCCAAAATGATGAGGGATGACAACTACTGGTTGGCCAGCATCCTCAATCCACACTATAAAGGCAAATTACACAACATCATGCCACAGGAGAACCTAGAGCTAATATTGGCTAACAAACAAGCAACTCTGGTAAACCGTTTGCTTGAGGCATTCCCAGCACACAGCAGCGGAGCTGGTTCTCCCTCGAGCCGTAGTGGGCAAAATGGAAGAGGTGTTCGTGGTGCACACAGGCGAACTGGCGTTGGAGACAGGGGTTTCCTGACCATGTTGTGGTCTGATTTCTCAAGTACCACTCACACGACAGCTAATACAGAATCAATTGAAAGTGAGAGGAGACAGCAGTTGTCAACTATGGTTACAAACTACTACTACTCCCATATCGAGGTTCTCCCTCACAGGTCATTCCCTTTTGATTATTGGGCCTCTAAACTGGACACATGGCCTGAATTGGCACAATATGCCTTACAGGAGCTCGCTTGCCCTGCTGGTAGTGTGCTATCTGAAAGAGTCTTCAGTGCTGCTGGATCAATCCTGACAGAAAAAAGGACCCGTCTGTCGACCCAAAATGTTGATGATCTAACCTTCATTAAAATGAACCATGTATGGGTTTCAAAGGATTTTGTCCCACCTTCCCCTGAAAACACATAGGTTGCCAGAAAAAAGGCTCGCTTTTGGCCTCCTCTTCCTCGGACTTCTCCAATTCCTCCATTTGCTGCTGCTGAAAGTCCAGCCTACACATCAACATATGCCATTTTTTTAACTTCCCTAACTGGGCTGCCCATCCCACCCAAGACCGGGGTCACCACCTGGCACACCTGGGCAAGTGCTGTTGCCCTGAACAGGTGTGTGGCCCCACCCTTGGGTGATGGCACTGGCACAGGGCCTTTCATAGTACAGTAAAGTGTCTCTGACGGTGGGGGGGCCCACTCGCCATCAGATACCCTGGCATACTATGAGGGGCCCTGTGCCAGTACCGTCGCCCACGAGTGGGTCCCCCCTGCTTGCTCTGGGACACAGCACTTGCAATACCTATCTGACAGCGAAATTCAGGTTAGAGAGCATGATGACATCACGTCTGTATGCCCTCTACCGAAACAGTACAAGTGCAGAGAGCTTGAAGACGGCAATGCTGAGGATTCGAGAGTAGAGCAGTGCCCAGCGAGGAGAGGTATTTAATTTTTTTAAATGTTGGGAGCATTTTTTGGGGAGCAATATACACTGGAGAATGATATATGGGGCCCATCATACACTGGAGCATCATCCATTTAGCCCATCATATACTGGAGCATTCCAAATGGGGGACATCATACACTGGAGCAGCATTTATGGGGCCCATTATACACTGGAGGATTAGAAATGGGGCCCATTATATATGGAGCATTCTTTGGGCCCACAAGACAGTGGAGCGTCATCCATGGGGGCCAACATATGCTGTAGCATTATGTGGAGCTCATCATATGCTGTATGGAACATTATATGGGACCAATTATTCTATATGGAGAAATATATGGGGCTTATTATTCTGTACGGTGCACTAGGTGGTGGCCATAATACTGTATGGAGTAATACACTGTCTGTTTTTTGAGCTATTGTAGAATTTAAAATAGATATCAGTCATGTCATGTAAGCAGTGAAGTATTTTTCATTGCACTATACCTATATTTCTGTGCCGTATCGGAGCATTATGAATTGTGGTATGTGTTAAAAGGGCGCACTGACACTCTTTGGCCCAGGGCACACGAAAACCTGGCGCCAGCCCTACCCCCCCACAACTTTAGCCAAATAAACCCCAGTTTTCAATGCGTAACTATTATTATAAAGTAAATTAAGGTTGACAAGCTTAAGTAATAAGAATTGATGTCGTTGGCATTGAAATGGGCACTGTAGGTGTGTTTACTGTCCTCACTCCCTGCCGACATTGATTCCCCATTGACTTGCATTGGGTTTTGTGTTTCAGTCGGACCCCGACTTTTCCCTATAGTTGGACTATTTCGTTTGACCCGACTTTTAAGAAAGTCGGGTTTCCTGAAACCCGACTCGACCTGAAAAAAGGCAAAGTCGCTCATCTCTACTGATGGGCACACCCGTGGATGTTCGGGTTCGGCAGGTTTGGCCGAACATCTAAAAAAAGTTTGATTCGGGTACCAGAACCCAGACCCCATTCAGATGGGGTCCTGAATATCCGCTTTTTGCCATGCTGTTATATGTATGACAGCAAGGCAAACATGTGATCTGGTCAGGAAGCTGTGGTTCCCATGCTGTCAGATGACAGCGTGAGCCAGCAGCTGTGGCCCACGATGAAAAGGTTTTCTTCAGTCTCAAGAGTCAGCTGACGAATGCATAAAACAGCAAGAGCACTTACCACTGATGGGAGCATTCTTCAGCTGGTGCTTGTGCTATAAATAAATAAATAAATATTTTTTTTTTAAAAATGACACATGTTCTCTTCTAGCTGATAGCTGCCGGCTGCAACCTTCAGCTGGCAACTTTATCATTGCTGGTTATCAAGAATAGAGAGGTCCCCATGCCGTTTTTTATAAATTATTTAAACAATTTTAAAAAATGTCTTGGAGTCCCTACATTTTTGACAACCAACCAAGCTAAAGAAGAAAGCTGGGGGCTGGTATTCTCAGGCTCGTAAGGAGCCATGGATATTGTCCCTCCAACCTAAAAATATCTGCTCGCAGCCGCCCCAGAAAAGGCGCATCTGTTAGATGGGCCAATTCTGACGCTTTGTCCTCCTTTTCCCACTTGCCCTGAAGCCTTTGCCACATGTAAAAAAAAAATAATGAACAACCATGATACTCACCTTTCACCTAATCCACCAAAGCTCATGTCTGCTGTAGAAAAACCCAAAAATAATTAACAACCATATTCTGATGAGAGAGTACTACTCCCTTCTCTCCTGGGAGAAGATCCAGGCAAAGTACTAGAATTAGCACATTTAATAGATGTGCCTTTTTTGAGGAGGCCGTGAGCTGCTATTTTTATCCTGGGGAGGGAAAATATCCATGGCCCCTTACCAGCCTGAGAATGCCAGCTCTCAGCTGTCTGTTTTAGATTGGCTGGTTGTCAAAAATGGGGGGACAGCCATGCCATTTTTTTAAATGATTTATTTAAATAATTTAAGAAAATGTCTTGGGAACTCCTCTGTTCTTGATAACCAACCAATATAAAGCTGAGAGCTGAAGGTAGCAGCCCACAGTTGTCAGTTTTGCCATGCTGGTTATCAAAAATATTAGAGACTTAATGTCATTTAAAAAAAATATCTATTTATTTAGAGCACAGGTGTCGGCTGCTGAATAGTCCCATCAGCCGTGACTGCTCTCACTGTTTTCAGTGACAGCAGGCATAGGTTGATGGGAGTAGTACTCTCTCATCCAACTAGAAGATAGGAAGCGATGCATTTCAAGCGTAGTCCAACATTCTTTGTCAGGCTTCAACTGAACTCTGACAAAGAATGTTGGACTATGTTTGCACGCCTTGCTTTCTACTTTCTGACTTGGATATACATTTTTAACATATTTATATGGAATAAAAATCTACAATTTTTTTTACCATGGGCTGGATTAAATCTTCATGTTTTCTCTATTTGATACACAACTGGTCGGATCTTGCTTTGCGTGCAGACTGAACTACAATTTTTGGTGAGCTCGAAAATTCATTTTTTTTCTTACTGGTATAATCTGTCTAATAATGAAGTCTATTTACAATTTGGCACACAAAAGCAAGTGTCTAGGGTTGCAGGATGCAGGAGGCGGTAAGATGCTGCTTCCAGATTACAATAAAATCTAGTAGCATATGAAGGAGAGGGCAAAAAAGAATGTCTGAACTTGATGCATAGCAAGATATTTCAACAGCTTTTAAGATAATGAGCAGTTTATGATATGAAGCAGTTATCCTGCAGTCTGGCTCTCCAGCTACTTGACACTAGAAACCTATAAATGTTATTAGCATTCAGCTCTTATAAGAGCCTTTGGAAGGCTGCTTGAAGTGTTCATGATTACTGTATATGCCCGGCTCCTGCTGTCTCACAAGACAGTTGAGAAGAGAAAAATGGAGTCTACAAAACAGAACACCTGGATGCAGATAAGTAACAGAGCAATGCAAGAAGGAGGTTATTTGTGTCCAGTTTGAGTATATACAGTCCTCAGCATAATTACACCGCCAACAAATTTGTCAGAAAACCTTTTGTTTCCTTTCACAATCAATGTTTTCTATTGGATACCATAGTATAAAATACGCCAACAAATGTGGGCTATTGATTACCAACAAAATTTGCTATTTTGCATATCCGAATAATTAATTTTCCTAACAAATTAATTCTCAACTATGATGCTGATATAGAAGGGTTAATGGTTTGCCTTTAATTGCCTTTTGCCTTTAACAGCTGGAATTTATTCTCATGACGCAGCAGTCTCCTCTTCAAGGAAACTATTCTTCTTATCATATATGTTCTCAATAGTCAGCCACAATGTGTTCTGGGTACATGGTAAACAAGGTATGACCCTGGGTAAACGATGGGGGCTACATGAGCTACATAGAGTTACATTTGTTGTAAATGGTATAAAATATTGCCTTGTGTTTCATTATGTCAGATAAAGTGATTTGCCTACAACCTGTGTGCAGTCTCCTTTGTCTCCAAGCGCGCTTGTCAAATAAAGGCATAACCTATTAATTTGGCCTCACTGGTGAGCTGGCATGCCTGACTTTGGGTCAGAACGAAAACAGCTACAACAGTTTTGGTGACTGAATGTGGGACCGTGGTAACCAACCTATTCAGAATCCGTATGTGGGAGCTTCCTGGGAGGTTGGACATGCAAAACCCAGCAGCTGCAGCAAGGTGAGAAATTTTATTCTTACACATGTTTTGCACTTGAAATCTCTCTGGATCTCTCCATATCTCTGGGTAAAGGCTGTACAACACAGTTCAAAAGAACCTACATCACCAGTGAGTATGTCCGTATAAGAGTTGAATAACAGAGTAATAAGATAGTAATTGTCATCTGTATTATCTGTCAATATGTCAATATACTAACTGGTTGTGTACTGTGTAGCACAGAGCTGAGATAGATTCTGTGCAGTGTTGTTATTTTGGTCATTTTGAATTGACAGTAAATCATATGAGGCTGTATTTTGTATGGAGCTGTGGTTTTTGTTTTTTTATTTTGTTGTTCTTGCTTGTTGTTTAAGAAGTTGACTTTGGTGTTCTCAGAGTGTCAGTGGACACTGCTGTAGTTTCATAAGTTGTGTTAATTCCAAAGTGCAAAATAGGCAGGCTGTGTGAGTCCTTGTATGTATGTCTATGAGAACCTCCGAATGAGATGAGAGATGAGTAATTGAGTATAAGGGATATAAATAAATCCCTGATTGATGAGGGGTTCCATTAGGTGTGGTCCTCTGTATGTGACAGAGGACATTACTCAACTTGCTTTGAGCTGAATCAGGCGGCGTGATTGAGATAAGGGATTTTTGTTCTCTTCTTTTTGTAAAATCAATTGACCACTGAAAAGTGAAAGAAAGGAAAAAAAAATCCCTGAATGAGTACGTATGAATGAATCATCACACATCATTTTGTGTCAAGAGATTGTTACCTTTCCAGTTCTTGTGGGAGATCCCGGACAGATGCATTATAAATATTTCAAATCTGAGACTGAATGAATTGAGTAATGATATAGCTCGTGTTATATATGGCATGACGTTGGAAAATTTCCTGGATGCATTTGGCCAGAAAAGGTCAAGGCTCGGTTACTCACATTATACAGTTATCCCATGATTTGAGGGTTTTGTAGATTTTGATTAGGTCTAAGAGCTGCTGCATTCTGTTACTGTGTGAAGGACACTAAATTTCTAAAATTCTGATGGGAGGGGTGAATGATGTCGCTGTGCGGATTCTCTATATTTCTGTCCTTGGTGTAATGCTCGCTAGGAGATTTCTGCATTTAAAGCAACAGTACTTAATTGAAGTGGAATGAAATTTTGTAAGTTGAAGTTGGAAGTTGAAAGTAAAATATGGTGCCTAATTTTGTGAAAGATTGTTTGATCTTCAGTGTGATTGAAAGATTGGTAAAAGATTCACCTGCTTCAAGTTGAGTGATTGATATGTAGCTAATTGTGGATCAACAAAGGAGGTAGCCAACTGTACGGCTGATCTAGTAGGTTAGAGGCCTATCACATCTGGGCGTTCTTACTTTAGTCAGCGGGTTTTTTTTGTTGTGGGTGAGTGGCAAGGGCAAGGAGCCTTATGGCTACACCTTGGCAGGCTCACTCTGACTTGCTACATGTGGCCTGTAAGACAAGGTCCAGGCACACTAGAAGGGCATTTCAGAATAAAGGTGAGCTGTCGGGAGAATAAGTTGAAGCCAGGGGCAACTTGTTCTGTGTACAGTCGGTGCCCCCAATGGGATGCAAGACAGCTATGAAGATTGTAAAAGACAGAGAGGAAAGGAAGCAGTAAAAAAATGTGGGACCAATATTGAAAAAGGCAAAAATGCCAGAGTGTGAATGCTTGGATGTACAAAAAAAAGGCACAGACAAGGGAAGAAAATAGCAAGTGAATAAATGATGTTTGAGAATGTGCAGCAGTATGGAAGTAAGGTGTATTATGAATGTTTTGATTGACAAAGTTAACCAGAGACCCAGACAAAATAGATGGACTTGTAAACACTGTGGTCAGATTCAGACAAACCGAGACGGAATAGCTACCTGTGTGACCTGTGCTACCGACCTAAGCAAGTTGCGCTAAAACCTGTCCGGACAAGTTCATATGTAGTGACATAAGAAGCTGACATAATAGTGTGGTTAATGGGTAGTGGGGACATTGACCTTTGAGGAGTAAGCTGACAGTAGACACCAGACAACCAACCAGATCAGGACCTAGAAGAGTGACTAGAGTAAGAAAGATGCAGGAGTGTTGTCCCTGGAGCCTCCCTGACCAGCTAGCTATGCTGAAGCAGCTGCCTGACCCTGAAAACCAACCATTCCCATTTTACAGATACGTAAAGGAAATACAGCGGACATATAAGTGTACCAGTCCTGTACCAGTCCTGTTTTAAAATTTTGTATGTCTGTTTTAGAAATATAGAAATAAATCTAATTTTAATAATGGATCTCTTCTATCTGGAGTTTATTTACTCTGGTTTTTGGTATACATTCTTGTTTGAAGTGCCATTGGTAATTTTTTCTAGGACAAATTGGATTAATAACTCTCTCCTTTTTGCTGTGTCACGTTAGTCAGGAGTACCGACTGCTCTGATTGCTCCACTGTAGCCCATTGTTTTAGTGATTCACAGTACGTCTCCTCAGACCGTGCAGATTTATCATCCATGCCCCAAGCTTGATCCTTTGCCACATCTGTATGTGTCTTAATTATGTGTCCTACTAAACTCACCAACCTCACTAGGTCTGCCCTGGTACACTTATATGTCCGCTGTATTTCCTTTACGTATCTGTAAAATGGGAATGGTTGGTTTTCAGGGTCAGGCAGCTGCTTTGGTATACAAAAAGAAGAGAGTGTAGAGATGTACTTTGGATAGTTACAGCTGAAATGGGAAGACATGGGGTACAGTCGCATAAACCCACTTGATGTTAAAATACTGGTGAATGCATTTATCGACGGTATGAACAAAGACTTACGAGACACAATACAAACAGCCAGACCTGAATGGAGACATGTAGATCCGAAAGACCTACGCAAGGTAGCTAAAGGAGTTAAACAAACAAGGACGATAAGACAACCTGTTATGTATGCTGGAGCACAAGGAAAACAGTGGAGATGTAGTAGGGGACCAAGGGACCTAGATACAGTGACGTGCTGGAATTGTGGCAGAAATGGACATTGCGTCCGCCACTGCAAAAACCCTACTAAGGAGACTAAGAAGACAGATCTTTCACCTTCAAACTAGGAAACTGGCAACCCAGTGACAAATGTGCACCCTTTTCTTGTCCCCTCCAAACCTGGTCCTGCCTTGATTACCACCATAAGAATGCCAGGGGGGAAGAGCCAGAATTTTTGATTGACACTGTGGTAAACAAAGACTTGATAATGAACAGACATGATCACTAACGAGATTGTGAAATGTGTGGGGGGGTAGAAGGACAAGTGAATAAAGCCCCAATGACTAAACAAATAAGACTAAAATGACAAGATAACCAAGAGGTGCTTACAAAACTTATTGTTAGTGACAATACCCCTATGAATTTACTGTCATGATTAAATTGAAAGAAGGAACCACTCCTCCTTGTTTAAAGTAATACCTCTTGAGCCTAGCCAAATCAATGGCCCTAAGCAGGGATATTAAAGAGTATGTTAAGGCAGGGGTTCTGGTGCAAAGGTCTTCCCCCTGCAACACCCCTTCGTATCCCATTAGGAAAAAAGGACCCAAGGGTTCCCCTGACACTTACAAAATGGTCCATGACTTAAGGGCTATTAATGATGTTACAGAGAGTGTGATCTCAATCGTCCCTGATCCACACACATCTGTCACAGATCCCAGTGATGTCAAAATGTTTCACAGTTATTGATTTGGCGAATGCATTTTTCTCTGTACCCCTGCACCCTGACTGTCAGTATCTTTTCCTTTTACTCATAAAGGTAAACAGTATTGTTGGACAGTCCTCCCACAAGGGGGAAAGAACTCCCCTACCTTCTATTTCACAGCAATGTCAGGGGTCCATGAGCAATGGCAACCATCTCACCCACAGATAGTACTATAACAGTACATGGATGACCTTTTGCTCTGCTGCCCGGACCAGATGTCCTGCAGGGAAACTACAGGTTTCTTGCTATTCTTTTTAGCAGGAAAGGTTTGCTTTGCAAGGTCTCACGTGACAAATTACAGTATTGCAAACAAAAGGTGACATTTTTGGGACATTGTATTGCCGAAGGTACAAGACACCTGACAATTCAAAATCTCCCTCTACCCAGGTCACTTCAGCATCTACGCACTTTCCTAGGCTTGATGACCTACTGTAGGCCATGGATAAGGTCTGCTTCACAAATGATGCAACCACTTTATGACTGATTGTCATCAGACCCCTATGATCTCACTCAAGAAGCAATTGATTCCTTCCATTCTTTCAAACTGCTCATTGTGTCAGCCCCGGCCTAGGTATAGCAGTACTGACACAACAACATGGAGGGAGACAGAGACCAATAGCTTATTACTCAGCACAATTAGACCCAGTAATCAGAGGGTCACCTACATGTGTCCATGCGGTAGGAGCAGCTGCGCTACTACTAGGAAATGCATGTGAGATCACGCTGACTTTTCCTTTGACAATTTATTCCCCACATGACATCCATTCCATACTCGTACAAGTTCAACCAAAATATTTGTCTATGGCCAGACAGCTCCGACTTGAATGTGCTCTACTAATTCCTGAGTATGTCACCCTCAAAATATGTAACATTCTGGATCCAGCCACCCTCCTGCCTGTGGATTCAGAAAAGGGGGAATTGGTGACCGTATTAGCAAGTGAGGAAGAATACTTTGACATGACACATGAACATGACTGTATAGAACTGATGAGTCAGGAGACAGTGGGTTTTGCACACGTTCATGAAAAACTTGTTCCTAATGCAGATTTTGAGTTTTTTGTAGATGGCTCCAGATACCACCAGGATGGACGATTCTACACTGGATATGCAGTAGTATCCTCACATGAGGTAATTTGAGCTGAACCAATCCCTCATTACATGTCAGCACAGGAGGCAGAGTTGAAGGCACTCACTGAGGTGTGTAGAGCCGCTGAAGGTAAAGTCGTTATTATTTACACAGATTCGAATTATACAAGGGGAATAGCCCATGATTATAGCCCTATCTGGAGAAGCAGAGCGTTTCTTACATCAGCCGGTAAGCCCATTAAGAATGCAGACCTGTTGAAACAATTGATGGAGGCATTGATGTTACCAGTCCAGGTTGGCATTGTCAAGGTAAAAGCACACACGAACGGTGACTCCATGGAGGTAGAGGGCAACAGAAGGGCGGACGAGGCTGCTTAAGTAGCAGCAAGGCAGCCTAGGGAGCAGTGGACGGTGGCGGGGAGTCAGCGTATTCCAGCCACACTGGGCCAAGATGTCCTGAAATCTCTCCAGCAACAGGCTGCCCAAACAGAGAAGGAACACTTGGGGAAAATGGGAGCTGAGCTGAACTCAAATGGAGTATGGGAGAATAAGGATAAATTGTGCCTACTGAGGTCCCTGTTCCCAATCATGGCGCAAGCAACACATGGCCCCACTCATACCTCAAAAAGTCATGGTGAATGCCTTCTGGATTTCTCCTGGTTTCAGTTACGCAGCCACGAAACTCGTACAATCATGCCTCATCTGTGCACAGCATAACCTAGGTAAAACAGTAAAAGTCCCTAAGAAAGTGACACATAGGCCTCTCTACCCATTTCAGAGACTGCAGATTGACTATATACAGCTACCTAAAGTAGGAGTGTATGCAAATGTCCTAGTATGTGTAGATCTCTTCTCTGGTTGGCCGGAAGTCTATCCGGTAAAATGTGCAAATGCTAAAACGACTGCAGACAAAGTATGGTGTCCCAGAAACCATAGAAAGCGATAGGGGTGCACATTTCATAGGAGAAATAATGAGGGAAGTCATGCAGGCCCTGGGTGTACAGCAAGCATTTCATACACCATATAGACCACAAAGTAGTGGGAAAGTGGAAAGACTAAACGGGACACTTAAACTGAAAATTCAAAAGGCCATGGCAGACACAGGAAAGAGCTGGGTAGAGTGCTTGCCTCTTGCACTCTTTTCAGTCAGACACACTCCAAGTAGAAAGACAGGTTTGTCTCCTTTTGAAGTCCTGTTTGGTAGTACACCAAAGACTGGTCTGTACTTCCCACAGGTGCTACAAATGCAACACGGTGCTATGACAACCTATGTCCAGGCCTTGCAGAAAAGACTTAATGTGATGCATAAACATGTGTTTTCATCCATTCCAGATACTAATGCCAGTGCAGACCGTGCACCAGCTGAATCCAGGTGATTGGGTGGTCATACGCAGACACGTGAGGAGGAGTCTAGACCCACGATTTGACGGCCCATTCCAAGTCCAGCTGACCACATCCACCTCAGTAAAACTAAGGGAAAGCCCACTTGGATCCATGCCAGTCACTGCAAGAAGGTCCTTTCAACAGCGAAATGACTGTTCTCCTAATCACCTTGCTGGCAGTGACAGGATTACTGCACTCAACAGAGACACAGGACAAACTTTTAAATGCTGACTGGGACACCAAACTTATTCGACATCATGCTCTTCTTATAAAGGACATGGAAGGACAGAAACCGAAAGACTGTTGGATTTGTACACACAGCCCAGTATCTGCGAGGACTATGCCATACTTAGCCTTACCTCTGGAGCCATGGAAGGTATTAACCCCACACTGCATACACAATGAGACTTGGACTCAATCTAGGTTTTGGGGAAAAGATGTGCCCCCTGATATATCTGCCTCATTGGCTATAATCGGATGGGCCGCTAATCCCTGGTTTCAGTTTAATATATTGCAGCATAAGGTACAAATGTGGTGGTGGGAATATGATTCAGACATCTGAAATATGGTCGCCAGGATGAGGACTTAAATCCCTCACTCAGACCCCATTCCCAATGATGGACTGTGGTTCAGTCTTCAACACACTGGAGCAAATACCTGTGGTGAGGACAATAATTGCTTCCGTATATACACTCATGATTAAACACAGGCTAATGAGACGATGTACCTGGATGGTGTTGAAGGCTGTAAAGCATCTACGGGTAAAATGATAAGGAAAGAAAGGGGTAAATGTACATTTGGTATAAACGGAAAACAAATGAATAATACTTGGTGTGCCCATAAACCTATGATAGGACTTTTGAGTTTATACCAATGTATACAGACCCCTGGTCACGTTTGTGTTTTCCCAGAAGGAGTATTCTTGGTTTGCAGACATCGTGCCTACAGGTGGGTGAGCCCAGACATAAGAGGGGTCTGCACTCTTGCCAAACTGACACCAGTCACTCTCATAGTTCCTCATGATAAAATAGACAGAGCAGAGTCCCAATTCACACCTTGTATAGAAGGGCAGCAGACAATAAGCCCCGCCCAAATGGTAGGCCATATTTAGTAGAGATGTGGATAACAAATAAAATATTCAGTAGTATGCTAATATACCCCTTCATAACACAAATGTGGGATAAATTAGTGGAAGCTACTGACTACCTGGATGACCAGATTTTCCAGATTCTTGAAGTTCTTAATGAAACTAATACAATACAGAGACAATTAATCATATTTACTAACCAACATACTATAACATATTAACATAGTACCATAGTTATTAAGGTTGAAGGAAGACTTTAAGTCCATCTAGTTCAACCCATATCCTATCCTAACATGCCCTAACATGTTGATCCAGAGGAAGGCAAAAAAAACCCCATGTGGCACACAGTAAGCTTCACATTGGGGAAAAAAATTCCTTCCCGACTCCACATACGGCAATCAGACTAGCTCCCTGGATCAACGCAATATCAAGGAAATGAGTGTATATACCCTGTAATATTATACTTTTCAAGAAAGGCATCCAGTCCCTTCTTAAATTTTAGTAGGGAATCACTCATTACAACATCATATGGCAGAGAGTTCCATAGTCTCACTGCTCTTACAGTAAAGAATCCGCGTCTGTGATTATGCTTAAACCTTCTTTCCTCCAGACGTAGAGGATGCCCCCTTGTCTCCGTCACAGGTCTAAGAGTAAAAAGATCATTAGAAAGGTCTTTGCACTGTCCCCGCATATATTTATACATTGTAATAAGATCACCCCTAAGCCTTTGATTTTCCAAACTAAATAACCCCTAGTGTAATAACCTGTCTCGGTATTGCAGACCCCCCAGTTCCCTAATAACCTTGGTCGCTCTTCTCTGCACCCGCTCCAGTTCAGCTATGTCTTTCTTATACACCGGAGACCAGAACTGTACACAGTATTCTAAGTGTGGTCGCACTAGTGACTTATATAGAGGTAAAATTATGTTCTCCTCATGAGCATCTATGCCTCTTTTAAGGCATCCCATTATTTTATTTGCATTTGCAGCAGCTGCCTGACACTGGCCACTAAATGTGAGTTTGTCGTCCACCCATACACCAAGGTCTTTTTCAGTGACAGCTTTACCCAGTGTTTTACAATTAAGCACATAATTATACATCTTGTTCGTTCTACCCAAGTGCATGACCTTACATTTATCCCCATTAAAGCTCATTTGCCATTTATCAGCCCAAGCTTCTAGTTTACACAAATCCACCTGTAATATAAAATTGTCCTCCTCTGTATTGATTACCCTGCAGAGTTTAGTGTCATCTGCAAATATTGAAATTCTACTCTCTATGCCTCCTACAAGGTCATTAATAAATATGTTAAAAAGAAGCAGGACCAATACTGACCCCTGTGGTACCCCACTGCTAACTGTGACCCAGTCCGAGTGTGCCCCATTAATAACCACCCTTTGTTTCCTATCCCTGAGCCAGCTCTTAACCCACCTACACATATTTTCCCCTATCCCCATTGTTCTCATTTTATGTATCAACCTTTTGTGTGGAACCATATCAAAAGCTTTTGAAAAGTCCATGTACACCACGTCCACTGGTCCACGTCCCTTGGTCCAGTCCGGAACTTACCTCTTCATAAAAGCTTATCAGATTAGTCTGACAGGAACGGTCCCTTGTAAACCCATGTTGATATTGCGTCATGAGGTTATTCTTCTTCAGATATTCCAGTATAGTATCTCTTAGAAAACCCTCCAGGATTTTACCCACAGTTGAGGTTAAACTTACTGGCCTATATTTTCCAAGTTGATTTTTTGTCCCCTTTTTGAATATTGGCACCACATTTGCTATATGCCAGTCCTGTGGTACAGACCCTGCTATTATGGAATCTTTAAAGATTAAAAATAATGGTCTATCTATGACTGTACTTAATTCCTGCAGTACTCGTGGGTGTATCCCATCCGGGCCCAGGGATTTGTCAATTTTTGTGATTTTTAGATGCCACCATACTTCCTGCTGGGTTAAGCAGGTGACATTTAATGGAGAATTTTTATCACTGATCATGTTATCCATCATGGGATTTTCTTGTGTAAATACTGTTGAAAAAAAGTCATTTAGCATATTGGCTTTTTCCTCATCCTCATCCACCATTTCACCCAGACTATTTTTAAGGGGGCCAACACGATCATTTTTTAGTTTCTTACTATTTATGTAGTTAAAGAACATTTTGGGATTATTTTTACTTTCTCTGGCAATGAGTCTCTCTGTCTCAATCTTTGCTGTCTTGATTTGCTTTTTACAGAATTTATTTAATTTTCTGTATTTATTTAATGCCTCATCACTACCTACTTGCTTTAATTCTCTAAATGCTTTATTTTTATCTCTTATTGCTCCCCTTACAGCTCTATTTAGCTATAGTGGTCTCCTCCTATTTCTCGCATGTTTATTCCCATATGGTATATATTGTGCACAGGTCCTATTCAGGATGCTAATAAACGTCTCCCATTTTCTTTGTGTATTTTTATGTCTCAGGATATCATCCCAGTTAATTGCGCCAAGATCATCTCTCATCCGTTGGAAATTTGCCTTCCTGAGGTTTAGTGTCCTTGTAACCCCTCTACTACACATCTTATTAAAGGATACATGAAAACCTATTAATTTGTGATCACTATTACCCAAGTGACCTCCAACCCTTACATTTGATATGCGGTCTGGCCTGTTAGTTAATATTAGGTCTAGCAGTGCCCCCCCTCTTGTTAGGTCCTGAACCAGTTGTCAAAGGTAATTGTCTCTCATAGTTGTCAAAAACCCATTAGCTTTGCTGGAACTGCAGGTTTCGGTTCCCCAATGTATTTCAGGGTAGTTGAAGTCCCCCATAAGGCCGAGTGCAGATGTACTTTTTAGCCCTGCGGATTTTTCCGCGCAGAATGGAAGAAATCCGCAGGTCAAATGACCTGCATTTTTCCTGCGGATTTCTTCCATTTTTCATGCGGTTTTCTTGCGGTTTTTGTGCAGTTTTCCACCGTGGTATTCTACCTGCGGATTTGGTGACAGGGGAGATGGAAAACCGCACAAAAGAAGTAACATGCTGAGGATTTTGTACCGCAGGAAAACTGCACGGAAACATCTGCAGCGTCTGCACAGCGGTTTTTTTTTTCCATTGATTTTAAGGCTACTGTACATCACAATGCGGATATGCAACGTTTCTGCGCGGTAAAATCCGCTGCAAATCTGCATCGTGTGCATACAGCCTAATAATGACTTCTCCTTGAGTCGCAGCTTCATCTATTTGCTTTATGAGGATATTCTCTGTTGCTTCCATTATTTTTGGAGACTTATTACAAACCCCTATCAGTAATTTATTATTTTTCCCCCTCCCCTTATCTCCACCCACATGGACTCTACATTTTCATTAGATTCATATATATTATCATGCAGGATGGGTTTTAAAGAGAAGATGCCATCCAAAAATTTTTTTTTCAGCAATTGAAAAAATGTAAAGAATTAATGTTTACATTTTCTTAAAAAATATTATCATTTGTTTTTAATTTTGTAAAATCTGAAAAATAATTTTAAAAAGTTTGGCATTTCCACTTGTTAACACTAGGGGGAGCAGCTACTGAAATTTGGCACAAAAACCTAGTGTACAACTAGCTCACATTACTGCCCTGCAGTAATTATGGGCGGAATCTGCTGACATGGGTGTGATGTCACTCCTCTCCTCCCCTTCTGGGTGTGATGTCACTCCTCTCCTCCCCTTCTGGGTGTTTGCTAAGGGAAAAGAGAGCATGACATTTAGGAACACAGTGAGCAGCCATTTTGATGGGGCCTGCAAAGTTACTGACTGTCTTTGCATGCAAAATCTGGATCAGAACAGGTCACCAATCAGCAGAAATGTTTCCTGGATTTCTGTGGAGCAGACAAGCAGACGGTCCATCCATGTGTATAAAACACAGCGCTCTATGTAGAATCCCTGGCACCGAACAGGGTGCCCCCCATAGACCAGCACACTTCTCTTTTGAAATACTCTGTGCTGCTGTCACCCTGCTCCTTCCACCATATATCAGGCCCCTGTCGCCTCGCTTTAACACATCGCCAGGACAGGATCTGAGGAGAGGAATGGGGTCTTTGGTCACCGAGGATGGCAGGCAGCAAGGATTCTGGGAGCAGGGTGACAGCAGCACAAAGTATTTCAGGAGAGCAGTGTGCTGGTCTATGGGGGCACAGAGGGCGATATATGGGGGAGGAGCAGGGTGACAGCACCACAGAAATCCAGGAAACATTTCTGCTGATTGATGGCCTGTTCTGATGCAGACTTTGCATGCAAAGACCCCATTCCCCTCCTCAGATCCTGTCCTGGTGATGTGTGAAAGCGAGGCGACAGGCACAGTCCGGGGTGACGCTGGGAAGCATGATGGGGGAAATGTAGCCATACAGTAACGATAAAAATGAGACCCCTCTCTTCAGCTGCCTCACCATGCCTCCCCTGACTGCACCTAACTATTACCCCTGACCCGTGTGCAGGTGCTCAGCCAGAACCACCCTAGAATGGGTCCCCTTTTAGCAGATAATACTGCCATAGTGTTCTCACATAATACCGCCATATACTTCACACATAATGCCACCATATAGATCATACACAATACCACCATGTAGATCACACAAAAAACCAGCAGGGTGACAGCAGCACAGAGTATTTCAGGAGAACAGTATCACACGGGATAGGATTAGATACACGGCTCAGCAGTCGGTATCACACAGGAGAGGATTAGATACATAGCACAGCAGACAGTATCACACAGTAGAGGGTTAGATACACAGCTCAGCAGACAATATCACACAGTAGAGGGTTAGATACACAGCTCAGCAGACAGTATCACACAGGAGAGGATTAGATACACAGCTCAGCAGTCAGTATCACACAGGATAGGATTAGATACACAGCTCAGCAGACAGTATCATACAGGAGAGGATTAGGTACACGGCTCAGCAGTCAGTATCACACAGGATAGGAATAGATACACGGCTCAGCAGTCAGTATCACACAGGAGAGGATTAAATACACGGCTCTGCATACAGTATCACACAGTTGAGGGTTAGATACACAGCTCAGCAGACAGTATCACACAGGATAGGATTAGATACATGGCTCAGCCATCAGTATCACACAGGAGAGGATTAGATACACAGCTCAGCAGTCAGTATCACACAGGATAGGATTAGATACACAGCTCAGCAGACAGTATCATACAGGAGAGGATTAGGTACACGGCTCAGCAGTCAGTATCACACAGGATAGGAATAGATACACGGCTCAGCAGTCAGTATCACACAGGAGAGGATTAAATACACGGCTCTGCATACAGTATCACACAGTTGAGGGTTAGATACACAGCTCAGCAGACAGTATCACACAGGATAGGATTAGATACATGGCTCAGCCATCAGTATCACACAGGAGAGGATTAGATACACGGCTCAGCAGACAGTATCACACAGGAGAGGATTAGATACATGGATCAGCAGACAGTATCACACAGGAGAGGATTAAATACATGGCTCAGTAGTCAGTATCACACAGGATAGGGTTAGATACACAGCTCAGCAGTCAGTATCACACAGGATAGGATTAGATACACAGCTCAGCAGTCAGTATCACACAGGATAGGATTAGATACACGGCTCAGTAGTCAGTATCACACAGGAGAGGATTAGATACACGGCTCAGCAGGCAGTATCACACAGTACAGGATTAGATGTCCAGCAGATGGCCAAGTGTTTTGAAAGAGCAGGGAGCAGCTCCTCCTATGTTTTGCAAGAGCAGGGGCAGCAGCTGGTCAGGTGTTTTGGAAAGAGCAGCTCGGTCTCCAGGAGCTCGTCCTGTATCCTCTCCTGCAGCTGGTATGTGCAGTGAACATCCACAGCACATCCCATCCACAGTACAGCATCCGACATAACAGTTCTTGCAACAGAGTGTAAATGGAGCTAAAAGGAAAGCACTGGGCTCTAATAAAATGGCACCTGGCCACACCTACAGCTATGAATTGAGCTACCCACAGAGGCGTGCCCAGTTCACAGCTGATGCTGCTGCATTGATGCAGATAGGGTCGGGAGCCGACAGTTCTCTCTTATGCCCAGGGACTGCCATAAATGAGCATGGAAACTGTCGTTCAGCAGCCAGAAAGGTAAGATGGAAGATGGCAGCCCCCAGTGGCTGCGTTAATAAGGTAAAAAAAAAAAACATACACACCACTGAGTAAAGCTTAGGGGACAATATCTTTTTATACTATTTTCTTTTTTACATTAAATTATGAAAAAACACGGCACCTTCCCTTTAAGGATGATTTTACATATAAACACACGCCTCACCTTCGCTTATTTGTACGGTCATTTCTGAACAGACTATAGCCCGGTAAATTAACCGCCCAGTCATGGCTCTCGTCCAGCCATTTCTCAGATATCCCCACCATGTCATAATTATGTTCCAACAAAATTAACTCTAATTCCTCCATTTTGTTGGCGAGGCTTCTGGCATTAGTATACTGTACATGCACTTTATGTATCTCTCTGTACCTCTATTCTTTCTTAAATTATTAACTGTTCTAACCAAACCCCACCCCCAATTTCATTATTTGTGCCCAGGTCTCTATCTGCACTGTCTTCCCCTCGTATAAAAGGAATACCCTCCCCCTGTCCCTAGTTTAAACACTCCTCCAACCTTCTAGCCATTTTCTCCCCAGCACAGCTGCACCCTCCCCATTGAGGTGCAGCCTGTCCCTAGCGTAGAACCTGTAGCCAACTGAGAAGTCGGCCCAGTTCTCCAGTATAGTACTAGATTACCTGACAGCAAAAGAAGGAGGAATGTGTCCACCTGTTTCAACTATATCGACCCTACTGTCAATCTCCAGATCAGGGCCAGTATAGACAAAATAGGTGAACTCAGAGAACAATGGTTAAAACAACACAGTGCAAACGGAGACTCCTGGTGGGGTAACACATTCTCTTTTCTTTTTAAATCCAGCAAATTGGGTTAATGGCCTAGCAGGATGGATATTTGGCATTGTACAGACTTGTATCCAAATTTCGTTGCTTGCTTATTGTTTTATGTTGCCTTACAAGCGCTAATATATGTACAGTGCCTTGCGAAACTATTCAGCCCCCTGGAACTTTTCAACCTTTTCCCGCATATCATGCTTCAAACATAAAGATACCAAATGTAAATTTTTGGTGAAGAATCAACAAAAAGTGGAACACAATTGTGAAGTTGAAAGAAATTTATTGGTTAATTTAAATTTTTGTGGAAATTCAAAAACTGAAAAGTGGGGCGTGCAATATTATTCGGCCCCTTTACTTTCCGTCCAGCAAACTCACTCCAGAATTTTATTGTGGATCTCTGAATGATCCAATGTTGTCCTAAATGACTAATGATGATAAATATAATCCACCTGTGTGTAATCAAGTCTCTGTATAAATGCACCTGCTCTGTGATAGTCTCTGGGTTCTGTTTGATGCACAGAGAGCATCATGAAGACCAAGGAACACAATAGGCAGGTCCATGTTACTGTTGTGGAGAAGATTAAAGCCGGATTTGGATACAAAATGATTTCCAAAACTTTAAACATCCCAAAGAGCACTGTGCAAGCGATCATATTGAAATGGAAGGAGTATCATACCATTTGGTATCTTTATGTTTGAAGCATGATATGTGGGAAAAGGATGAAAAGTTCCAGGGGGCCAAATACTTTCTCAAGGCACTGTATTACCTAAGCTATTGAATAATGTATGTGTGATAAAAGAATTTAAGGCTGAACCTTCCGTAGTGTATCATAGACCCCAGCCATTGCTGATGGGGAAAGTGAGTGTTTACACGGAGGGTGGATGGGCGAAGCAGGTAGAAAGCCCCCTTATGGGTACTAGACCCATGAGACAGGAGCTCGTTTGTGGACATCAACTGACCCTGTGGCAAAGGTTATACCATTTACAAAAGGGAGAAATTGATATAGGAGGGTTAATGGTTTGCCTTTAATTGCCTTTTGCCTTTAACTGCTAGAATTTATTCTCATGACGCAGCAGTCTCCTCTTCAAGGAAACTATGCTTTTTATCATATATGTTCTCAATAGTCAGCCACAACGTGTTCTGGGTACATGGTAAGCAAGGTATGACCCTGGGTAAGCAGTGGAGGCTACATGAGCTACATAGAGTTACATTTGTTGTAAATGATATAAAATATTGCCTTGTGTTTCATTGTCAGATAAAGTGATTTGCCCACGACCTGTGTGCAGTCTCCTTTGTCTCCAAGCGCGCTTGTCAAATAAGGGCGTCACCTCTTTATTTGGCCTCACTGGTGATCTGGCATGCCTGACTTTGGGTCACAGCGAAAACAGCTACAACAATGCAAACATCAGTACACAGTACACACCAATGAAAGTCTTAGGAATAAAGCTAAAGTTCAGGGTACAAAATTTTAATTAACAGGAAATCAACCACATCTAAGTTTAATTATTTGTTAAGCAGGTATCCAGCAGACAGTTGACAATAAGAGGCTGTTATTCAACAAAGAAAAGCCCTTCCCATTTTATGCTGTCAACAATGGCACCACAATAGAAGAGATATGTCACAAGAAAACGAAAAAAAAGGAAATAATTTTGCACAAGAAAGTTGAAGGCTACAAAAACATTAGCAAGGCTTTACTTATCAGTCAGAATACTGTAGCAAAAGTGATACAAAAATTTAACAAACATGAAATGACAACAAAACCAAAACTAAGAAGGGTGAGAAGGAGACAACTGTTGGTGCAATAGTAAGAAAATGAAAGAAATACAAAATGACTGTCAATTGACATCGATCTGGGGCACCATGCAAAATCTCACCAGGTATCCCTAATCCTGAGGAAGGTGAGAGATCAGCCTAAAACTACATGGGGGAACTTGTTAATGATTTCAAGGCAGCTGGGACCACAGTCACCAAGAAAATCATTAGTAACACATTACACCGTGAAGGTTTAAAATCCTGAAGTGCCTGCAAGGTCCCCCTGCTCAAGAAGGCACATGTGCAGGCCCGTCTGAAGTTTGCAATGAACACCTAGATGATTCTGTGAGTGATTGGGAGAAGGTGCTGTGGTCAGATAAGACAAAAAAATGAGCTCTTTGGCATTAACTCAACTCGCTGTGTTTGGAGTAAGAGAAATGCTGCCAATAACCCAAAGAACACCATCCCCACTGTCAAGCATGGAGGTGGAAACATTATGTTTTGTGGGTGTTTATCTGCTAAGGGCACAGGATTACTTCACTGCATCAATGGAAGAATGAATGGAGCCACGTACAGTAAAATCCTGAGTGACTACCTCCTTCCTTCCGCCAGGACATTAAAAATGGGTCATGGCTTGTTCTTCCAGCAAGACAATGACCCAAAACATACAGCCAAGGCAACAAAGGAGTGGCTCAAAAAGAATCTCGTTAAGGTAATGGAGTGGCCTAGCCAGTCTCCAGACCTTAATCCCATAGAAAACTTATGGAGGAAGTTGAAGCTTCAAGTTACCAAAGAACAGCCTCAAAATCTTAATGATTTAGAGATGATCTGCAAAGAGGAGTGGACCAAAAATTCCTCCTGACATATGTGCAAAAACCTCATCATCACCTACAAAAGACATCTGACTGCTGTGCTTGCCATGAAGGGTTTTGCCACCAAGTATTAAGTCTTGTTTGCCAGAGGGATCAAATATTTCTCACTGCAAAATGCAAATAAATTTATATAATTTATTCAATGTGATTTTCTGGATTTTATTTTTGATATTCTCGCTCTCAATATTAAAAATGAAACTGCCCTTAAAATCATAGACTGTTAATGTCTTTGTCAGTGGGCATACTTACAAAATCAGCAAGGGATTAAATAATTATTTCCTTCACTGTGTATATGCACATACACATAAGTATACATATGTATACACTGCATATAAGCATGTACACTAGAGATGAGCAAATCTGATGAGATTCAAAAATTGCCTAGATTTGACCAGGAAATTCAATTAACAGCTGATTGCTGCTTTAATCTCTGCAAATTGAATGTCCCTTATTATGGGGTCTAGAAAGCGGTGACGTGTAGTTTTGCCCACAACTGCTCATGTTTTTTCTCATGTCTATAACAATATGGGTACTTACCGTATATACTCGTGTATAAGCCAAGATTTTCAGCCCATTTTTTTGGGCTGAAAGTCCCCCTCTCGGCTTATATACGAGTCATATACGGGGTCGGCGGGGGAGGGAGAGTTGGGGTGTCAGAGACCATACTTCCTCCTCCTGGCATGGTCTCTGCAGCCCCCTTGCTTCCCCCATGATCTCAGTGTCCCAGCTGTTCCTGAATTCAGTGGTCACTTTGTACCGCTCATTAAACTCATGAATATGTGCATATTTAATGAGTGGTACCACTTGACCGCTTAATGCAGGAACAGCCTGGGACACCGACATCATGCTGGAAGCAGGAGCTCTGGGCTGAAGAGACCGGGCGCTAGGAGGGAGCTGGTGAGTATGACGGGGGAGCAGAGCAATACTTACCGCTCCCCGTTCCATCGCTGTCTCCGGGTCCTCTTGCTTTGACTTAGCGGAGGGCACGATGATGTGGTCAGTGCGCGCCCTCTGCTAACATCACTGCACAGGACCCAGGAAACAGCAATGGAACCGGGAACGGTAAATATAGCCAGTGCTGGGGGCCTGAGACAGCGGTGACACCGGCACCTGGCCCCCAGCGACGGAGAGGTGAGTATGTCTTTTTTTTATAGCAACAGCGGCAGCAGTATATGGGGGGGTATTTATGTATGGAGCTTCTACTTGGGCCACCATTTACCCCTGTGCAGCATATGGGGGTATTGATGTATGGAGCTTCTACTTGGGGCACCATTAACCCTTGTGCAGCATATGGGGGTATTTATGTATGGAGCTTCTACTTGGGACACCATTAACCCTTGTGCAGCAATATATGGGGGTATTTATCCTTGGAGCATCTTGTTGGGCACCATTAACCCTTTTGCAGCATTTTATGAGGATATTTTTCTATGGAGCATCTTTTTGGACCACCATTAACCCTTGTGCAGCACCCTCGGCTTATACACGAGCCAATAAGTTTTCCCAGTTTTTTGTGGCAAAATTAGGGGGGTCGGCTTATACGCGGGTCAGCTAATACACAAGTATATACGGTATATATTACACATTACAGTTTTGACCCCATTTTACAAAGCTTTCTTTGCAGTCAGTGCTCACTCCAGGCAAGCAAGTGTTGTGAATCATTGGTGAGGGAGCTCGGAACATGCTATACCTGTGGATGGAAGGGCTCATTAATTAGATATGCTCACTGGCGCCTGCACAGAAGATCCCTGAATGCAGTGCCCATAGAAGAGAGGATGAGGTATGTATTTCTGGGGGAATGCAGGGCGCAGGCGCAGGACTACGTGGCCATAACTGACATGCATTGCAGTGGGGTAGTATTGTAATGAGGAGAGGAGGCAGGGATTACTTCCCGGCACCGCATAAAGACAGAACATAACATTTCTCAGCAAAAAGACCATTAATATGAGGCGGACAGGTAGGACTAGTGTAAGGCCGGTTTCACACTAGCGCTTTTTCAGCGCGCGCACGGCCGGGGGTAGCTCCGCCCCCGAGCCGGCTCTCTGCCCGGCGTGCCCGCCCCTTCCTTGTAGCCCCGCCTCCTAGCGGACAGCGGCGCCTGCGATCGGCGCACCCTATCTTTAGCATAGGGTGCGCCGATCGTGCGCAGGCCGTGCGCTAGTTGCGCTTTGACCTGCGCTGCGCACTTTTGACGGTGCGCCGTGCGCGCCAAAATCCGAAAAGTTTGATTTTGGCGCGCACGGCGCACCGTCAAAAGTGCGCAGCGCAGGTCAAAGCGCAACTAGCGCACGGCCTGCGCACGATCGGCGCACCCTATGCTAAAGATAGGGTGCGCCGATCGCAGGCGCCGCTGTCCGCTAGGAGGCGGCGCTACAAGGAAGGGGCGGGCACGCCGGGCAGAGAGCCGGATCGGGGGCGGAGCTACCCCCGGCCGTGCGCGCGCTGAAAATGCGCTAATGTGAAACCAGCCTAACCTTTTTATTTCCTTTATGCCCAAATTAATAGGTCCAGGGGGTGACAAATTCCCTTTAAAAAATAGAATTGTCCAAAGTGGCAAGCCTCCTTTAAAAGTGATGAGTATCTGTGATATAATTTCATTGTTAGTAAAATAATATCTACAGTATTTCTTGAATTTTTACTTTTTTATACTTGCATTAATAACTTTCATACTATAGGGCCTCATCAGAAAATAACATTAATTAAATTATAGTTTTATTATAAACATGTGTTTTCTCTATTTTTATTGTATTTTTAATATAACAATCTATATAACATTTTTCAGTTTCTACACATGAGGCTATTTTCATGTTTTCTGCAGCTCACCGGTCAGCTTTGCTGTGTAAATTGCGACATAGCAAGCTGTGGGTAACAGTATTAATTTTACTGCGGAGACAAGGAAAAGGTGGGATAGTAATAATGTAGAATGCTCCCTCAAAGGTTTTCTGGGCATCTAATGTTGATGGCCTGTTCCAATGATAGGTCATCATTAGAAATGAGCAAATTTATTCTAAAAAAATAAAATTTGCTGTAAATTTCCCCAAAATGTTTTAGTCTTTTGCCTGTTCTCTGTGGATAATAGATTCTGAACAATTTTGGCACATTAATCCTGGCACAACATGGTTATTATGAATGTGTTCACATGCTCACATGGGTAAAAGAAGAAGGAAAGGAATTGCAAAGACAGACGCCGCACCTACACCCAACTGTTGTCTGTACAGACTAGTTAGTAAAGACTTTAAACACACAATTAAAAACACCTCCTTGGACCTGACTCCCTAAAAGGCTGTTTGAAGGATTTCTCGTACCTCATCAAGAACCAGAGGTGAGTCCACAACACAAATCCTACAGAGGAAAAAAAGAGCATGTAGGGGGAGACGAGAATCCAGGGTAAGTAACTAAACACATGCACACAGGATATACAGGGAAAAAACCTGAGAACCAAAAATAAACTTTCCAGATCTCCAAACGTTAAGGAATGGGAAGGTTGTTGTTGACAAGGACTCACAGCAATAAAAGCAATAGGGTTTAATCAGACAAGCTAATCCCTATTTTAGGAGCTGGAACTCCTAATGGATCACCTCTAGAGCTTAGAGCGCTGGGAGCCTCGCTGATCGTTGGCTCCCACTGATACACGCAGCGATGCGCGCTGACCAGCGGGAGACCAGCGATCAAAAAATGGCCCAGGCCGATCGAGCACGATCAGCGATACCCGGCGGAGGGGCCGGTCGCTGATCCCCATCACACACAGCGATCTCTCTGGCGAGATCGCTGTGGAGTCACAAAATCAGCGATCTCGCTAGCGAGATTGCTGGGTGTGACGGGGCTTTTAAAGGGAATCTGTCAGCAGGTTTTTGCTTTGTAATCTGAAGGCAGCATGACATAGGGGCTGAGACAAGTATTTCAGGGATGTGTTGTCATACAATGAATGCTGTATCGCCAAGAGATTATCATTGCCTAAACTAGCTGCCTCATGCCAAGCCATCCGACTATGCTCCTTCTTGTGATAAGCAGCTCACTGTTAACCCCTTCATGACCCAGCCTATTTTGACCTTAATGTCCTGGCCATTTTTTGCATTTCTGACCAGTGTCCCTTTATGAGGTAATAACACAGGAACGCTTCAACGCATCTTAGCGATTCTGAGATTGTTTTTTCGTGACATATTGGGCTTCATGTTAGTGGTAAATTTAGGTTGAAAATTTTTGCGTTTATTTGTGAAAAAAATGGAAATTTAGCGAAAATTTTGAAAATTTTGCAATTTTCAATTTTTTTATTTTTATTCTGTTAAACCAGAGAGTTATGTGACACAAACTAGTTAATAAATAACATTTCCAACATGTCTACTTTACATCAGCACAATTTTGGAAACAACATTTTTTTTGTTAGGAAGTTATAAGGGTTAAAAGTTAACCAGTGATTTCTCATTTTTACAACAAAATTTACAAAACCATTTTTTTAGGGACCACCTCACATTTAAAGTCACTTTGAGGGGTCTATATGGCAGAAAATACCCAAAAGTGACACCATTCTAAAAACTGCACCCCTCAAGCTACTCAAAACTACATTTAAGAAGATTATTAACCCTTCAGGTGCTTCACAGGAACTAAAGCAACGTGGAAGGAAAAAAGGACATTTTAATTTTTCCAACAAAATTTTTTTTTAGCATCAATGTTTTCATTTTCACCTGGGCAACAGGATAAAATGGATCCTAAAATTTGTTGAGCAATTTCTCCTGAGTACACTGATACCTCATATGTGGTCATAAACCACTGTTTGGGCGCACGGCAGGGCCCTGAAGGGAAGGAGCGACATTTGACTTTTGGAATGGAAAATTAGCTCCAATAGTTAGCGGACACCATGTCGTGTTTGGACTGCCCCTGTGTGCCTAAACAATGGAGTACCACCACAAGTGACCCCATTTTGGAAACTAGACACACAAAGGAACTTATCTAGATACTTAGTGAGCACTTTGAACCCCCAGGTACTTCACAAATTGATCTGTAAAAATGAAAAAGTACTTTTTTTTCACCAAAAATTTTTTTTTGCCTACATTTTTTCATTTTTTCATGGGCAACAGGATAAAATGGATCCTAAAATTTGTTGGGCAATTTCTCCTGAGTACACTGATACCTCATATGTGGTCATAAACCACTGTTTGGGCGCACGGCAGCGCCCTGGAGGGAAGGAGCGCCATTTGACTTTTGGAATGGAAAATTAGCTCCAATAGTTAGCGGACACCATGTCGTGTTTGGACTGCCCCTGTGTGCCTAAACATTGGAGTACCCCCACAAGTGACCCCATTTTGGAAACTAGACACCCCAACGAACTTATCTAGATGCATAGTGAGCACTTTGAACCCCCAGGTACTTCACAAATTGATCTGTAAAAATGAAAAAGTACTTTTTTTTTTCAGAAAAAAATTCTTTTTGCCTACATTTTTTCATTTTTTCATGGGCAACAGGATAAAATGGATCCTAAAATTTGTTGGGCAATTTCTCCTGAGTACACTGATACCTCATATGTAGTCATAAACCACTGTTTGGGCGCACGGCAGGGTCCTGGAGGGAAGGAGCGCCATTTGACTTTTGGAATGGAAAATTAGCTCCAATAGTTAGCGGACACCATGTCGTGTTTGGACTGCCCCTGTGTGCCTAAACATTGGAGTACCCCCACAAGTGACCCCATTTTGGAAACTAGACACCCCAACGAACTTATCTAGATGCATAGTTAGCACTTTGAACCCCCAGGTACTTCACAAATTGATCTGTAAACATGAAAAAGTACTTTTTTTTTCACAAAAAAAATCTTTTTGCCTACATTTTTTCATTTTTTCATGGGCAACAGGATTAAATGGATCCTAAAATTTGTTGGGCAATTTCTCCTGAGTACACTGATACCTCATATGTAGTCATAAAACACTGTTTGGGCGCACGGCAGGGCCCTGGAGGGAAGGAGCGCCATTTGACTTTTGGAATGGAAAATTAGCTCCAATAGTTAGCGGACACCATGTCGTGTTTGGACTGCCCCTGTGTGCCTAAACATTGGAGTACCCCCACAAGTGACCCCATTTTGGAAACTAGACACCCCAACGAACTTATCTAGATGCATAGTGAGCACTTTGAACCCCCAGGTACTTCACAAATTGATCTGTAAAAATGAAAAAGTACTTTTTTTTTTTCAGAAAAAAATTCTTTTTGCCTACAT
Source organism: Dendrobates tinctorius (assembly GCF_039654945.1). Taxonomy (NCBI): domain Eukaryota; kingdom Metazoa; phylum Chordata; class Amphibia; order Anura; family Dendrobatidae; genus Dendrobates; species Dendrobates tinctorius. The sequence goes on from NW_027361872.1 coordinate 9,586,148, forward strand.
TTTTTCATTTTTTCATGGGCAACAGGATAAAATGGATCCTAAAATTTGTTGGGCAATTTCTCCTGAGTACACTGATACCTCATATGTAGTCATAAACCACTGTTTGGGCGCACGGCAGGGTCCTGGAGGGAAGGAGCGCCATTTGACTTTTGGAATGGAAAATTAGCTCCAATAGTTAGCGGACACCATGTCGTGTTTGGACTGCCCCTGTGTGCCTAAACATTGGAGTACCCCCACAAGTGACCCCATTTTGGAAACTAGACACCCCAACGAACTTATCTAGATGCATAGTTAGCACTTTGAACCCCCAGGTACGTCACAAATTGATCTGTAAACATGAAAAAGTACTTTTTTTTTCACAAAAAAAATCTTTTTGCCTACATTTTTTCATTTTTTCATGGGCAACAGGATTAAATGGATCCTAAAATTTGTTGGGCAATTTCTCCTGAGTACACTGATACCTCATATGTAGTCATAAAACACTGTTTGGGCGCACGGCAGGGCCCTGGAGGGAAGGAGCGCCATTTGACTTTTGGAATGGAAAATTAGCTCCAATAGTTAGCGGACACCATGTCGTGTTTGGACTGCCCCTGTGTGCCTAAACATTGGAGTACCCCCACAAGTGACCCCATTTTGGAAACTAGACACCCCAGCGAACTTATCTAGATGCATAGTTAGCAATTTGAACCCCCAGGTACTTCACAAATTGTTCTGTAAAAATGAAAAAGTACATTTTTTTTCACAAAAAAATTCTTTTTGCCTACATTTTTTCATCTTTTCATGGGCAACAGGATTAAATGGATCCTACAATTTGTTGGGCAATTTCTCCTGAGTACACTGATACCTCATATGTAGTCATAAACCACTGTTTGGGCGCACGGCAGGGCCCTGGAGGGAAGGAGCGCCATTTGACTTTTGGAATGGAAAATTAGCTCCAATAGTTAGCGGACACCATGTCGTGTTTGGACTGCCCCTGTGTGCCTAAATATTGGAGTACCCCCACAAGTGACCCCATTTTGGAAACTAGACACCCCAACGAACTTATCTAGATGCATAGTGAGCACTTTGAACCCCCAGGTAATTCACAAATTGATCTGTAAAAATGAAAAAGTACTTTTTTTTCACAAAAAAATTCTTTTTGCCTACATTTTTTCATTTTTTCATGGGCAACAGGATTAAATGGATCCTAATATTTGTTGGGCAATTTCTCCTGAGTACACTGATACCTCATATGTAGTCATAAACCACTGTTTGGGCACACGGCAGGGTCCTGGAGGGAAGGAGCGCCATTTGACTTTTGGAATGGAAAATTAGCTCCAATAGTTAGCGGACACCATGTCGTGTTTGGACTGCCCCTGTGTGCCTAAACATTGGAGTACCCCCACAAGTGACCCCATTTTGGAAACTAGACACCCCAACGAACTTATCTAGATGCATAGTGAGCACTTTGAACCCCCAGGTAATTCACAAATTGATCTGTAAAAATGAAAAAGTACTTTTTTTTCACAAAAAAATTCTTTTTGCCTACATTTTTTCATTTTTTCATGGGCAACAGGATTAAATGGATCCTAATATTTGTTGGGCAATTTCTCCTGAGTACACTGATACCTCATATGTAGTCATAAAACACTGTTTGGGCGCACGGCAGGGTCCTGGAGGGAAGGAGCGCCATTTGACTTTTGGAATGGAAAATTAGCTCCAATAGTTAGCGGACACCATGTCGTGTTTGGACTGCCCCTGTGTGCCTAAACATTGGAGTACCCCCACAAGTGACACCATTTTGGAAACTAGACACCCCAACGAACTTATCTAGATGCATAATGAGCACTTTGAACCCCCAGGTAATTCACAAATTGATCTGTAAAAATGAAAAAGTACTTTTTTTTTCACAAAAAAATTCTTTTTGCCTACATTTTTTCATTTTTTCATGGGCAACAGGATTAAATGGATCCTAAAATTTGTTGGGCAATTTCTCCTGAGTACACTGATACCTCATATGTAGTCATAAACCACTGTTTGGGTGCACGGCAGGGTCCTGGAGGGAAGGAGCGCCATTTGACTTTTGGAATGGAAAATTAGCTCCAATAGTTAGCGGACACCATGTCGTGTTTGGACTGCCCCTGTGTGCCTAAACATTGGAGTACCCCCACAAGTGACCCCATTTTGGAAACTAGACACCCCAACGAACTTATCTAGATGCATAGTGAGCACTTTGAACCCCCAGGTAATTCACAAATTGATCTGTAAAAATGAAAAAGTACTTTTTTTTTCACAAAAAAATTCTTTTTGCCTACATTTTTTCATTTTTTCATGGGCAACAGGATTAAATGGATCCTAAAATTTGTTGGGCAATTTCTCCTGAGTACACTGATACCTCATATGTAGTCATAAACCACTGTTTGGGCGCACGGCAGGGCCCTAGAGGGAAGGAGCGCCATTTGACTTTTTGAATGGAAAGTTAGCTCCAATCATTAGCGGACACCAGGTCGCTTATGGAAAGTATGTAGTGTACGTCAGGTTGGTGTGTGTGGTAGGGTATGCACCACACACCCACCAACCTGACGTACACTACGCCACACACAATCAGGTTGGTGTGTGTGGTGTAGTGTACGTCAGGTTGGTGTGTGGTGTGGTGTAGTGTACGTCAGGTTGGTGTGTGTGGTATAGTATACACCACACACCAACCTGACGTACATTATGCCACACACACACAACAACCTGACGTACACTACCCCACACATACCAACCTGACACTACATCAGGTTGGTGTGTGTGGCGTAGTGTACATCAGGTTGGTGTGTGGTGTGGTGTACGTCAGGTTGGTGTGTGTGGTATAGTATACACCACACACACACCAACCTGACGTACACTATGCCACACACACACACCAACCTGACGTAAACTACGCCACACATACCAATCTGATACATCAGGTTGGTGTGTGTGGCGTAGTGTACGTCAGGTTGGTGTGTGGTGTAGTGTACGTCAGGTTGGTGTGTGTGGTGTAGTAGACACCACACACACACACCAACCTGATGTACACTACGCCACACACACACCAACCTGACGTACACTACGCCACACATACCAACCTGATACTACATCAGGTTGGTGTGTGTGGCGTAGTGTATGTCAGGTTGGTGTGTGGTGTGGTGTAGTGTAGTGTACGTCAGGTTGCTGTGTGTGGTATAGTATACACCACACAACAACTTGACGTACACTATGCCACACACACAACAACCTGACGTACACTACGCCACACATACCAACCTGATACTACATCAGGTTGGTGTGTGTGGTGTAGTGTACGTCAGGTTGGTGTGTGGTGTGGTGTAGTGTAGTGTACGTCAGGTTGCTGTGTGTGGTATAGTATACACCACACACACCAACCTGAAGTACACAATGCCACACACACACACCAACCTGATGTAAACTACGCCACACATACTAACCTGATACTACATCAGGTTGGTGTGTGTGGTGTAGTGTACGTCAGGTTGGTGTGTGTGGTGTGCTGTACTTCAGGTTGGTGTGTGTGGTGTGGTGTTGTGTATGTCAGGCTGGTGTGGGTGAGTTCTGTAGTGGAGTGTCAGGATGTGTTTAGTCCATGGACGTGTGATGAATTCTGAAGCATTCATTCAAACACAGTCCAGGTTTGTCGGGACACGTTTCACATTGGAAACGAGTTTCCCTTCTTGTCCCCCTTTTATAGCATACCCGGCACCATTTTTTTTTTCTCTCCTCACGGGGAAAATGTTGCCCTGGTACCATACGGGAAACTTGAGTTCCAGGGGTGCTGGGGCGCGCTCCGTCCTCCTCTCCAAAAATCATGGCCTTTATCACCACCTCCTGGAAATCAAGGAAGGAGTGGTTCTGGCCTGCACATCGTGATAGCACGCATGCGCTATACAGTGCCATTTGTATGAGGTACACAGCCAGTTTTTTGTACCACACCTTCGTTTTCCGCATGGCACTATAGGGCTGGAGGACTTGATCAGAAAGATCAACCCCCCCCATGTGATGGTTGTACGCCAGGACACAGTCCGGTTTGTGGACCGGTACTGGGGTACCTCGAATGGTGGTGGCCGTGGTGCCGGGACCATGGATTGTGGTCGACAAAGACATCTCTTTTGTCTTTGAACTTGACCACAAGCATGTTGCCGCTACATTGGGCTCGAGTCTCACCCTTTCGGAGAGGCTGCTCAATTAGCGGCAAAGGGAGACCCCTCTGGTTTCTGCGCACGGTACCGCAAGCGACGGTAGCTCTGGCAGAGAGGGATTGAAATAGTGTGATGCTTGTATAAAAGTTATCAACGTACAGATGGTAACCTTTATCAAGCAGAGGGTGGACCATATCCCACACTATTTTCCCACTCACCCACAAAGAAAGTGGACATTCTGGGGGCTGGATCCTACTGTCCTTTCCTTGGTAAACTCTAAAGCTGAGAGTGTACCCTGAGGTACTCTCACACAGCTTGTAGAGTTTCATCCCGTACCTTGTCCTTTTGCTGGCAGGTACTGACGGAACTGAAGCCTCCCTTTGAAGTGGATGAGGGATTCATCCACACAAATTTCCCTTTCGGGAATGTACACTTCAGCAAACTTGTTGTTGAAGTGTTCGACGACTGGCCGAATTTTGAACAGTCTATCAAAATTCGGGTCATCGCGGGGAAGGATTTCAGTGTTGTCCCTGAAATGAAGAAATTTATGAATATCCTCAAACCGTTTCCGAGTCATCACCATGCCAAATACTGGAGTTTGATATAAAATATCAGTACTCCAGTAATGGCGAATTTCTGGTTTCTTCACAATCCCCATGTGAAGGACCAGTCCCCAATATTTAATCATTTCTACAGAGTCCACAGGACTCCAAGTAGAGAATGAAGAAATTGGGTGTTCCGCCAAAAATTGTTGGGCATACAAGTTTGTTTGCTCCACCATGAGACTGACGATTGACTCCGAGAAAAAGACTTTGAAAAAGTCTATTTCCCTGAAGTTGGCAGTCTCAAACTGGATTCCTGATTGGGGAACAAAATCAGGAATCCGTGGAGCAAAATTTTCAGGGACGGGGGTCCAGGAGGAAGCACTAGTGCTAGGTTGGGCGTCACTAGCATTAGGTTGGGGGAAACTCACACTTGGCTGTGAGACTTCCTCCAAGATACCCGACTCTTCCTCTAAGGCCTCCGACTCTTCCTCCCTGGGCTCCGGACGATTTCTCGTCCTGCGACATCTCGGTGGTGGCAAGTCTGTGTCACTGGAAGAGGAAGCGTGGGAGGAATAGAGAAAGGTGGGGTCATCTCTCTCACTATCAGTATCAGAGGCAATAATTTCATATGCCTCCTCAACTGAGTAGACCCTTTGGGACAGGGATGAGCGGGACATTGTGCGTGTGGTGTGTGTGCGTGTGTAAAAATCCTTTATTATAGTGTGCGTGTGCGTGTGTATGTGCGAGTGTTTGGTGAAACTTTTTACTGGAGAATGGGCTGTCAGGAGGGGACTGTCAGGCGTGCAGGGGGCATGAGGGGACTGTCAGGTGCGCGGGGGGCAGGAGGGGACTGTCAGGCATGCGGGGGGCAGGAGGGGACTGTCAGGCGCGCGGGGGGCAGGAGGGGACTGTCAGGCGCAGGAGGGCGCTGAGGAGAATTAGGTGGAGACGGAACCAGCGGCGGCAGCAACAGTGGGGGTGATCAGGGGTGCTGGGGGGTGATGAGGGGTGCTGGGGGTGATAAGGGGTGATGGGGGGTGATCAGGGGCAGAGGGGGGCTGTCAGGCACCGGGGGGCAGGAGGTTGCTGAGGAGATAAGGAAAGAAAAAAACCTGCAGCAGCAGGGGATAATCAGGGGTTAATCAAGGGGGCAGGGGTTAATCAGGGGTGGCAGAGGTTAATCAGGGGGGCAGAGGTTAATGAGGGTGATCACTGGGACACAGGAGGGGGCTCTCAGACACAGGAGGCAGTAGGCGGCTAAGGAGCTCGCAGATGTGGATCAGCAGGTGGATGATCAGGGGTGCTGGGGGAGATCGGGGGTGCTGGGGGAGGATCAAGGGTGCTGGGGGATGATCAAGGGTGCTGGGGGATGATCAGGGGTGCTGGGGGATCACCAGGAGCAGAGGGGGGCTGTCAGGCACCGGGGGGGCAGAAGGTGGCAGAGGAGATAAAGAAATAAAAGAACCTGCAGCAACAGGGGTTAATCAGGGGGGCAGGGGTTAATCAGGGGGGCAGGGGTTAATTGGGAGGCAGGGGTTAATCGGGGGCAGGGGTTAATGAGGGTGATTACTGGGGCTCTCAGTCACAGGAGGCAGTAGGCGGCTGAGGAGCGCAGAAGAAGTAACAGCAGGTGGATGATCGGGAGTGCTGGGGGAGATCGGGGGGTGCTGGGGGAGATCGGGGGGTGCTGGGGGAGATCGGGGGTGCTGGGGGAGGATCAAGGGTGCTGGGGGATGATCAGGGGTGCTGGGGGATCACCAGGGGCAGAGGGGGGCTGTCAGGCACCGGGGGGCAGGAGGTGGCGGAGGAGATAAAGAAATAAAAGAACCTGCAGCAGCAGGGGTTAATCAGGGGGCAGGGGTTAATCAGGGGGGCAGGGGTTAATCAGGGGGGCAAGGGTTAATCGGGGGGGCAGGGGTTAATGAGGGTGATTACTGGGGCTCTCAGTCACAGGAGGCAGTAGGCGGCTGAGGAGCGCAGAAGAGGTAACAGCAGGTGTATGATCGGGAGTGCTGGGGGAGATCGGGGGTGCTGGGGGGAGATCGGGGGTGCTGGGGGGAGATCGGGGGTGCTGGGGGGAGATCGGGGGTACTGGGGGAGGATCAGGGGGCAGGGGTGAGTGAGCGGAGGTGGGAGGGGCTGGAATTAGGCGGTGGAGGGGAAGTTATACTACCGGAAGGCAGTGGTGGCAGCGGCAGCGGCGATAACAGCGGTGACAGCGGCGGCGGCGATCGCAGGTCAGGGCGGCAGTCTGGCACCTCGTTCCTCAGCTTCCACGGACAGGATGAAGTTGAGGAACGAGGCAGCCATGATTTTACCCCGCCCCTCCACATCTGATTGGAGGGCTAGCGTCACATGGATGCTAGCTCCAATCAGATGCGAGGGGGGTGACAAAAAGGTCACTGGGAGTGATCGTATCCCTGGGGGGGCGAAGCCACCCCCCCTGGGGTCAAGTCTAGGTCCCCCTGTACCGGCGGGTCGGGTGAACTTTCATTGAACCCGCTCACCCGACCCGCAGGAGGGAGATCTTTTCATGACGCTGCATAGGCTTCATGGGTCGTTTTGCCACGACTTTTCATGACGCCTACGTGGCGTCAAAGGTCGTGAAGGGGTTAATAGAAAGCTGTGATCTGGGCAGGGGCAGCTTTCTAAGCTCTGCTACATGCTGCATCTAATATCTTTGCAAAACAAAAAACTGAGTTGGACTATAAACTGGTATACATGCAAAGTGTTAGAGCACATTCACACGGTGGCCATTTTGTAGACAAACCCAACAGAAAAAACAATAAAACAAAAATGAACATATACCCTACAGCAAGTAAATCAGTAAATAACATGGAGTACTTAGCTATCACTAAATGCTTCACAAAGGCATAAAAGCCATCCATCACATCAAGGTGTACCCATAGGAACTGTCTAAAATCTCTGATTGTGTCACAGTTGCGATACCCAGTCAACCAAGTGATACATTGCTGTACTCAGGGTCTTTTTCTCTACAAATCAGGTAGCAAAAACCTGGTGACAGATTTCCCCTAAAAGAGTAGCCTGTGACCAAAGCTAACTTCCTGCTGCCTTAAGTCATAGTTATGGTTGAAAAACGACATGCCCAAGTTCAATCAAGTACATGTTGGAGGTGGGTCAAAAGGCAACACTTTAATTCTACTGGCCCCACTCAGTCTTGCGCTCCTTTTGTCAAGTTTCAATGCCAAACTGAATCAACAAGAGTGCATTTTGCAAAACACTTCACTCTCTTCCTGCATTCTGCAAATATGGCTCTCACCTTGCTGTACTTTTTCCTGCAAGATATATAACTATAATATGGTCGCCCCCTCGGAAGTCATTAAACATAAAAGTAATAGCTACAACATTTAAAAGAAATAATCAATGCAATATTTCTGCATATATTTATATATAACTGATGAAAATGAAAAGAAATATGTTTTCTTTAAGTAACATCTTTATAACTGTATGAGATCTAAAACTTAAATGTAGATTGTATTAAAATGCCATGGAGCCTTGCACACCTGTCCATCAATTGTTCCTTTGCAATGTACTGATTGAGCTGCCTGTTTTCTAGTAGGTCAAGTCTTTCAGTAAAGGCCAGATCTGACAGTCTGAAGTCTTATGTCATGCCAGGAGATGCAAGTCTGGGAGGCATTCTTTCCTTCTCGTAGACTAATGACCTTTTTGGTATCAGTTGCAAATCTAATTCATTTACAAAGGTGGCTGAAAGAAAACCTTGATTTACATTTTTGTGCAACATCAGCTCTTTTTTGAAAAACAAATAGGATTTGTTACGTTGGAATAATTTTTCATCTCCTCAGCTAAGATGTGGCATGAGAACCAACCAAGAACACCCTCCTTAGAATTGATTAAAGTCTCCAAAGCAGCCAAAAACTTTATGCTCGAGATACTAAAATTAGAACAGCTACAATCATAAACCACTTAATTGTCTCTGCATTGTACTTGATTTTAGATCACAGCTCCAAAATATTCTCATTGTTAATGAAAATAAAACAATTACTGTATATATTACATTGTACTGTCTCCCCCCAAAAATACAAACCAGATGTGTCCTAAAAAAGTCAACTTTTTTATTTATTTAGTATTTTTTTCAGTTTCCCTATGGAACTGACACAGCCTAACAGGTTTTCCTTCATGGCAGACCCAAAGGCCAGCGCTTTATGGATCCAATTGCCATATCAACTATCAGCACCTCATGTTTCACATCATGTGGATCAATGAATTACACAGGGAGCCTCTTCCACTTTCAACTATTTGAGTGCCGCCGTCACTATTGTTTGTTGCGTATAAGAAGTTAAAGGATCCTGCTTAGAGCTTACACTGGCATTGGCAATTCTAGACATTTCTTTTCAATGTACAGTATACAGTCACTTTCTACTGCTTACTAGAGATGAGTAAATGTATTTAAGTTTAATTGAATCCTACTTGAATATTACAAGAATCCGCCTTCACCGCTGGCCAAAATCTTTATGTACACTTCACCGTTCAGCTCTCTGATCCTTCCGTCTTTTCTGTCACCCAACCGGTCCTCATGGCAGCTTCTTATAACTGCCACATGCGTTGAATTCCTTGGACTCTTCACACAAGTCTGGGATTTCCAGCTTTGATGAGGCCTGGGATGGTCCTGTGCATGCAAAAAAGGTCACGGCGAACGTCATGACATTAAGATGTTGTTACATTATGTGCACTTGCGCAAAGCCATCCTGGGTCACATCAGTGCTGGACATCCCTGCCACCTAGTGAGAAGATGCCTGGGGATTCAGCACTCGCAGAAGTAATAAGAAGATGTAACAAAGACCAGCTCAAAGAGCTGTGCGGTAAGCTGACTATAAGTATTTTTTTATTTTTCATATCTTATTTTAATTATTCTCTGGAGTCTGGAGAGACCACAAAGCTTAATAAGGGACATTCAATTTGCAAACAATAACTTCACTGCAAATTGAATTTCCTAAGAAAATCAGCATGAACATGAATTATGTCTGATCTGCTCATCTCTACTACTTACATATTCCACAATGTATATGAATTGTAATCACTAATATTAGCTGCCAAACCTGAAAACCTATATATTAGGGCCAAGTAAGTTGTTATCGAGCTTGAGAGGAAGCCCATGAAGGGCGTGATGCACTCATTGGTCTCATTTAAACCCAGGATTGGAAGATGCAAATCACGCCCACAGGGATCAGATTAGAGGATCCAACCCAGGACTAGATTTGGGGAAGTGAAACCCTGCAGGCCTATCCTTCGCTTATGTACATATAAAACTGTAGAAAAAGTTAGCTTTTTTTTGGTACAAAGCGATATTAAATTGAAATTTTAAAAGCTTTATTATAATGCTGTTATCATCATATATGTAACAAGTTAATGAAAGTTTTCAATGATTAGGAGACTTTGCAGGCTACTTTTAAGAGATGAGTTACAGTATAGCGCCTTCACCCTAATTTATTACTGGGCATAATTTCATGCCACTTTTTGGAAAGTATCCTTCACGTTGAAATTTTAATATACCATTGAGAATAAGAGAATTTAATTTATTTGGCTTATCCAGTATCACCTACTTATTAGTCACTTTACAAGATTTTGTCCATTAGGATGCATAAGGAAAACTAACTGATGTTTGATAAATTTAGAAATTAAGTCTAGGGAATGCAAAGTCCAAAGAAATACATTAGAGGTGTTTTCTGTCGAAAATTAAATTAATCCAGTTCTTTCATAATGTGAAAGTTAATAATAAGTAAAATACACTCTACTCCAGCATTCTGATGGGTAATCATCACATGACCATCAGCCACAGTCTTCTTTTCTTGCTAATAGGATATTACTTACTATTAGGTTTCCATGGTATGAAGCAGCTGGATCAATGTCATTTTTGACCTGAAAATCCTTTTAAAATGTGAACAGTAATTGTCAATCAATAGCCCAAATCAATCAGTAGAGCTAAAGAAAACCTGTCTCACACATTTATATTTCATGTATGTGTTCTATTGCTACACTTCATATTATAATACGAAGCGCACCAAAAACCACTCAAAAAATGAATCACAAGCAGCATCAAAACAACATAGAATATGTGTCAATAGAGAACATTTTTTCAAAACCACGCCAAAAACACGTGTGTTTTAAATGGTTTTAAGATGTGAATTTTTCAGAGAGAAACTTACGTTAACAAACTACACATGGACATAGTGATAACGGCATAGCTTCTATTTGGACACTAAATCAAGGCAATGGAAATCCAGAAGTAATTGACATATGTCAATATGGAATAGTTAGGGAAACATTGGAATTTCATTTGATCTCACTTAAGACCATTATTAACTAGAGAGGAGAAAATCTTTCAACAGATTTTTTTTTTTCAATGTAATTTGTGGAAAACTGCAAATCCCCCAAATGCCCTGCAAATATCTGTATAACACACAGAGGTGTCCTAAGAAAGTAAGCAACCCCGCTCAAGCTCTTCATTAGAGATGAGTGAACTTGTTCAGAAAACATTCGCCAATGTCAAATTCAGCACGAACGTTGCGCATTCGAATTCGTGTTCGGATTCCCAAGCATTTTCCTCAAAATCAGCAAAATTGTACCAAAGTTCGGTAAATGATCGAGTTTAAACGAATGCTTTTATTGGGACTTTGGCTAGTATAGTGGAACTGTGTGATGAGCAGTGGGGACGTGGTTGATGAGGGGAGGGGGTGGGGAGAGGTCAGTGTAGCAGCGGACTGTATTTTTGAAAAACAATTTTTATTAACTTAATGTGTGGAGATTCTGGCAGCCAAACAGGGTGCAGAAACCATCCACAACAACCAGACACAAAGCCTTCTGTCATTGGCTGCTAAATTCACATTTCCCTCTCCATATAAAAAGCGGACATATTGTGCTTGCGCCATTTTGTCAGTGTAACAGCGCAGTGAAGCTGCTCCTGCTGCTGCTGCAAGTAGTTAGATAGTTAACTAGGCTGAGTTATTGTCAGCTAGTTCAGATAGGATACTGTGTCAAATTGATCTTCCAGCATCTAAATCATTTGTGCTGGTAGGTCGTGGAATAGTGTTGTGCAGCAAGAAAAGTCCACATTTGAGAATCTAAATCATTTGTGCTAATAGTGTGGTGCAGCCAGGAGTCCACATTCGAGAATCTAAATTGTATGTGCTAATAGTGTGGTGAAGCCAGGAGTCCACATTCGAGAATCTAAATAGTTTGTGCTAATAGTGTTGTGCAGCCAGGAGTCCACATTTGAGAATCTAAATCCTTTCTGCTAATTGTGTGGTCCAGACACCAAACCACATTTATGAATCTAAATCTTTCTGCTAATAGTGTGGTCCAGATATCAGGCCACACTTCTAAATGTAAATCCTTTCTGCTAATAGTGTGGTCCAGACACCAGGCCACATTTCGGAATCTAAATCATTTCTGCTAACAGTATGGTCCCGACACCAGGCCACATTTCTGAATCTGAATCCTTTCTGCTGATAGTGTGGTCCAGACACATTATCTCAGTAAATAAATACTGATTATGCATTTAGTGACAGGTGACTGACAGGTCTGGGCCTAGTGTTGAGAAAATTGTGGTTAAAAGAGGGGAAGGGTATATCCAACAAGAGTGGGAAAAAGCAAGGTCATCTAGGTAGGGGTCTAGGCTTAGTGTTCAAAGTGTACATGGGTTAGGTGGTAATGTTACTGAAAGCTCTACTGAACAAACACCATCTCATTCTATCCAAAGACAACTGACAATATCTGATACTAGACGGGCTACTCGACTTCATTTCTTTGGCAGTCGCACAATGGTATGACTTGTAGATGAGGGCTATAAAAAGCATGTGCTCCAGTAGATGGCAAGCGCTGCATCAAGTGGCATCTTCCTTCACCTTAATATCACACACAGTACAATCCTCAAAGTTGGCACCTCAATTACCCTTGTTTCACCCCATGTAACAACTCTCAAATGCCCATCTCACTGTGTGGAACCACAGATGGGCCATTTTGCAGAGCTGTTCACACATTCTATTCCATGGGCATGAAAAAAGAGGATGATAATGAAGTTGTAGATTTCACTTGGTATGCACCCAGAAGTATGCAGATGAGTAGCTCAGCAGAGGAGTTGAAGGAGGAGGAAGAAGAGGAAGCAACGTTGCACTGCATCTTTAGCCACAACTCTAGCTGTGGCCAGCAGCGGTCATGGGCCTGTAGTTTGCAGGTGCAGCAAGGGTTGCCTAGCCTGGGCTTTTTTTCAGGCTGCAAAGGATGACCCAATTCACATTATCTGCCAACTTTGAAAAAAAACAGCTCAGTAGAGGCAAAAATTGCAATAATTAAACTACTGCATGCATGTGCCAGCACATGTGCGATCAACATGCGTTAGTCTGAGAATCTTACTGAGTGAAAAAGCAGACTAGAGAGCTTTGCCAACTATCGGCCATACCATCAACCGTCCCATCAACCGCATCTGCTGCTTCTTCCTTCTCCGTCACCAGAGGCTTGTAGGCGAAATCTCTGTATCTAATACTTCCTCCATTGCTTCTTCCTCCTCCACCTCCTCTATGGCCTCCACCTGAGCCCTCAACCTCTTCCTCAATGAGACTCATGTTCAAACAGTGCAGAGACAATCACCCCTACCTTCGTACTGCGCAGCCATGGCTCACGGCAATCAGTCAGTGTTATTATTATGCCTTGGAGATGGCAGTCACACAGCTCAAGAATTGTGGACAGCTATAAAGGCTGAGTTATAGCAATGGCTGTCTCCAATGAACCTGGAGCCAGGAAGTCCTTGTGTGATAACGATGCGAACCTGGTGGCAACCCTATGCAGGGGCAACCTCTCACATGTGCTTTGCATGACTCAAGCTGGTGGTACAACAATTTCTATGCCACTATCCCGACCTGGATGCAATGCTGCAGAAAGCACAGTTGCTGTGTGCTCACTTCAGCCGTTTGCACCCAGAAGGTCAGCGACTTACATCACTACAGAGGTCTTTCAGCCTACCGATTAACCGATTGACATGCGACATGCTGACATGGTGGAATTCCACTCTGCACATGTTGCAGCAACAGTGGCAGCAGCAATGAACCCTGGTGCAGTATGTCCTTTTGCACAGCCTGGGCCAATGCAGCACAGACGTGGTACAAATCATGCTTGCGGAGTTGGCAAGATAAACGACCTCTGCACCTTTCTGCGCAGTTTCAAAATGGCTACTATGTTTGTTACCACTGATGATGCCATCATTAGCATCACTATTCATCATCTACATGCTGGAGAACACTTTGAATAGTCTGCAGAAGGAGGTGTAGGACCGAGAGGAGGATGTGGAAGCAGAGGAGGATGCAGAAGGGATAACAATATCTTTAAGTTCCGGACTGTTGCCGCACAGGTGGGTGCTATGGGAGGGTGGATTACAGTGATCGAGAGGGGCTCATTGTAGCAGATAAACTGTAAGTGAAGATGCAGGAGCTGAGGAACAAATGAAGTAGAATGAGGAGGTAGAGGTAATGGGTGTGCAACAGTCAAGAGATGAAGAGTATAATGATCCCCTCTCTGTTGTCTGAGGTTGTCGGGGAGGGATGGAGGAAGCAAGCTTAAGTGTTATCTTGCCATTAACACACCATGGACTTGAACCTCATGGAAGCATCCAACACATGAGCGCCTTCTTGTTACACTATCTGCAACATACAGTAATGCCCATATTCTTGAGGTTAGAAATAGTGCGGACTACTATGTTGCCACTGTTAGATCCACAGTACAAGAGTAAATTTTGCCAAGTGTTTACCTCCTGGAAAGGGATGCGCGCATGCTGGATTATTGAAACACGCTTATGGACAGTCTTATGAGTGGTCATCCCCAAGGCCGCAGTGAGGCACACAGAGTACATCGCAGTTATAGACTTCTAACACCGGGAACATCGAGTCATCAATGCAAAAACATTAGCAGAAGCAGCAGCAATGTAAGTGGCAAAAGCAATTTCACACATTTTTTAGACCAGCCCGTGCACCAGGAGAACAGAGTACAAGTTTGACATGTTGTGAATGTCTGGTGAGCATGGTGCAGGAGTATCTCAAGCTCAATATCAATGCCATCAGGAGGGTATTGATCCTTTTGCATTTTGGCCTTCGCTTGAGTTCCCCTGTCATACCTTGGAGATTTTGTCATGCCCGGTAGCAAGCGTTCTTTTAGAACGTGTCTTCAGAGCTGCTGGTTGTGTCCTAATGGTAAGTACATCTCCTGAAAGTGTAGACCGCCTAAATTTCACTAAGATAAACAAGTCTTGGATCTCTAATGACTTTTTCACCCCAGTCGCAGACTAAGCAGGCTAGGCAATTGTGTAGTTTTTAGTGTGCTGCATTGATTTGTGTGATTGCAGTCTGTGACACCTTTGTGGTATCTTCTGTGCCTGCTTTTATTAATGCTGCTGATGTTACAAACAATTTGTTGAAATGTGGAGACTCCAAGTTGGGTCTCCATCTGGTGGGTGGCCTGCAGAGGAAGGGGTGTCAGAGCAGCATTATTCTATTTGTACTCTGGGGAAATTGATGATATGTTAATGGTGTGTGGCAATAATTTTTGGAAATATTTGGACTTCAAGCGTGGTCTCCTTCATGTGTGTTGCCTGTAGTAGTTGGGCCCCCAGACTGACAGGCCTGCACTTACTTTTCCCACAGAGCTCGCGCTGACGTCGATGAGTTGAACTGAGTTCATTTGCTATGAACTCCGAGGACCTTTCTGATGGCACTGTTAGCATGTGTGCTTTCTCAAACTTGTGGTGACGTCAGTGTTGTGAAAGGAGTTTGCTGAAAGGCACTGGGCTGAGAAGCACACACAGCTCAGTGTCTCTGCTGGATGGCAGGCTGTATAGTTGCATCATTCAACCATGCAGCTTGCTATCTAGATGTTTCAGAGCTAGATGCATCATGGGATAAATCAATTAGTATCTTATCAGCGAACAGGTGAGCAATATTGTTGTTAATTATTTTAATTCTGTTACACGGTAATTTGGCTTCAGTGGACTTGGCGATGACATAATTATGGTTTAATTTAGATTCACTAAAGGAATCAGTGTCATTTTTTTAATTAAAGGACCGTATTCTGGGTGTGTGTTTTTTATACAATATGACTATGGGGTTAGTAATGGGAGCATCTTATAGATGTCTCTCCATTACTAACCTCTGGGCTTGATGTCACCTGACAATACAAAGGTGACATCAACTCCCCTAACTATCACCCCATTTGCAATTGCACCAGGGCAAGTGGAAAGAGCAAGGTTAAGTGCCAGATTTAGTGCATCTTATGGATGTACCATTTTTGGGGAGATTGAGAGCTAAATTTTTTAGACTCGGGGATGAGGCCAAAATCCATCGCCCCTTCCTATTTTATTAATATCAGCCCTCAGCTGACTGCCTAGCCTTTGCTGGTAATAAATTATAGGGAAACCCTACCTCATTTTTTGGAGGGGTAGTCCATTTTAATAAACAGTTAAGGCTAAGTATACAGCTGTGAGCTGATATTAATAGCCTGGGAAGCTCCATCGGTATTACACCCTTCCCAGGCTATAAACATCAGCACCACCCTACATCTCCTCCCTTGTTTCAGTATACCACCCTACCCACGCCCTCCATTCTGCTGATGACCTGAGATTAGCATCCTCAATAATCAGAACCTCCCACTCCCGTCTCCAAGACTTTACACATGCTGCGCCAATTCTTTGGAATGCACTTCCCAGGTCAATACGATTAGTCCCCAGTCCCCACAATTTTAAGCGTGCCCTGAAAATGCATTTATTCAGACTGGCCTATCGCCTCAACACATTAACCTAATCTATCCCTGTGTGGCACAGCCAAAAGTTTTACCATAACCAGGTTCCCCACATCATGTTCCCATATGCTTTATGCATCCATTAGCCCTCTGTGTGTCTACTGTTACACACTTAATATTATGGCTGGTCCAAACAATCAGGGCAATTGTTACCACCCACCTTTTGTGTCTACCTCTTTCCTCATAGACTGTAAGCTTGGTATCTGTTATGATCTGTTATGATCTATGTGATTATTGTTATGCTGTAATGTCTATCGTCTGTACAAGTCCCCTCTGAAATGTAAAGTGCTGCGGAATATGTTGGCGCAATAGAAATAAAATTATTATTATTATCCAATGAATGAGCTTTGCAAAAACGTCTCTAATATTTTATTATTACTCTGCTCCAATGCCATGTATTTCTCCATGATAACAGACTACAAACAAATCATGTGTAGTCAGAAAATCATGTGTAGACACAGAAAGAAGTATGACTGCAGGGCTGTGGGATCAACTTACAGTATTTAATTTTTTGCTTGTTAGAATGGAGACGCATACAGTATTTTTCTGAGTAGGAGCTGTATACTGTATAAAAAAAGGAATATTTACAAAATTGCTTCATTTCTCTTTTGATATTTGCATCATTAGGCTCATTTTTTAATACCATTGTTTTTACATCTTCAGATGTTTTTAACATCATTGATCTACTTCAATCCTGTCCCACTGTTAATACTTTCCATAAGTTGCTATGACAACTGATCATTGCTGGTTTTCGGAATCTCATTTGGGATGACCTATTTGGGGTTATATGTTGTTATATGCATCATAAAATATCTTTTTTTTACTTTGAGAAAAACCTTGAAAGGGGTATGATATCAAAGCAAATAGAAAAGTAATGAACATATACATCTGATATGATGATATTATATATAGATAGAACTCTAATAACTATAAAACTGTAATAATGACCCAGTTTTAATGGGATTTGCCAAGTATTACTATCTACTTGGAAAGATTTGTCGTTTACAACATTAATTTAGTAGAAGTCATATCTATTTTCCAGAAGGAACAAACTTTTATTTTAATTCTAAAGATAAATTCTCCAACAGAGCAGACATTATCTAGCAGCAAAGGGAATTGTATGTGACATTTAGAGTGTAGCACAGTTTTATTTTTTTCTCCAGTCATGCAGAGGATAAGAATAACATATATGGCTCAATTCTATGCAACATCAACAATATCGTATTTTAGAAATATTTGAAAACATCTTTATTCTGCATAGGATGCCATGAGTCTTCATTTATTTTGTACTGATTTCCTTTGTTGCTTCTCCTAGAAGAATCAATTTCGCTGTGGTTCTTGTATTGTGAGAACACAATAAGCTGGGAATGATGGAGGCACAGATATAAAGGGAAAATTAAATTTTGTACTCACTGTGTGAGAAAGGTATCTTCTGGTTTCCCAGAGGCTTCAATAAAATGTGCTGTCATACAGTAAACTAAAATATCCTTGTCATATCCCTTTCAGACAAACATAAAATATTTTGTGACCTGTTTAGTAAATACTAGAGCAGGGATGCACAACCTTGTCTGATCTTAGAGCCAAATTTTAAGATTGTGCTACATCAACAGGGTGCAAAAAAATCTATGCTGTTTGAAACACTAATTGTAATGTCTATCAAAGGTCACAAAACATGCAAACATGAAATATGAAAAATGAATTGCATTACTGAATTAGAAATATGAAAAATTGAGAAAGCTTAGCGCATAAAATGGCCAATTTATGTGTATCTGGAAGACACGGTAAAGCGTTTCTCGTATTCCAGGACCCTAACCTAATGCCAATCCCCACTTAGACTAAAGTCGTCATCTGAATGGAAACCTATGTAATTCCTCTCCTTAGACTGAAATCTATATCTCTGTGAAGGGGTGGTGGCCCTGCTGTGATTAAAAACACATGCGGCTAACAGGTGGAGTG
The DNA here is from genome assembly GCF_039654945.1 of Dendrobates tinctorius. Lineage (NCBI taxonomy): Eukaryota > Metazoa > Chordata > Amphibia > Anura > Dendrobatidae > Dendrobates > Dendrobates tinctorius. The sequence goes on from NW_027361872.1 coordinate 9,604,626, forward strand.
CTCAGTCAGAAGGTTAATGAATCCAAATTTCAAAAAACTGACCGTCATATCAATGCATAAACATAGTGTGAACAGGTGCTTAACTTAGAGTCACCAACTCATATAAATTCAAAATCACAGCAGGGCCACCACCCCTCCACAGAGATATAGATTTCAGTCTAAGGAGCGGATTTACATAGGTTCCAATTCAGATGAAGACTTTAGTCAAAGTGAGGATTAAGCACCTGTTCACACTATGTTTATGCTTGGATGTGACTGTCAGTTTTTTTAAATTTGTATTCATTAACCTTCTGACTGAGCACTCCACCTGTTAGCCGCAGGCATTTTTAATCACAGCAGGACAGTTTTTTTTAAATTTGTCAAAGGTCACAGGCCCAAAAAGTCTGCCTTGGACAGACTAGACATAAGCTGCTCAGTCTGGCAGATATCAGAGGAATCAAGGGCCTTCATTCTTAAACCGTTGTACAGGGATTTGGTCTTATAATGGGGTCTACAGGATTGCTCCACGGGATGGTTGCTGTCTGGAAGAGCAAACTAGGACAAGAGAGTGCTTTTGTAGCAGGGTTAAAACCAAGAGGTCCACAAACGTACAAAATCGTTAGAAAGAAGACAAGTCAATAAACAAGCCAAGGACAAAACAGGGAACACATACAAAAACAGGGGTGGATGCCATTCAGGAGTGGGAATCCATATACTAACAACAGTGAGTATAACCTGCACATTCATAAGATGATGCACTAGCACTTTATGTCTCGATCTAACAAACAGTATTATGTATGATTTGTACTCTATATAAAATGATGCACTAGTACAGTTTTTACACAGATCAGCCACTACACCATGTGCAGTGAGGCACATTTACTTGTATATCACACCAATCCACAATGCGATGCACTAGCACTTTGCTTTTTTATATAATCTTTGGATATAGGATCTTGTACATCTGCAGTGAGATCTATCACAGTGTACAGTGATGCTCATCTACATGCACAATATCTGTATATACGTCTTGACTCCCACCAGTTATATGTGTTTTTATTTTCATTATTGTGTGTCCCTTGCATTTAGATAAACATTCTATGGATTATTTGGTATTTTTCTATAATACTCTGTTATCACCTGGTCGTCAATAAAGATTTATGATATTTCACACCATTTGAGATATCTGGGCTTTTTGTTTGACTTTTTTTCCTCTTGTTTTTAAACACTAAACAGGAGCAGAGACACAGGACTAAACTGGAGGAGCACAAAGCTATATCTGGCAGCTTCCAGCAGTAAGCTTAAGTAGGGTGTGGTGTTTTCCAACTGTCTGAAGCAAAGAGCTTATATCTCCAGCTGGACAGTACAACCTTTCTGCCAGACTAGACAGCACTGCAGGTCCTAGTCTCTCTAGTTTTCGTGGCTAGACCGAGCCTACCATCAGGAGCTTCTGGTTCCAACATCTCTTCTATCACCAGCGCCACTCACATAATGAATACGGCAGCACTTGCAGACAAAAAATAGTTATCACAGGAACTGGTCCTGGTGGAGATGTGACATTAATTATGTATTAATTATGTATATATCTAAAAGGTGAGCCATGCACCATGGATGAAGCACAATTCTTCTTTTTTGTGTTTTTTTTTAGTAGGGGCAATTTGGGTGCCACTATATTATTGAGTGTAGAATTTATTTAAATTGATTTACACATCTCATTACATTGACCACAACAATGGTCTGTTGCCTCTGGATGGTAGAAAGAGTACTGCCTCTTACTTGCTGGTATGTCAGCTCTTCTTTTAATTAGCCAACCTGGTGTGAAGTACGATTTGATATAACTTGTGCTTATTTGTGTAAAAAACAGAAATTTGGTGAAAATTTGGAAAATTTAGCAATTTTCAAAATTTTAATTTTTATGCCCTTAAAGCAAAGAAATATGTCACCCAAATTACTTAATAAATAACATTTCTCACACGTCTACTCTACATCAGCATAATTTTGGAAACAAAATTTTTTTTCGTTAGGAAGTTACAAGGGTTTAACGTTGACAAGCAATTTCTAATTTTTACAACAAGATTTACAAAACCTTTTTTTAGGGACGACCTCACATTTGAAGTCACTGAGGGGTCTACATAGCAGAATATACCCTGAAGTGAAACCATTCTAAAAACTGCACCCCTCAAGCTGATCAAAATCACATTAAAGAAGTTTATTAACCCTTCAGGTGCTTCACAGGAGCAGAAGCAACATGGAAGGAAAACATGAACATTTAACTTTTTAGTCACAAAAATGATCTTTTAGCAACATTTTCTTTTAATTTCCCAAGGGTAACAGGATAAAGTGGACCCCAAAAGTTGTACAATTTGTCCTGAGTAAGCTGATACTCCATATGGGGGAGAATCACTGTTTGGGCACAATTCAGGGCTTGGAAGGGAAGGAGCAGCGTTTGACTTTTTTAAACTGAAATTGGCTGGTATTGAGATCAGTTTTCTCACATACCAGAGACGCTGACACATGTAGACCCATTCAAATGAATGGGACTATGTACATGTCAGTGTGTTTTCATGAACCATGTGTCCATGTGCAAAACACGCTGACATGTTCATTTTTGAGTGACAGCACGGATCACACGGACCCATACAAGTCAATGGGTCTGTGTAAACACGTGCCGCACACGGATGGCTTCATGTGTGCCATCCGTGTGTATTTTAAAAGCCATAGGGTAAACAATGAAACAAATTGTTTCAATAAACGGACAGCATACGGATCACACACGGATGGTACACAAGGACAGCACACGGATGCCACACGAATGTGACAAATTGACACACGGACATGGATATCTCCAGTACTGTTTTTTGCATTTCCAGAAATATCAGGATGTGGGAAAGCGGCCTTAGAGCGGACTGTCAGTCATTGCCAAGAGCGCAGTTACAGACTCCGCTCACTATTTCTGACCTGTGACTGAGGCCGACCCTGACAAACCCTATGACTGCCAGGGGTAGAAATTTAATTTCCTTCCAGCAGCTGGTTTGTTAGTATAAGTTCAGAACACTGATAACCTGCAGATTAACCCCATATCTGCAAGTTAATAGCATACTTTTATATGATGGGTTCCCTTTAACAGCTACATTAAAGATAAACTTAACCAGCCAACTAGTATCCTCTACTTTATTGTCCTGTGACAAAACCACTGAAGCAGGAGTTTTCAAATGTGTCTCTTCTTATTAGAGGAGATTCTGACTTGACATAAATTTCTAGTGATGTTCAAGGGTGTTTAGTGAATTGATAGATTTACAGGGTAGTTAGTAGGGATGAGCGACTTTGCCTTTTTTCGGGTCGAGACGGGTTTCATGAAACCCGACTTTCTCAAAAGTCGGGTCGAATGCAATCGGCTGATTATCTTGAAAAGTCGAAGGCCAACTGAAACACGAAACCCGATGCAAGTCAATGGGGAACCAAGGTCGACAGTGAGTGGAGGACTGGAAACACACCCACAGTGCCCATTTTAATGCCAAAAACATCAATTCTTATTACTTAAGTTTGTCAACCTTAATTTACTTTATAATAATAGTTAGGCATTGAAAACTGGGGGTTATTTGGCTATAGTTGTCGGGGGATAGGGCTGGCTCCAGATTTTCGTGGGCCCTGGGCCAAAGAGTGTCACTGGGCTCCTTTAACACATGCCACAATTCATGATCCTCTGATACGGCAGATAAATAGCGGTATAGTGCAATGAAAAATACTTCACTTCTTACATCTCATGACTGATATCCATTTTAAATTCTCCAATAGCTCCAAAAATGGACAGTATATTACTCCATACAGTATTATGGCCACCGCATAGTGCACTATACAGAGTAATGAGGTCCATAAATTTCTCCATACAGAATCATTAGTCCCATATAATGTTTTAAACAGTATATGATGAGCTTCACATAATACTACAGTATATGTTGGTCCCCATGGATGAAGCTCCACTGTCTTATGGGCCCAAATAATGCTCCATATATAATGGGCCCCATTTCTAATGCTCCAGTGTTTAATGGGCCCTGTAAATGCTGCTCCAGTGTCTGATGTCCACCTTTGGAATGCTCCAGTGTATGGTGGGCCTCTTATATCATTCTCCAGAGTATAGTGCTCCCCAAAAATTGCTGTCCCAACATTGAAAACAATTAAATAAGTCTCCTCGCTAGGGAATCCCTGTACTAGTCTGGACTCCTCGTCGTCCCCATCTTCCATCTCACTGCACTTGGACTGTTTAGACAGAGGGCGTACAGACGTGATGTCATCTTGCTCTCTGACCACAATGTCACTGTCAGTAAACGCGGAAGATGTCACGGCGGTGAAGCAGGGAGAGGTAAGTATTTCAACTTTGCAAGTGCTGTGATCCTGAGCAAGCAGGGGGGGCCCACTCATTGACGACGGCACTGGCACAGGGCCCCTCATAGAATGCCGGTGTGTCTGACAGCGGGTGTGCACCCCCACCGTCAGAGACACTTGATTGTACTATGAGGGACCCTGTGCCAGTGCCATTGCCCAAGAGTGGGCCCACCCACCTGTCCAGGGCAACGGCACTCTCACGGTTGCGTGCGCCAGGTGGTGACCCCGGCCTTGTGGGGGAGGCAGCCCAGTTAGGGAGGTGGAAAAATGGCATATGTTGATGTTGGACATTCAGCAGCTGCAAATGGAGTAATTGGAGAAGTCTGCGGAAGAGGAGGACAAAAGCGAGCAATTTTTCTGGCAACCTACGTGTCAGCAGGGGAGGGTGGGATAAAATCCTTTGAAACCCATGCATGGTTCATTTTAATGAAGGTTAGATCAACATTTTGGGTCGACAGACGGGTCCTTTTTTCTGTCAGGATTGATCCAGCAGCACTGAAGACTCTTTCAGATAACACACTAGCAGCAGGGCAAGCGAGCTCCTGTAAGGCATATTGTGCCAATTCAGGCCAGGTGTCAAGTTTACTGGCCCAATAGTCAAAGGGGAATGACCGGTGAGGGAGAACATCGATATGGGAGGAGAAGTAGTTTGTTACCATAGTTGACAACTGCTGTCTCCTGTCACTTTCAATCGATGCAGTATTACCAGTCGTGTGAGCGGTACTTGAAAAATCAGTCCACAACATGGTCATGAAACCCCTGCGTCCAACACCACTTTGGCTGTGTGCACCACGAACACCTCTTCCATGTTGCCCCCTACGGCTCGTGGGAGAAACATCACCGCTGCTGTGTGCTGGGAATGCCTCAAACAAATGGTTTACCAGAGTTGCTTGTTTGTTAGCCAATATTAGCTCTAGGTTCTCCTGTGGCATGATGTTTTGGAATTTGCCATTATAGCGTGGATCCAGGATGCTGGCCAACCAGTAATCGTCATCGTTCATCATTTTGGCAATGCGGGGGTCCCTTTTTAGGATCTGCAAGGCATAATCTGACATGTGGACCAATGTTCCAGGTGTCAATGATGCTCTGCTAGTGCTGGGTGGAGGAGCACTTTCTGGCAAATCAACATCCCTATAGTCACGCACAAACCCTGTACCTGACCTTGCCACCCCAATATTTTGTCTTGCCCCCTGAGAAGCATCCTCCTCCAATAAATAATCATCCCCAACATCCTGCTCCTCCTCTTCCTCTTCCTCCACCTTGTCCACGAGACTTCCCTGAGCAGACAATGGCTGATTGTCATCAAGGCTTCCCTCCTCTTCTTCCTCAGCTGCAGACGCCTGATCCTTAATGTGCGTCAAAGTTTGCATGAGCAGACGCATAAGTGGGATGCTCATGCTTATGATGGCGTCATCTGCGCTTACCAGCCGTGTGCATTCCTCAAAGCACTAAAGTTCTTTACAGAGGTCTTTCAGCTTCGACCACTGCACACCAGACAACTCCAAGTCTGCCTGCAAACCGCCCGACCGTGTATCCTCCCACAAATGAATTACAGCCTGCATCAGTTTGCACAGCCTCTGAACCATGTGCAGAGTGGAGTTCCACCTTGTTGCAACGTCGATAATTAGGCGGTGCTTGGGAAGGTGGAGCAATCGCTGCAGCTTCTGCATACGACTGGAGTGTACGGGCGACCGGCGGATGTGCGAGCACAGTCTTTGCACCTTATGGAGCAGGGGTGTTAACTTCGGATAATTATTGAGGAAGCACTGCACCACCAGGTTCAAGGTGTGAGCCAGGCAAGGTATGTGTCTGAGTTTTGAAAAGACTATGGCTTCCACAAAATTCCGGCCATTATCACTAACTACCTTGCCTGCCTCAAGATGTAGACTGCCCAGCCATGACTCAGTTTGTCGCTGCAAGCAGTCGGCCAGTACCTCCGCGGTGTGTCTGTTGTCGCCCAAACACATCATCTTCAACACAGTCTGCTGAAGCTTACCACTAACTGTTCAATAGTGGGACACCTCATGTGCAACACTGGCAGCTGCGGATGGAGTGCTCGTGCGACTGCGCTCTGTGGACGAGCTTTTGCTTCTGGAGGAGGAGGACGAGGGTCGAACACTTACAGCCAACTGTTTCCTATACTGTGGGCTAAGCAGTACTGTCCCACCGCCGCTGTTCCCTGTGGACCCTGCATCCACCACATTAACCCTGTGCGCAGTGATGGATACGTAACGGCCCTGGCCATGCCTACTGGACCATGCATCTGTGGTGAGGTGCACCTTTCCACTCACTAATTGCTTGAGTGCATGGACAATGCAGTCTTTCGCATGCACGTGGAGGGCTGGGATGGCTTTTCGCGAAAAGAAGTGCTGACTGGGAAGGTCATAGCGTGGTACTGCATAGGCAATGAGCTCGCGGAAAGCTTTGCTTTCAACCAACCGGTAGGGCATCATCTCTAACGAGATTAGTTTGGCAATGTGGGCGTTCAAACCCAGTGTACGCGGATGAGAGGATGAGTACTTTCTTGTCCAACTCAGAGCCTCTGGTAGGGTGAGCTGGACTTGAGAGCTGCATATGGTGGAACTAGCAGTGGACATGGCGGACTGAGAGAGGGTTGGTGATGGTGTTGGTGGTGTTGCTGATGGCCTAGATTCAGTCTTTCGTAGCAATAACATTGTGATTCCATGACTGATTTGCCCTTGCGAAGAAACCTCGACATTTGCTGCTGGTGGTGTGCTAACCGGTGGGCTTACAGTAGGGGAAGCGATGTAGCGTTGCTGAATGCCTTCATTCGGAGCAGGTGCACATGTGGTACGTGAGGTTTGGTAGTCAGTCCACGCTTGCAAGTGCATGGTGATTAAATGTCTAAGCATGCAACTGGTATTCAAATTTCTCAGATTTTTTCCTTGGCTAAAGGTCCTTGCGCACTTCTTACAGATAACTTTTGCCTGATCATTAGGATTTTGTTCAAAAAAGTACCACACTGCACTCTTCCTACTATGGAAGACATTTTGAGGCCTTGCACGCTGTGCTAATTAGACCATCTGGCTAAGCTGTCCTGCAACTCTTTTGGTTTTTGTAACCCTTTTTGGACTGCTACGGTCCTGCCAGATAACAGCTGTTACAATGTCGTTGCCTGCTGCAGATCCTACTCCTCCTCTTCTGAGCTAATGGCAGTGGCACCCTCTTCCCCCAATGGATGCCAATCTGGGTCAACAACTGGGTCATCCATCACCTCCTCTTCAATTTCATGTGCACCTTCCTCTGTGTCACCGTGTAAGGTGGTATAGTATGCGGGAAGGGGCACCTGAGTTTCATCAGGGTCTGATTCTGCCTCAGTACACTGAGAGTACAATGTAGTGCTCTGAGTGAATGTACCAGCAGAAAAATCTAGCAGTGGCTGTGCATCAGTGCACTCCATGTCAGATTCATCTTGGACTGGGGAATTCATGATTTGACTTGATAACATAGGCATGGTATGTGAAAAGAGCTCCATGGAATCATAGAATCATAGAATCGTAGAGTTGGAAGGGACCTCCTGGGCCATCTGGTCCAACCCCCTGCTCAAAGCAGAGTAATCTGTAGTGTGGCCTGCCGCATCCTTCACTTTTGGTAGGGGTGAAGGACACAAGGAAAGGTGTTGTTCCTGACCAGGAGCCTCCACTGACGACTCAGTGCTTTTATTTTTTTAAACTTCAGAAGAGGAGGCGATAGAGCTGGAGGCTGTGACAGCAATGTAAGCCAAAACTTGTTCCTGAAGCTCTGGCTTTAAAAGCGGTTTACCTACTCCCAGAAAAGGGAGCCTTCTAGGCCTTGTGGAGCCAGACGATGATGCACCAACAGATGCACCACCAACACCACCACCATCAGGACCAGCTGGCAACCCCCACCCACTTCCACGGCCTCTTCCACCATACTTCCTCATTTTTGTGAAAATGTACCCAAAATACCACCAGCTATATGGTACTGTAAGACTGTCATGGTTTGATCAGGGATCTTGCCCTGCACTCACAGGGTTAAGTGTACATGGCCTCTTTCTGGATCTGGGAGGGGTATTTATACTCACTCTTTACCTGGGTTCTCTGTCAGCTATACTGTTATTCTGGCTGTGTTTCTGACGCCCCTGGTGTGCCTGTATATTGCATTGCTTGTTTGCTTCCCGTGTATGACCCGGTCCATCCCCTCAATCTGTACTCCATCTCTCGTTTTGGTACTATTGTCTTTTCTGGTTCTGACCTCCTGGCTTGGCTATCGTTACAGTTTGTCCCTATTGTACCATCTATTGCCTGTTCTGGTTTTCTGATCTATTGCTATGTCCCGACTATCCATTCTGTCTAACCCTTTGGTACTGTCGTGCGATCTTGTGCTTTGACCTCGGCTTGATCTGGTTTCTGTCTCTGTCTATGCCCCTTGGTAACATTGTCCAGTAGTTACCTTTCTAGGAGTTTCCCTGCAGCTCCTAGCTCTGTGGAGCTTAGGCCATGCCCCCAGCAGTCACGTGCTTCAGGTCCTGTGAGCCTGGAGCATGCATCGTCACTACTGCTGTCTCGCTCCGCAGGCATCTTTGTGCACAGTTTTTGTACTCAGGACACGCGCGCTGGCCCAGTGAGCAAGTGCGGTGCAGTGTTCCTGCCAAAAACAAGGTAGAAGGTGTATATAGTATTGGTGAGAATTTGAATCTCACTAGATATTTGAGGACGCTGAACTATTGTCTCAGGCCCAGTAGAGATTACACCTTAATGTAACAGGCTGAAATTGGATGGTGTATGACAAGGTGGAGGGTGTATACAGTATTGGTGAGAATTTTAATCTCACTAGAGATTTGAGGATGCTGAACTATTGTCTCAGGCCCAGTAGAGATTACACCTCAATGTAACAGGCTGAAATTGGGTGGTGTATGACAAGGTGGAGGGTGTATGTAGTATTGGTGAGAATTTGAATCTCACTAGAGATTTGAGGACGCTGAACTTTTGTCTCAGGCCCAGTAGAGATTACACCTCAATGTAACAGGCTGAACTTGGATTGTGCATGACAAGGTGGAGGGTGTATGTAGTATTGGTGAGAATTTGAATCTCACTAGAGATTTGAGGACGCTGAACTATTGGTCTCAGGCCCAGAAGATATTACACCTCAATGTAAGAGGCTGAAATTGGATGGTGTATGACAAGGTGTAGGGTGTCTATAGGATTGGTGAGAATTTGGATCTCACTAGAGATTTTAGGAGGCTGACAATGATGCTCTCAGTCCAAGTATGGACGCAGGCAGCCTAATAAGCAAGACTGCTGCACACAAAAGGGTGGAAAAATGAACATTTGGTAACTGTGCATAAAAGAGGAAGAAAAGTATTTTTGCTTTTAAAAAAGCAGTTTGCACAGCAGTGTGCAAACAGCAATGCAGCTACCAGGGAGCCTTATAAGGCAGCCTAATAACCAACAGAGCTGATGCACAAAAATATAGCCTCCCCTGTCACTGCACACAAATTGTTGTGTTGTACAGTGGAAATCGCTAACAGCAGAAGCAGTTTTTTGGTTCTCCTTCCCTTCCTAACGCTCTCCCTTATTCTGAATCAGCAGCAGCAAGCTCTCCCTAATTCTAAGATCGGCAGAAGTCAGATGGCGGTCGGTGTTCACGCCCTTTTATAGCCCCTGTGACGCCACACAAAGCCAGCCAATCACTTGCATGCCCTTCTCAAAGATGGTGGTGACCGATGCCCATGTCTTCTCGTTGCCCGCAGTGTGCGTCCTCCATCATTGGCTGAAAAAGGGCGCTGGAAGCATCCTTTGAAACGCGACTTTGGCACTCGGGTCGCCGACCTCGTGGCCGACCTCATGCTATGGTCGGGTTTTGTTTCATGAAACCCGACTTTGGCGAAAGTCGCCAACTTTTGAATTTGACAGACCCGTTTTGCTGAACTCTAGTAGTTAGCGTCTTGGACATATAATTTTATTTCTTCTAAAGGAGAGCTAATTTGCATGTCTTTTTCCGAGAAAAATTGTCTGTAAGATTCCTCACACCTGTTGGAATATTTGTGAAGAGAACCTGTGCAAACAAATAGCAAGAGCCCATAAGCAAAAATAAAAGCATTTGTGGAACTAAAAAAAGACCCATTTTTTCTAATCTTATACAAGCACTTTTTATTACAACTTAATTTTAAAATAAAAGTTTTAGATTTATGTGATCCTTTGGGGCCATCAATGATAGTTCTATGTTCCTACAGAAAAATTACAGTTTTAAAAATAAATTTGAGTGAAATTGCTCAAATATACGGAAAAAGAGAACTGTCTTAGTTTTACACATTTTATTGTGATGCTGCTTCAAACTCTTTAATAAAATATTGAAAATTCACCTTTTTAATTTATTTTAGGATCGATTGTGTAATCTGGGTATTATAACTTTTTTCTGTTGTTAAAGTTGACCCTTTTATCAATCCAAAAGTAACTTTATTTTTTCTAAAAACAACAAAATTAAGATTTCAGTTGATATTCATGATGTTCAATTTAATTTCCAGCAAAATATACTGAAATTATCAAGAGACGAGCACATTTCTCTGCATATTTATATTCATAGAGACTGAGCTCATAGTTGCCATGGTATTAGATATCAGATTGGTACAGGTTCAGTGACCAGCAATGATACCAAAGCAGATAAACAAACAGGGTCAGAGATGAGAACAACTTTTCTCTTCTGCTGTCGATCGCCTGCTGTAAAGTGATGTCAATGAAACCGCAAAAGTTTAAATTTCATATTTTTATTCTCAAACTTACATTTAAAAAAGAAAATCTTTCAATAATTGTAAGTATGTCATTGCTTTATTTTTTAAACAATTTTTAGGTACCGGTATGTTGAAAGATAAATTCTATTAAAATATAAATATGGCACAAAGACTTAAACATATGGATCTCATTTTGAAAAAAGTAATAAGGAAATGGCAGGAGTGTCACAAGTTCAATCTCTTGCAATCACTGTGTCAACAAGGTATTCACATATATTAAATTGATATGAAAATTTTCAGACATAAATTGTTCTGGATCTTTACACGTTTCTAAAATACCGACTAGATAGGACACGCGTAAGAAAAAAGAAAAAAAATAGGGCCCACACTCATTTTAGTATTACCGTAAATTAATGTACAGGTGCACAAAAACGCTTTGTGGTCAATATAAAAACATATAAATACATGATGGGTCAGCACACTGTGATTAATGGATGCATGAACTCTAAGGGTATGTCTCCACGGTCCGTAATGGCAGCGTTTTGTACACAGCTCCGTCCAAAGCGCTGCCGGCTTTTGTACGCGTGGTGATTCTGCATGTATTCATTGAACACATGCGGAATCACCGCACTGAGCGTCTCTGCAAGATAAATAGACATGCTGCGGTCTAGAAAGACGTGCCGCATGTCCGGTTACGCAGAGAAGCCAGAGGTGTCCCTGCATGCATAGTGGAGATGGGATTTTGTAAAATCCCCTCCACTATGCTGTAACATCTGGCTGCTGAGGATTGGACGCAGCATTTCATGACTGTGGAAACATACCCTAACATTGCTGTAAACGTTAAAAAAATGAGATAAACCATACAACCACATCAAGGTGTACCTAAATTTGGATGGCCCCTAACCACTAAATTTTATAAGTCTCCATGTGTTAAATAAGGCCCCATCTGAATGAGGAGTGAAAACTTTTACTGGAAACCTTCTGAACATTCCAGAAAAATTGGCAGGTATGCCCAATAAACACAATGAGGTGGTTGAAGCAGCCAAACTTCTATTTCTATTTTTAGAGTCTTCTTTGGTGACAATGAATAGAATGTATTACGACTCAGAATACTGCTACAACTTTGTTATCATCTTTTTGTGAGCAGTGTGCTTAAAAAGTAATTCTACTCTGCAGCTGCCTTTTTGTGAGTAGTGTGTCAGAAAAATAATTCTATTATGCAGCCATCCCTTTCCCATTTGTGGGTGGTCAAAATTATTTTATTTTACCACTGTGTCTATACAAGAAGCGTGTTTAAAAAGTGAATCTATTCTGCAGCCATCTTTTTGTGAGTATGTGAGTAGTGTGTCTAAAAATAATTCTACTAGGCAGCCACATCTTTCCCATTTGTAGGCTGAAAAAAATAATTCTACTCTACCACTCCATCTGTATGAGATGTGGTGGTGCCAAAAAATGAAATGTGCCTTTAAGCCTCTGTGTGTACTCTGCAACCCTGCATCTGGTAGTACTTTGCTATAAAGCCTCTGGGATTACTGTGCCAAAAAGCATCTGTGTGCACTCTGCAACAATGCCTCTGGGAGTACAGTGCCAAAAAAACGATGTGTAGTCTGCAACCAGGCCTTTGTGTACTGTGCCAAAAAGCATCAGTGTGTACTGTGCTAAAAAGCCTCTGTGAGTACTGTGGCAAAAAGCCTTTGCATGTACTGTACCAAAAGGCCTCTGGGAGTATTGTGCCAAAAAGCCTTTGTGTGTACTCTGCAATCCTGCCTTTGGGAGTACTGTACTAAATATCCTCTGGGAGTACTGTTATGAATGAGTCACCGAGGAGGAAAAACAAAAACAAGCTAAGCCCCAGAAAACCAGAGAGGTTGGTAACTCAGCGGATTGCAGACTCCTGATCCTATCCACACAACTAGCAGTAGCCGTGGAGCGTACCTACGATGATTCTAGATGCCTCGTCACAGCCGGATAACTAAATAAACCTAAAGCAAGAAAAGGGGAAATCTAAACTGCCCCAGAGCAGACCACAAAGCAATAGACAGCCCCCAAACATGTATTGACGGTGAGACAAGATGAAAACACAAACACAGATAGAAAAATAGGCTGAGCAAATGATGGGGCCCACACTAACTAGAAAGGACAGGAAAGCAAAGATGCGGTCTGCAATCACGCACAAAACCCTGCCAAAAAATGTCCAACACTTTCTGATAACAAAAACCCTGAAGTCGCTAGACTTCAATTCCCTATATCAGCACTCTGGTATATTCTGAAGACAGAGCAAAAAGAGACCAATCTGATCAGGGACAAAAAGCAAACTGGCATAAACAAAGACATAAGAATGGAAATTTGGCACAGCCCCAGCAGGGGCTGGCTGACCACAAAAACTGAGTAAACCAGACCAAATCTCATGTGAAAAATAGCAGAGCACACTTAGCTTGAGAAGGCAGGAACAGAACTGGAAACCAGAACCTAAGGGCAGGAGAAAATCACCAGCACAAAATTAGGGAGTCGGCTGTCTTAAATCCAGTCAGAGACTCCTGATGTCCACTCACAGTCCTCCTCTTCAGGTGGCAGGTCTCTACAATTTAGATCAGCTTCATTACCTGCTGTCACCACCAGAGGGAGCCCGGATGGAGAACTCACGACTCCTCTGTCAACACAGCCATCTCCACCACCCTCACCAGAAGCCAGAGGTAAACCAAAAAATGAGTTCACAACAGTACCCCCCCTTGAGGAGGGGTCACCGAACCCTTATCCATGCCACCAGGCCGATCAGGATGGGCCCGGTGAAAAGCACGATCTAATCTATTGGCATGAATGTCAGAGGCAGAGACCAGAGAATTGTCCTCCTGGCCATAACCCTTCCACTTGACCAAATACTGGAGTCTCCGTGAAGCCAGATGAGAATCCAGTATTTTCTCTACTTCATATTCCACATTACCTTCAACCAACTCAGGGTCAGGAGGTGCCGCCATAGGAACCACTGGCTCAACAAACCTCTTCAACAGAGACTTATGAAACACGTTATGGATCTTAAACGTAACTGGAAGAGCCAATCGAAAAGAAGCCGGTTAAGAATCTCCAAAATCCTATAAGGCCCAATAAATCTTGGCTTGAACTTTGGAGACGCAACCTTCATAGAGATATTTTTTGATGACAACCAAACCATATCACCCACTTTAAACTGGGGACCAATGGTCCTATGCCGGTTGGAAAACCGCTGGGCCTTTTCTTGAGAGAGGGACAACTTATCCACCACTTGGTCCCAAATCTGCTGCATTCTCTCTACCACAGTGTCAACACCTGGGCAGGCTGAAGATTCCACTTGCCCTGAAGAAAATCGAGGATGAAACCCAAAGTTACAGAAAAAGGGCGACATCAATGTGGCAGAACTAGCTCTATTATTTAGGGCGAATTCGGCCAAGGGCAAAAATGAAACCCAATCATCCTGATCAGCAGAAATAAAACATCTCAAATAGGACTCCAAAGTCTGGTTTGTTCTCTCAGTCTGCCCATTGGTCTGTGGGTGAAACGCAGAGGAGAAGGATAACTGAATTCCCAGCTTGGGACAAAAGGCTTTCCAAAATCTGGAGACAAATTGGACGCCTCTGTCCGACACAATGATCTCAGGGATCCTATGCAACCGAACCACCTGTTGTAAAAACAAGGGCACCAACTCGGAGGAAGATGGTAGCTTTGGGAATGGTACAAGATGGACCATCTTAGAAAATCTATCACAAATCACCCAGATAACAGTCATTTTCTGAGAGACAGGAAGATCAGAAATAAAATCCATTGAGATATGGGTCCATGGCCTCTTGGGCACCTGCAAGGGTATCAACATCCCACTAGAACGAGAACAGGGTTTAGACCGGGAACAAGTCCCACAAGACTGCACAAAATTCCTGACATCACGAGATAAGGTGGGCCACCAAAAAGACCGACTCATCAAATCTCTGGTATCAAAAATACCTGGATGACCAGCCAACGCAGAGCAACGAACTTCAGACATCACTGTTATGAATGAGTCACCGAGGAGGAAAAAACTAAAAGCAAGCTAAGCCCAGAAAACCGGAGAGGTTGGTAACTAGCGGATTGCAGACCCCAGATCCTATCCACAACAACTAACAGTAGCCGTGGAGCGTGCCTACGGTGGTCCTAGACGCCTCGTCACGACCGGAGAACTAAATAAGCCTAAAGAAAGAAAGGGAAAATCTAAACTGCCCCAGAGCAGACCCCAAAGCAATAGACAGCCCCCAACATGTATTTTCGGTGAAACAAGATGAAAAGACAGACACAGGTAGAAAGATAGGCTGAGCAAACGAAGGGGCCCTCGCTAACTAGAAAGGACAGGAAAGAAAAGCTGCTGTCTGCAATCACGCAAAAATCCCTGCCAAAAAGAATGTCCAACACGTCTGATAGAAAAAGGCCCTGAAGTCACTAGGCTTCAAAATCACTATATCAGCACTCAGGTATATTCTGAAGACAGAGCAAAAGAGATCAACTGATCAGAGACAAAATGGGGATTCAGCCCAGTCCCAGCCAGGGCTGGCTGAACACAAAAACTAAGTAAACCAGACAAAAACTCATATGAACAGTAGCAGAGAAAACTTAGCTTTAGGAAGGCAGGAACCAAACTGGAAACCAGGAGCCACAGTCAGGAAAAATCACCAGCAAGAAACTAGGGAGTCGGCTGCCTTAAATCCAATCAGAAACTCCTGATGTCCAATCGCAGTCCTCTTCCTCAGGTGGCCGGTCTTTGCCAATTAGATCAGCTTCATTACCTCCCTTCACCAACAGAGGGAGTCCAGATAGAGAACTCACTACTCCTCTGTCAGCACAGCCAGCTCCATAACCATCACCAGAAGCCAGAGGCAAACCCGAAAATGAGCTCACAACAGAACCCCCCCCTTGAGGAGGGGTCACTGAACCCTCATCCACGCCACCGGGCCGATCAGGATGGGCCTGATGAAAAGCACGAACCAATCTATCGGCATGAATATCAGACGCAGAGACCCAAGAATTGCCTTCCTGGCCATAACCCTTCCACTTGACCAAATACTGGAGTCTCCATCTAGCCAGACGAGTATCCAGTATTTTCTCTACCTCATATTCCACATTACCTTCAACCAATACAGGGTCAGGAGGTGCAGCCATAGGAACTACTGGCTCAACATATCTCTTCAACAGCGACTTATGAAACATGGTATGGATCTTAAACGTAACAGGAAGAGCCAATCGAAAAGAATTCGGATTAAGAATCTCCAAAATCTTGTAAGGTCCAATAAATCTTGGCTTGAACTTTGGAGAAGCCACCTTCATAGAGATATTCTTTGATGACAACCAAACCATATCACCCACTTTAAACCGGGGACCAATGGTCCTATGCCAGTTAGAAAACCGCTGGGCCTTTTCCTGGGAGAGAGACAACTTATCCACTACTTGGTCCCAAATCTGCTGCATTCTCTCTACCACAGTGTCAACACCAGGGCAGGCTGAAGATTCCACTTGCCCTGAAGAAAATCGAGGAAGAAACCCAAAGTTACAGAAAAAGGGCGACATCAAGGTGGCAGAACTAGCTCTATTATTTAAAGCGAATTCAGCCAAGGGCAAAAATGAAACCCAATCATCCTGATCAGCAGATATAAAACATCTCAAATAGGACTCCAAAGTCTGGCTTGTTCTCTCCGTCTGCCCATTGGTCTGAGGGTGAAACGCAAAGGACAACTGAATTCCCAGCTTGGAACAAAAGGCTTTCCAGAATCTGGAAACAAACTGAACTCCTCTGTCCGATACAATGTTCTCAGGAATCCCATGCAACCGAACCACCTGTTGTAAAAACAAGGGTACCAACTCTGAGGAAGATGGCAACTTTGGGAGTGGTACAAGATGGACCATCTTAGAGAATCTATCACAAATCACCCAGATAACAGTCATTCTCTGAGAGACAAGAAGATCAGAAATAAAATCCATTGAAATATGGGTCCATGGCCTCTTAGGCACCGGCAAGGGCATCAACAACCCACTAGAGCGAGAACAGGGTTTAGACCGGGAACAAGTCCCACAGGACTGCACAAAATTCCTGACATCATGAGATAAGGTGGGCCACCAAAAAGACCGACTCACCAAATCTCTGGTACCAAAAATACCTGGATGACCAGCCAATGCAGAGCAATGAACTTCAGACATTACTCTCTACCTCCACTTTTCAGGAACATACAATTTTCCCATAGGACAACGCTCAGGTTTGTCCTCCTGAAATTCTTCCAGGGCACGTCGCAAATCGGGCGAGATGGCAGAAAGAACTACCCTCTCACCTAGGATGGTAGTAGGTTTGGTCACAATAGGAGAATCAGCAAAGAAACTCCTAGAAAGGGCGTCTGCCTTAACGTTCTTAGTGCCTGGAAGAAAGGAGACCACAAAATCAAAACGCGTGAAAAACAAGGCCCACCTAGCCTGTCTAGGATTCAAGCGTTCGGTTGACTCTAGGTAAATCAAATTCTTGTGGTCAGTGAGGACCACAACTTGATGTCTAGCCTTCTCCAACCAATGTCTCTACTCCTCGAATGCCCACTTCACGGCCAACAATTCCCGATTCCCCACATCATAGTTGCATTCAGATGGGGAGAACTTTTGGGAAAAGAAGGCACAGGGATTCATTTTAGAAGTCACCGGATCTTTTTGGGACAAAACAGCTCCTGCACCAATCTCCAAAGCATCTACCTCCACCTGAAATGGAAGTGAGACATCAGGTTGCCGTAAAACCGGAGCAGAAGTGAACCTCCGCTTCAGCTCCTGAAATGCCAAAACAGCCTCTGGAGACCAATTCAGCAAATCAGCGCCCTTCTTGGTCAGATCAGTCAGTGGTTTGGTCATACCAGAAAAATTAGCTATAAATTTACGATAAAAATTAGCAAAACCCAAAAACTTCTGGAGAGCCTTCAAAGAAGTGGGCCGAACTCAATCATAAATGGCCCGCACCTTGGCCGGGTCCATTTCAATAGTTGACGGAGACAAAATAAATCCCAAAAATGAAATCCTCTGTACACCAAAAAGGCATTTCGATCCCTTAACATACAGGGAATTCTCCCTCAAAATCCGGAACATAGTCCGAACATGTTCCACATGAGAATCCCAATCACTGGAAAAGATCAGAATATCATCCAAATAGATGATCAAAAACTTATCCACAAAGTCACGGAAAATATCATTCATGAAGGATTGGAAGACAGAAGGGGCATTAGTGAGCCCAAAAGGCATCACCAGGTACTGAAAATGTCGTATTAAATGCTGTCTTCCATTCATCCCCATGCTTGATGCAAATAAGATTATACGCCCCCCTGAGGTCAAGCTTAGTAAACCAGCAAGCACCTTTAACGCTGGAGAATAAATCAGAAATCAGGGGTAATGGATACTGAAATTTAACCGTAATTTTGTTGAGGGAACGATAGTCAATACAAGGCCTTAATGAACCATCTTTCTTAGTCACGAAAAAAAAAACAGCACCTAAGGGTGAAGAAGATGTTCTAATATGACCCTTCTCCAATGACTCCTTAATATAAGATCGCATAGCCTCGTGTTCGGGTACAGATAAGTTGAAAAGCCGACCCTTGGGAAATTTACACCCAGGCCTCAACTCAATTGCACAGTCATAACTCCTATGAGGAGGCAGGGATGCAGACTTACTCTCACTAAATACATCATAAAAATCAGCCAAATAGTCAGGAACATCATGAGACTGGGGAAAGGTGGAGAAAACAGGAGTATCACCAAGAGCACACCGACAGCCCCAACTCACCACAGACACAGATTTCCAGTCCAAAACTGGATTATGGATTTGCAACCAGGGGAAACCCAGAACAATAGTATCATGCAAATTATGCAATACCAAAAATCTACAATTTTCTTGGTGGTCTGGAGAGACCCGCATTATCACCTGGGTCCAAAACTGAGGTTTATTCTCCGCCAAAGGAGTAGCATCCCTCAAAGAAATAGGCGTCTGCAGAGGTATCATGGGAAAACCACAATGTTTAGCAAAATCCAAATCCATCAGATTCAAAGCCGCTCCTGAATCCACAAAAGTCTTGGCGGAAAATGTGGATAAGGAGCAGATCAGAGTAATTGCCAAAAGAAACTTGGGTTGTACGCCACCCACAGCAAGTGTGTGCAAAACGTTTCTCTCGTTTAGGGCAGACAAAAATAATATGAGAGGCATCTCCACAGAAAAAACACAGCTTATTGCGCCTTCTATACTCCTGACCATAAACCAGAAAAGAGGCATGTAAAGAGGAGGCATCACCAATAAGGTATAACAAAATACAAGATAATAAACTTTTTATTAATCATCCAAAACAAACAACATGTAGTGCAATTATAAAAACAGTTAAAACCGCACAATCGCGTTCATTTAACACAATAACCCCTGCACAAACCCTTCATGATGCTATTATTTGCAAATATGCTAACAAAGCACCTGGTATGAGTATATAAAACCCTATCAACAGGTAATGAAAAACATACACTCCACCTTCCACCTTATATAATAATGGATGCAAACTACCTAGTTAGTCTAACAAATTGTTAGGACAAAAAACCTGCTCAAATTAGCACAAAAAACCCCTAGCAAATAAACAATGTGTATGCACAAATGAGAACATAGGGGTTGATAGGGTAAAAGGCTGCTAATGCAGTGTAAACAGGCCAAAAAAACAAGGGTCCCAATTGCCAATGGCCCCCTCTATACAACCTGTTAAGAGCAAAATAATGCTGGCAGGTAAAGCCCTAATCCAGTAACCAGTGGAGGTAAGAGTGAGAAGTGGTGAGGCAGGGGCAGAGGAAACGCCCGACGCGTTACGCCAGAGCAACTGGCTTCATCAGGAGCAGTGTCATGTTGTGAGTGGATGGTGTATAAATACCCATAACATCAGCTTTCAGCCAGGGAACAGGTGTGAGAGCAAGGCTCAAGGGTTGCCATGACATAGTGCAATGATCACAAACCGGAAGGGAGGTGTCTGGTTTTGCACAGCCGCAATAGACTGAGATGAAGTCTTCATAATGGTGTACAAAAATGGCGCTGAGAAAACTCTAATGCGCATGCCCAAAGTAGCGCAACTTCCGGAACCACACCAGAAGTAGAGTGTCCGGTGTTGCGCAGCCGTAATAGGCAAAAAAAAAAAAAAAGCGTACAAAGTACACCAAGATGGCTTCTAGCGGGCTCCAGAGCGCATGCCTAGATACAAAAGACATTAATGAGCGGGTAAGGGTCACCAGCCATCTCCCACATCTTATCAGAGACCGGAAGCCATAAAAATATGAGAGGGAAAAAAAAAAAAAAAAAAAAAACACTCAGCAATAAAAATAGTAACAGAATCCTAGTTTTAGAATGAATGCGCTAAGAGAGCTTGAAGTCATGAGCCACAGTTCTATTCAAGTGCTACTTGGTATAATAGAAAAAGTGTATGAAAAAATACCATACAGAAAGGGATAGGAGAGAAAGAAAAAGGGGTTAAATGGGGAATTAGAATAGCGGCTAGTTATATCATGATGAGACCACATATGTGCCTTACAATAAAATTAAGGCAACTAGCCTGAAAATATAGCCTGAAAATACAAACTCATATAATTTTGACAGACTAACAGTCCCATTCCTTCTTTTGCATTTAATTAAAAAACCATGGTTTTTTAAGCAGATAGAATACAATTCATCTGCAAAGTTGAAATACCAAAAAAAAAAATAAAAAATAAAAAAATAAAAAAATAAGTTTTAAATTTATATTCCTTAAATTTTAATCAGATTTTCTATACTCCTGACATTGCATCCTAGACAAAACTCTATCACATTGCATAGGTTCAGACATTTGTTGAAAAGGTGGCAACACCTCTCGTGTAGTTTTACGTTAAAGTAAACGCCGATCAACTTGAATGGCTAATGACATAGAATCGTCAAGACCAGAGGGAACAGGAAATCCCACCATAATATCCTTTACGGTTTCTGATAAACCCTTGCGAAAGAGAGCTGCCAAGGCACCATCATTCCATGTAGTAAGGACCGCCCACTTTTGGAATTTCTGACAGTATAACTCTGCAGGATCCTGACCCTGGTTCAATGCCAATAGGGCTTTCTCAGCTTGATCAATAGCATTAGGTTCATCATACAACAACCCCATGGCTTGAAAAAATGCATCCATATTAGTCAGAATAGGATTTTCATGTGTCAAAGAAAACACCCAATCCTGGGGATCGCTGCGCAGCAAGGAGATGACAATTTTAACCTGCTGCGCAGAGCTCCCCGATGAGTTAGGCTTCAAGGCAAGAAATAATTTACAATTATTCTTAAAATTCAAAGATTTAGACGGATCCCCAGAAAACACAGTAGGGATTTTTGGTTCAACAGCATGTGATTGAGCGAGATAGGCGGAAATTCCCCGCACTTCAGCAGCGAGCTGCTCCACACGATCAGACAATTGCTTAATCTCCATTAAGGAAAACATCCTCCTACGGCCCCAGAGAATAAGAGGAAAAAATACATATAAAATAAAAATGTTGACACTTTTTTTTTACAATTTTTTTTTTCCTGCTTTTGAGTACCCTAGGATCTGTGGTATGGCTGGTGATTCTGTCATGAATGAGTCACCGAGGAGGAAAAACAAAAACAAGCTAAGCCCCAGAAAACCAGAGAGGTTGGTAACTTAGCGGATTACAGACCCCTGATCCTATCCACACAACTAGCATTAGCCGTGGAGCGTACCTACGATGATCCTAGATGCCTTGTCACAGCCGGAGAACTAAATAAGCCTAAAGCAAGAAAAGGGGAAATCTAAACTGCCCCAGAGCAGACCCCAAAGCAATAGACAGCCCCCAAACATGTATTGATGGTGAGACAAGATGAAAACACAAACACAGATAGAAAAATAGGCTGAGCAAACGATGGGGCCCACACTAACTAGAAAGGACAGGAAAGGAAAGATGCTGTCTGAAATCACGCACAAAACCCTGCCAAAAAATGTCCAACACTTTCTGATAACAAAAACCCTGAAGTCGCTAGACTTCAATTCCCTATATCAGCACTCTGGTATATTCTGAAGACAGAGCAAAAAGAGACCAATCTGATCAGGGACAAAAAGCAAACTGGCATAAACAGAGACATAAGAATGGAAATTCAGCACAGTCCCAGCAGGGGCTGGCTGACCACAAAACTGAGTAAACCAGATCAAGTCTCATGTGAAAAATAGCAGAGCACACTTAGCTTGAGAAGGCAGGAACAGAACTGGAAACCAGAACCTCAGGGCAGGAGAAAATCACCAGCACAAAATTAGGGAGTCGGCTGTCTTAAATCCAGTCAGAGACTCCTGATGTCCACTCACAGTCCTCCTCCTCAGGTGGCAGGTCTCTGCCATTTAGATCAGCTTCATTACCTGCTGTCACCACCAGAGGGAGCCCGGATGGAGAACTCACGACTCCTCTGTCAACACAGCCATCTCCACCACCCTCACCAGAAGTCAGAGGTAAACCAGAAAATGAGTTCACAATAAAATAAAAAAATCTCTGGGAGTACTGTGCTAAAAAGCCTCTATGTGTACTCTGCAACCCAGCCTTTGTGTGTACAGTACCAAAAAGCTTCTGGGAGTACTGTGCCAAAAAGCCTCTGAAGTGCCAAAAAGCCATTGTGTTTACTGTGTGAAAAAGACTTTGTGTGTATTCTGCAACACTGCCTCTGGGAGTATGGCACCAAAAACCTCTGTGTGTGCTCTGCAACCTGGCCTTTGTGTACTGTGCCAAAAAAATGACCGATCGAGATGACCGATCCCTCCATATATATGGAAGATGACTGGAAATTATCCAATGTATCTATTATGATTGTATACCCAGCATATCTAAATTAGAGTGGATCCATGCGTTATCTTTCTGTTTTTAATATGTGTATTTTGCACATTCTGAACTTCGTTATTGCATGGTACGCTTTTGACCGGCGCTAGTGTTGTGCGCCTGCGTGGTTTTCCCGTCTCCCCTGGCCCTGACTGTCCGACACTGCCTGGGTTGGTGTGCGAGTGGGGACTTCACGTGGCAGGACGCCGCCGGGCGCTTGGGGCTGGCGGGTGTCGGGGATCGGCGCATGTGCCGCTTGTACACGGCGCCGTGCTGACAAGACAAGCTGATGGTCATATGACTAATTACAACACAGTAAAAAGGCCCTGTACCAACAGTGACCACACTTCCCCTTGAGACAGCTAACTGGTATTGGCAAAACGCGCATCGGGGTGTCCCGGGACGCGGCAGTGGTGCTCTGCTATGTGAGTATTCACTCCATGTTTCTTTCCCTGCTTTCCCCAGGCTCTGACATTTTCCTCATGCGCTTATGAGTAGTGGGACAACTCAGGCTATGGATAGCCAGGTCCTATATTGGCGCTATGGGATGTTTTCCACTATGGGATATCATCGTCTGACATTTGAGTCCATGGGGGATAGTTACATGGGGAAAGTCACACCAACTTTGATGGCATGAGTACTTACCGCTGTATATTTCCCGGCTCTGGTGTTTACTTGAATACATTGTCTGCACATGTGTTATATTAGGCATTTTTATCCTTTTGCATGTGGTAATAAAGGTTATATATTTTATGTAAAACTCCTGTTGTTCTTTGGTTTCTCTGCTATTTCACAGTGGAGTGATTCATTGCACTTAAAGGGTGGGTGCACACCCGGTGCTAATTTACTATGAGTCTGGTATATGTTATGCTAATGTGTCTGTGGGAATACAGTGCCAGAAAAATCTGTCTCTGTGGTAGTAAAAGAGCCTCCGTGGGGGTACCCTGCAAATTAGCCTGTGTGGATGTATTCTGCAAAACACTGTCTTTTATTTTAATTTGGGTAGGCCTATAGGCTTTTTGAATGGAAAATAGAAAAAACAAATTGCGATTAAATCTAACAATGGCTGGGTTTGGCTGGTATAATTCTACAGAATATTCAGCCAAAACTATGGACAAGTCTTGTGGGATCCAAGCCTGGTTCATCTTAATGAATGTGAGCTTGCCCACATTAATTAAATTCACCGCACACTCAAACAGACTTTATGCAAACAGGTGTACATTTTATTACATGTGGGAGCCAAACAGGAATATAGCACACAGTGGAAGCGATATAAATAAAAGACGTTTCGGCTCAGCCCGAGCCTTTATCATATTATCTCTTATTCCAATATTGGAGGTTTGTATAGGGTGCAGAAGGAGAGGAGAATCTCTCAAGAAGAAATACCAAGATAAATGGCTGATGTGTGCTGAGAGAAGGAAGCGCTCCTGCGCCTGACAGCATATTTGCATAAAGTCTGTTTGAGTGTGCGGTGAATTTAATTAACTTGTAATTAGGACCTACTGGTCCGTTGCGCCTGCACCTCATCTATATTTGACTAGAGTGCATGCTAACTACCCAGTTTGCCCACATTGGCTGTGGACAGGTACATATGCCTTTCTGTAATCACACCTCTTGCCATGATACACACATTCCGACAGTACACTTTCCACAGCAGGCCAGGCCAGCACCTCCAAGGTATAAAGGGCAAACTCAGACCATGTGTCCAATTTGGAGACCCAGAAGTTAAGTGGGCCAGACCGTACACTTAGTATGTGGAATCGTGTGGGCACAACCTCTTCCACCATGTTATTGAAACTGTCATTCTCATGGATTTGATCCCTTGAGATTGTGTTTTGTGGTTGTTATTTCTTTCTGCCAAGCCACAGAAGACACACCTGGTTTGAGTTTTATTTTCCTGCTGCAGTCCATCTAGCTTTACACAGTTGTTTTCAATTGTCCACCTATACCTATTTTTGAAATATTATGTGCCCCAAAATGGTACCAAAAAAATCTTTAACTATTCCCACAAAAAATAAGCCCTTATACAGCTCTTTTCTCCAAAAAATAAAAAAGTTACAGCTCTCAGAATATTGCAACGAAAGAAAATATGTTTGATGAAAAAAGCATTTTTACTGTGTGATAGCAGCAAAAAAAAGATATAAATCTGGTATCGCTGTAATCGCATCCACCAGAAGAATAAATCCGTGTTATCAAGGTTATTATCGCCAATCAGAGCGCCAGCAGCTGTGACCGGCGGTAAAAAGTTTACCTACTTTCATTGATGCGTCGGATGATGTGAATACTACTCCCATCAGCCTACGCCTGCTGTCGCTAATTGAGACTCTCCACACACATTTCCTGGGGTGCTCCTGTGTCACCGTATACACCATGTTATAAGGTAGTTCTGCCATACACTAGTAGCGCACTTTTGGGCTCTATATATCTTTTGATGTATTGATTAATATGAGAGCAATAGCTCTGTTGACCATATGAACATTTGTCCTAACCTATAATCTGTGTTTCCCTATGCTACTTAAACTGCTGCCATGAAGGATGTGTAATAGGTTTATTATTTTCTTCATGCACCTCACATAAAGGTTAGCCATTTTTTGACCTTTAGATTGACTGCTATTTAGCTGAATTGAACTGATCATGCATATTGACTTACATCTATTGCACTCTATTACTAATTGGACATCCATATACAATTTGGGTTTCCACCTATAACATATCCTCTCCTTTGGCTTACTTTTAGCATAGTTTATCTCAGTAAACCTTAGCCCATTTTTTGAATGGTGTTCACCGCCACAGGTAAAGTGGGAAGAGCTGGGTAAAGCGCCAGAATTGATGTAACTAATGTATGCGCCTTTTCTGGGATGGCTTCTGGCTGTTATTTTTAGGCTGGGGGCAAAATCCATGACTCCTTATCAGCCTGAGAATACCAGCGCCAAGCTGTCTGCTTTAACTTGGCTGTTTGTCAAAAATGAGAGGACCCCACATAACTCTTTGCAATTATTTATTTAAATAATTTTAAAAATTTTGATGGTGACCCCTCTATTCTTGATATCCAGCCATGGCAATACTGACAGCTGAGGGTTGCAGCATGCACCTGTCAGTTTTGCCATGCTGGTTATCAAAAATAGAACACACTGCACATCTTTTTTTATTATTATTTATTTATAGCGCAAGTGCCAAGTGATGAAAACTCCAATCAGCGGCACTACTCTCACTGTTATTAGTGACAGCAGGCATAGGCTAATGAAAGTAGTACATCAGCTGACACCTCTGTCACCGGAGGTAAACTTTCTACTGCCGATCATAGCTGCTGCCTAATGCTGTCATCTGACAACATCGGAATCGCAGCTCTCTGATCGCTGGAAATAATCTTACCACAGAACAGAGGCAGATGACAGCGTGGCAAAATATGGATGTTCAGGCCCACCATTCATCTAAATGGGATCCAGGCTTGGGTTTGAGTACTGTTCTGGTACCAAAACCAAACTTTTTTAAAATGTTGGGTTGAACCTGCCAGCTCCGAACATCCAGGGGTTCGCCCATTACTACCTGTAGTACAAACTGATCAGAACACCACTAGATGAATTCCTTGAGGGGTCTAGTTTCTAAAATAGAGTCATTTGTGGGGGATTTCTGCTGTTTTTGCATGTCAGGGACTCTCCAAATCTGACATGGCATTCACAATCTATTCCAGACAAATAGTGCTCTTTCCTTTCCTAGCCCTTCCATGTGCCCAAACAAAAATTTTGACCACATATGGGGTATCATCACATTTAGGAGAAATTGTGTAACAAATTATGGGGTCTGTTTTCACCAATTATCCATTGTGAAAATGACAAATTTAGTGCTAAAACAACATTTTCATGAAAAAAATTATGAAATCAGTTATCAAATTTTGTGTAGTACCTGTGGGTTCAAAATGCTGACTATACCACTGGATAAAATCCTTGAGAGATGTAGTTTCCAAAATGAGGTCATTTGTAGGGCATTTTCACTGTTTAGGCACATCAGGGACTCTCCAAACTCGACATGACATCTACAAACCATTCCATCAAAGTCTGGGTTCCAAAATGTCTCTCCTTCCTTTCAAGCCCTTCCATGAGCCCAATCAGTAATTTTCCCCCATATATGGGGTATCGGAGTACTCAGAAGAAATTGAACAAAAGATTTTATGGTCCATTTGCTCCTGTTACTCTTGTGAAAATAATACATTTCGAGCTAAAAGTAAATTTTTGTGGGAAAAATGTGATTTTCCAGGTACTCACCACACATCTAGATACATTCCTTCAGGGGTCTAGTTTCCAAAATGGGGTGACTTGTGGGGGATTTCCACTGTTTAGGTACACAAGGGGTTCTCCAAATGTGACATGACATCCGCTATTGTTTCCAGTCATTTTTGAGTTCAAAAACTCAAATGGTGGTCCTTCCCTTCCGAGCCCTGCTGTTTACCCAAACAATAGTTCTTTTTCCACATATGTCATATCGGTGTACTCAGAAGAAATTGCACAATACATTTTGGGGTCCATTTAATCCTGTTATGCTTGTGTGAAAATAAAAAAATTGGGTCTAAAGTAACATTTTTGTGAAAAAAAGAAAAATGTTCATTTTTTCCTTCCACATTGTTTTAGCTCCTGTGAAGCACCTGAAGGGTTAATAAACTTCTTGAATGTGGTTTTGAGTACTTTGAATGGTGCAGTTTTTAGAATGGTTTCATTTTTGGGTATTTTCTGTCGTGTAGGTCCCCTAAATCTCTTCAAATGTGATGTGGTCCCTAAAAAATGGTTTTGTAAATTTTGGTCGAAAAATGAGAAATTGCTGATCAAATTTTAACCCTTTTAACTTCCTAACAAAAAGATGATGTTTCAAAAATAATGCATATGTAAAGTAGACATGTGGTAAAACTTATTTCTTAACTATTTTGTGTGACATAGCTCTCTGGTTTAAGGGCATAAGAATCAAAAGTTTGAAAACTGTGAAATTTTCAAAATTTTCGCCAAATATTTTCACAAATAAATGCAAGTCATATTGAACAAACTTTACTGCTATCAAAATGCACAATATGTCATGAAAAAACTATCTCAGAATCATTGGGATCCGTTGAAGCATTCCATGAAGGTTAAGGCTATGGGCCCACGTAGCGTTTTAGAACGCACACTAAAAACCGGACTCCTTCCCAGAAATCGCGTGTTTTTTTCCGCACGATTTCACCACGATTTTCCCGCGATTTTGTTCGCAATTTTGCCGCGATTTTCTCAAGCACTTTCCAAGCGATTTGAAGCATCGCTTGGAAAGTGATTGACAGGTTGGTCACACTCATCAAACATAGTGTTTGACAAGTGTGAGCAGCTTTTTACTATTGAGGCCGCCTATGCAGCATCAATAGTAAATGATAGAATGTTAAAAATAATTAAAAAAATAAGAAATCGGGGTATATTTACCTTCCGGCGTCCCGCGCTGCTATCCCGGGCCTCAGCGTTCCCAGTAATGCCTTGCGAGACCTGTGATGACATTGGTCTCGCGTTACTATAGCGATCTCACGAGACCGCAAGAGTCACGCGAGACTACGTCATCACAGGACCTTGCTGCAAGGCATTACTGGGAACGCTTAGGCCGGGAATGCAGCGCGGGACGTCGGAAGGTAAATATACCCCGATTTTTTATTTTTTATTCTTTTTTTTACAGGGGTATGGTACCCAGGGCCTGGAGGACAGTCTCCTCTCCTCCACACCGTGGGTACCAACCGCACATGAGACGCTTAACTTCCCGCATGGTGGGCATAGCCACATGCGGGAAGTAAGCGATTCTCATGCATTCCTATGGGTGCGGAATCGCGGCAATTCATTGAGATTCCGCACAAAAGAATGAGCATGCTGCGATTTTTTCCGCGATGCGTTTCCGCCGCGGAAAAAAGCGCAGCATTAGCACAGCATGTGCGGAATGCCATAGGACTGCATGGGGGGGCATTTTGTATATGATTTTTAAATGTTTTCGCTGCGTTTTCACGCCGAAAATCGCGGCAAAAACGCTTAAAAATCGCATCGTGGGCACATAGCCTAAATCTCAGATATTTATGGCATATTCACACAAGTGAAATAAAAAAAACACATCAAATGCCATCATCACTGGAAGCAGGTGATGTGGCCCCATTTTCAAGATAGATGGCGATATAGATATGCATGGCACATTATAGCTATATTCCTTGAATGTTCAAGAATGGACAACGCCTTTTAGGCAAGTCACTGCCACCGATGCATATAGCCATATTTGGGATCTAAGCTATGCAGATTCATAACACTGTATAACACTATATTGATTAATAGAGACACATACCTTTTTATTCTTTGAGACCATTCATGAGAAAAAAAAGGTACCATTTAATAATCTATGCTATAGCAGGTGGGAAAATTATAGCTCAAACATGCACCGCATGGCTTCACACAAAGTACCTTGGGGGTCTGTGTTACCTATTTGTTGGGTATATCTGTATGAACCCTTGCATAAACATTTGTGCTACACTTAAAAATTCATAATTAAATACTTATGCCATCCAAAATTATGCCATAAAACTATCCCTGTAAAATGCCAACAAAGCATCCTGAAACTAATGAGAACTGCAGTGCTCATCTAAGTGGCAGACACAATGCACCCATGGATTACAAAAGGGAATCATTCATTTAATTAGGGTGGTTATATTGTTGCTTATGGTCTATTGTAGGCAACAGGAATTGTTTTACCAATGTGGACAAGCTACCTGCTGCTGTCAATGAACCACCAATATACCTGGATAGAAAGCCTATTTCTTCAGGTCTTCTTTTCAGATGTCTCCTGGACACATATATGTCTAAGGGTATGTTTCCATGGTCCGGAATCCCTGCACTTTGGACTCAGCGGAAAGCCCGCTCCGCCCAATGCGCTGCCCCCTATTGTACGCGTGCTGATTTCGCAAGTGTTCATTGAACACATGCGGAATCACCACATCATATCTATAGACTGTATAATTTATCATGCGCAGACATGCCGCATGGTCTAAAAAGATGCATCGCATGTCTTTAATTTTAGGTGTGTCACCCACGTTCTTGCACGCATAGTGGAGACAGGATTTCATAAAGTCCCCTCCACTATGCTTTAACATTTGGACGCTGCGGATTAAACGCTGCGGCTGTACGCAGCATTCAATCCACAGCAAATCCTAAGGGTATGTTTCCACAGTCCGAATTACATCAGGATTAGCTGCGGATTGAATGCTGCATACAGCCGCAGCGTTAAATCCGCAGCGTCCAGATGTTGCAGCATAGTGAAGGGGATTTTAAGAAATCCAGTCTCCCCTATGCATACTAAAGCGTGGGTTAGGCTGGTTTCACATTTGCGTTTTTTTGCGCTTGAAAAAAAACGCATACATGCGCATGCGTTTTTTCCCCTATATTTAACATGGGTGCGCATACCTGCGCGCTGGCATGCGCACATATGCGATTTACATGCGCTGCGTTTTTTTGGGGTGTGCGTTTGTATTTCACAGACGCTACATGTTGCATTTTTTGGTCCTGGAAAAAAACGCATGCGCACGTATGCGCACGTTTTGCGCTAAATATGGCCATTATAGCCTATGGATGCGCATACGTGCGCACTGGCATGCGCATGTATGCGTTTTTTTAGCGCTGCGTTTTTTTGGTGGTGTCCACTTGTTGTACTAGTTATAAACTTCTAAAGTAAAAAAAAAAAAGTCTATATAAAGGAGGTGCCTGCCAAAACTCTGCCACTACTACACTGACAGATTGGAGAGCAGACAGTCACCAAGGAACACATTATCAGCGCAAGAATGCGAGTATATTACATTATATGCCTGTCCTTTTAAATTATGTATGTACTAATGATTTTTATTATTTTTACATGCAGTATGTCTTCAGAATCCGAATATTCCCCATCGCGGCAGGAATTGGCACAAGCAGACCGTGAGGTGATTATTTTCGTGCATCTGGTAAGTATATCTGCTGCTACTCCAAATCTCTTACGTTTTTTTCAACTTTTTTAAGACATCATCATCATCATCTTCTGCGGACGGGACTTCTGAGGGCGAAGAGCAGGAGCAGCGAAGCCAAGTCCCGGTGGTGATACGGAATGTATGTATCAAATGATTTGTAATGTTCTTTATTTTTTATCTTCTATTTTTACTCTTTTTTTATGTTTCTTTTTTTTGTAATTTTTTATTCAATTTAAATTTGATTATTCTAATGAATGTGTTTTGTCTAGGTTCCACAACGGGATGAAGACGTCTACCTGGATAATGAGCAGCTCATCAGCCTGGTCCAGGAGCGTGCGCCATTGTGGGACAGCCGTGACCGGCTGTACAAGGACAATGTGGTGACCCGGCGGCTATGGAATGAGGTGGCCGCAGCGTTGATGGATGGCTGGGACAGCGCCACAGCAGCCTCCAAAAAGGCGTTTAGTGAGTATTTCCCTGCTCTGTATTGTGCCGCAGTGACTGTTGTCCTTGACGGCACTGTTGGGTTTCGTGCTAGGTATATTCTAGCAGGAAACCCAACAGTGTCATCGGGCTCTACAGTGACTGCTTTGAGTATTGTATTGCTATATTGTGCCGCAGTGACTGTTGTCCTTGACGGCACTGTTGGGTTTCGTGCTAGGTATATTCTAGCAGGAAACCCAACAGTGTCATCGGGCTCTACAGTGACTGCTTTGAGTATTGTAATGCTATATTGTGCCGCAGTGACTGTTGTCCCTGACGGCACTGTTGGGTTTCGTGCTAGGTATATTCAAGCAGGAAACCCAACAGTGTCATCGGGCTCTACAGTGACTGCTTTGAGTATTGTATTGCTATATTGTGCCGCAGTGACTGTTGTCCTTGACGGCACTGTTGGGTTTCGTGCTAGGTATATTCTAGCAGGAAACCCAACAGTGTCATCGGGCTCTACAGTGACTGCTTTGAGTATTGTATTGCTATATTGTGCCGCAGTGACTGTTGTCCTTGACGGCACTGTTGGGTTTCGTGCTAGGTATATTCTAGCAGGATACCCAACAGTGTCATCGGGCTCTACAGTGACTGCTTTGAGTATTGTATTGCTATATTGTGCCGCAGTGACTGTTGTCCTTGACGGCACTGTTTTTTTTTTCCCAACAGTGGACAAAGTCCGAACACGTTGGCGTTCGATCAAGGACCGCTTCAACAGTGATGTTCGTGCTGAGGGCCAGGTTCGCAGTGGATCTGCGTCAAGGACCAGAACTAGATACCGTCACTATCACGCGTTGCAGTTCCTAAGACCGGTCCTTGCCACGAGATCGTAAGTATTATAAATTTTGGGTTTTTATTTTTATTAATCTGTGTTTTTCTAATCCACAGCTGATGCTTCTTGTAAAGGCATGGTAGTAATGATTTTCCTTTCTTCCACAGCACCTGGAGCAGCACCCTGCAACCTGGCCCTGGAGCGGTCCTTCCTCGGACGTCCTCTGACCCGTCCCAGCCATCCGACAGCCAGGAAGCACCTTGCAGGTCAGCCACACACACAGCTGGTGACCAGGAAGCTGGGCCATCAGGTGTTCCCCTGTCCCAGGTCTCTGCCACTGGTTATGCGGGCACTACCCGCCAGCGGCAGAGGGCCTTGGACAGGAATGTCTTGCCCGGGTTTATGCATTTGAGCGAGGCCTTTAATTTCAGCCTCAAGTCGCTGTCCGACAGAGTTGAAAGTGGTTTTGCACTCATGGAACGTGGTTTTAACCACTTTGAACATCGCTTCAATTCTGTAAAACAGCGCCTTGACTGTCTGGAGGCCGACCTCAACAGACCAGCACACCATTTTTTTAGTAAGATTGAAAAGGGCATGGCGGAACACCTTAGTCCTGAGCAACAGCTGAATGTGCTGCAGGCCTGCAACAATGCTTTCTTGCAGGCTATGCAGCATAATCGGTACGGTCAGCAGTCAGTGGTGTCATTTCCACCTGTGCCACCATTGACTCGCTTCACCTCACTACCGACTTGTGCTGCATACCACTGCACGGACACCTCTATTCAAAGCCAGGACACCCACCGTTACACCACCACAAGTCTGAGTGCAGCTGGTCACTTCACCGACACCACCATGGCAAGCGCTGCTCCTGTCTGGAGCACCACCGCCACTCCCATGCATGCGTGGAGCTCAGCCACCACTAGGCAAACATGGAACAGCCCTGCCGCTACAACAACATGTAGTAGCCTTGCCACCACCACTCCGCAAACCTGGACCATCACTGCCGCCACCAGTCCTCCTGCAAGGACGAGCACTGCCAACCAAGAGCAGCAGCAGCAGCCACCTCAGCAGCAGCAGCAGCCACCTCAGCAGCAGCCACCTCAGCAGCAGCCACCTCAGCAGCAGCAGCAGCCACCTCAGCAGCAGCAGCAGCCACCTCAGCAGCAGCAGCAGCCACCCCAGCAGACGGGGGACCTACACTCAATATTTGCCCCAAGTTCAAGGCGAAATCAGCCACCTCAGCAGCAGCAGCCACCTCAGCAGCAGCAGCCACCCCAGCAGACGGGGGACCTACACTCAATATTTGCCCCAAGTTCAAGGCGAAATCCATCAAGGCGGGCATTGGGCCAAAGTCGGTCCAGGCACACAAGCCTACGGCGACATGCCATTACAACAAATGTACCTGAACAGATTTCCTCTCCTCCAAGTGTTCCTAGTTTAATTCCCTTAACTGGACTACCTTCCCCCACAAGTTTTGTTGCCCCTTCCCCTCAAACACCGTCTTCAACTGCAAGTGTTGCATATTCCCTGCACACCCCCAAATTGAAACCATCTGCCCCCAAACGCCGGAAAAAATAATTTTTTGGTTTATTTTTGTGATTAAAAAAAAAATTTACATTTGTGGTTCACCATTACAAAGTTTCATTAATGTTGTTTGCGCCGCTCACACACACTGATGGGTAAATACATGTTAAAAACCAACCCAAGGCCTAGTATAGTCATATGTGAAATAACACGGACTAGTATAGTCATACCAAGGCCTAGTGTAATAACTCGAGTTTTACCAACTTGGATCTGGTTTCATGAAAAACAAACTGTTGAAACTTGTCTAAAGTTTCTTTCTTAAAAAGT
Organism: Dendrobates tinctorius; assembly: GCF_039654945.1. Lineage (NCBI taxonomy): Eukaryota > Metazoa > Chordata > Amphibia > Anura > Dendrobatidae > Dendrobates > Dendrobates tinctorius. The sequence goes on from NW_027361872.1 coordinate 9,638,649, forward strand.
TTCACCAGTTTGTTTTTTGTGAAACAAGATGCTAGTTGGTAAAAATCGAGTTATTACAGTAGGCCTTGGTATGACTATACTAGGCCGTGGTATTTCACATATGACTATACTAGTAGGCCCAAGGCCTACTACACTCATATTTGAAATACCACGGCCTAGTATAGTCATTCCAAGGCCTAGTGTAATAACTCTAGTTTTACCAACTAGAATCTGGTTTCATGAAAAACAAACTGTTGAAACTTGTCAAGTTTCACCAGTTTGTTTTTCGTGAAACAAGCTCCTAGTTGGTAAAAATCGAGTTATTACAGTAGGCCTTGGTATGACTATACTAGGCCGTGGTATTTCACATATGACTATACTAGTAGGCCCAAGGCCTACTATACTCATATTTGAAATACCACGGCCTAGTATAGTCATTCCAAGGCCTAGTGTAATAACTCTAGAAACTTGTCTATTTCTACACTACAAGTTGGAATTGAGCTGATTACATTCATCCACTCAATGCTGACTTGTATTCCCCATTGACTTTCATTGGGGTTGGGTTTTGAGGGTTGGGTTTTGAAAAAATCACATACTTTTTTTTCAACTAGTTGGACAATTTTCTCTTGAAAAAAATTGGTTTACTGATTCATGGACTGCAGCTTTGCTCGTTCCAATATATTTCACGCAGACTAGCAATGCTGCATTTTAACTCATATGTGTATTTACCTGCCCAGGTGTGTGAACATCAAAAAATTCAGTTATACATGGGAAGTTTTTTATTTAATTGGAGTTTAAAAAATATAGTGCACTCAGTAATGGTATCAAATAAGGTTTTTTATTACCATAAACAAACAAAAACATTACACCATTTCATCTTGCCAGTGCACCCGTCCTACATCAGAAATAAAGTAGGCCGCAAATTGGTCCCTCATTTGGCCAACTTCAACGGATGACCTGAGAGTGTGCTGAGTGAATTCAGGCAATGGGTTAGGAGCATCATCGTCCAGTTCAAAGATCGGGTGCTCTTTAGCCATCACAAAGTTATGTAGAACCACACAGGCCTTCACCACCTCATCGACTGTTTCAAGTTTAAGATTAATGGCCGTGCCCAGAATTCGCCATCTGGAGACAAGAATCCCAAAAGCACACTCGACAGTTCTTCTGGCCCTGGTCAGCCTGTAATTAAATATTTTTTTGGTGTGGTCCAAGTCTCGGCTGGAGTAGGGTTTCAGTAAGTTTCCGCACATTTGAAAAGCCTCATCGCCAACCATTACAAAGGGCAGTGGCAGAGCTTCGGTGTGAGGAAGAGGCCGTGGCATAGGGAAATTAAATTGGTTGCCATACAACCTCCGGCCCATGTCTGAGTTTTTAAAAGCCTGTGAGTCATTACCACGGCCAAATGCTCCAATGTCCACTGCTACAAACATACATCCGGCATCCGCAATGGCCATGAGTACTATTGAAAAGTACTTTTTGTAATTATAGTACTCAGATCCCGTTCTTTTGGGTTTGATGATCCGTATGTGTTTACCATCAACAGCTCCCAAACAGTTGGGAAAATTGCATACTGTCCAGAATTTGTCAGCAATTTCCATCCACTTTTCAGCGGTGGGCAGGGGCATAAATTCTGGACAAAGAACATTCCAGAGAGCCCGGCAGGTGTCAGCAACAATTCCAGACAAGGTAGAGATTCCAATACGGTACTGGAAGTGTAGTGAAGATAGGGTTTCTCCAGTCGCCAGGAATCTGTGAACAGACAAAGAAGTAAAATTAATATTTATGTATATTATTTTAAAAAACTATAAAATAAAATATTAGTAAATTCACGAAAACTAATTACCCAAGGTTTTGAATACTAAATTTAAAAAAAAAACATCAGACCGCACCCCTTGGTTTTTAAATATTACATACCGTAATGTCACCAGTAGCCGTTCCTCAGGAGGAATCGCACGACGGAGCTGTGTGTCCTGTCTCCGGATGGATTGTTGGACACGAGCAAGCAAATCCCTGAAACTTTCTTGGGACATCCGGATATAATCTGTAAATTTCTCCGGGTTTGCCTGGAGCTCGCTGTAGAGGGTGTGGTATGCCCCACGGCTCTCCCGGAGTTCAACAATCGGATGTATCCACATACGCCACCGCTGCCGTCTTCGCTGCCTCTCTCTCTTCCTTTATTCATGGCAAGCAACTGCATACGCCTGAGCCATCGCGATGTCCAAATCCAAGTTGAAGTGAAAACTCTTCCAGCGCAGATCCATGGTCACGAGAAGAATCAAGCAAATGTGAAGAATACTGTAGACAGGGTCTATATATTAACATACCACACCCACAATGAAGTCCCATTGGTCTAGTGTGTTGTTGAATGTTTTTTTTTTTCTTTTTTGGGGTTTTTTTCAAAAATCTGTAAAAAAACGCAAACGCACAAAAAACGCATACAAACGCACAAAAACGCTGCGTTTTTTTCCTGCATGCGCATAAAAATGCTTGAAAAAAACGCAGCAGTTGTATGCTTTTGTATGCGTTTTTTCAATGCGTTTTTTTGCGGGAAAAACGCGCTGCAAAGAAAAGCAAGTGTGAAACTAGCCTTACACACCCACGAATCCAGACATGCGGCATGTCTTTATACAATACAGTATGTCTATTTATCTTGTGGAGACACTCCGTATCCTATAAATAATACAGTCTATGGATATGATGCGGTGATTCCACATGTGTTCAATGAACACTTGTGGAATCACCGCGTGTACAACAGGGGTGGTGCTTTGGATGGAGTGGGCTTTCCTCTGCATCCAAAGCGCAGGGATTTCGGACTGTGGAAACATACCCTAACTCGTTTTAAAAAGCCTTTAAAACAAGGCTTTAGATGGATTTCAAGACGTCTTATGTAAATGACCTGATTAATGCATTGAATGTCAAGTATTTTATTGCACAATAGGTCTACGCCAAGTGTTCTTCATCACTGACTGGCAGCACATTTTAATATTATAAAAAATTCAATATGTAAATAATCCATAAACAATGTAAGATTTATTTGCATAAGAACAATGATCGTACTGTCAAAATGTATCTCCTGCTAATGACATCTTGCCTTCGACATGTCGTTATTTTTCCCAAGGTTTCCATCACCAAGAATATTGTCAATCTACTGGGGTGAAAAAAATTCTATTGGCATAGAACTGACACTGTTATTACTATTTAAGTGATAAATGGAGCTCAAATATCACTCAGCATGTACCCAGTGATTTTTCCCTCAAAGCAATGCTATTTAATGCAACTTTCTTTACTGCTCCCTGCTGTGAAATAAAATCAAACTAAACTATGAACAGGACATTTAATACGAAACTTTCTAGCAAAAAAATTCATATTTTGCACCAAAACCTGAAGTGTTTGTAATTTAATATGTGTATTGGTGCTGGGCAGAGATACTCATGACTTTATATATTGTATAGTATATACAAGCTAAGAAATATGACAAGGAAGCTTTTCTTTTTGTCTATATACAATCAAAGGGAAACTTTTACAGCGCCATTTTAGTCTGATTCTGGCTGTCTGCCAATAGAGAATTTTACTTTTAAGGATATTACCTAAAATGGAATATACTATGGGTAGAGTAATGAAGAAAAAAATTGGTACTTTGTGAATAGTACTGCTACAAAAATGTGACACATTGTTACGCATAGCAGTTTATGAATTTTATTGTCTTCAAATGGAAAAAGCTGAGTAATTTTGGGGACAAATAAAGTGTAATGACAGTGATTAGACAATCAATAAGCATAATGATACTGCAACTTAAAAAATGGTGGAAAGGAAGATAGGACAATTCAGTTCTGATCACCAGAGCCGCATAATTTAAAAGGGTCGCCCACTACTAGGACAATCCATTCTCAATCTAAATATTTGGCCCCGATAAAATAAAAAAAGCTTATACTCCCCTCTATGCAGGCGCCGTTCCAGTGGTGTCGGCACTCGTCCCGGGGCTCTCGTGTGGGTGCATGACATGTAATGCCCAGCGCCCAATCAGCTCTGATGTCCCCGCCTTCGCATGAATTGAACATGTTTAAGATGTCAGAGATCAGCTGCAGCCCTGGCTTCCTCTTCATGTTCAATTCAACAGAAGATGGGGACAGTGACGCCAGCGATGAATGGGCACTGGTCACCACATGTCATGCAAGTGCACAAGAGCCCCGGGACTGCAAGTGCCAACACGGCTTGAATGGTGCCTGCACGGGAGGTCAGTATAGGCTTTTTTATTTTATCTGTGCCAAACATTTAGATGAAGAAAGGTTGTCCAAATAGTGAACAACTCTTTTAAGACTCTGTTCACATGTATGTTTATCTTTTCCTTTCATCTGTTCTTTTTAGAATAGATGAAAAGAACAAATAAACAGAACTAGCATTTTGTGTTTTGCCGTTTCACATGGAAGCAGAAGTGCCACAATCTTATATTCATTTACACACGTGGTCAAAATTGTTGGTACCCCTCATTTAATGACAGAAAAACCCACAATGGTGACAGAAATAACTTGAATCTGACAAAAGTAATAATAAATTAATTTATTATTTACCAAACGTCTGCAATGAAACAAAGAGTGAAAAATTTAAAGGGGTCTGAATACAGCAAGCAAAAATACTGTGGTTGAGAAAAATTTAATTATTTTTCCAAATTCAAAATTTATTGAATAGTTTGACCTGTCACATATTTTTCATGAAGTTCCTAATATAGATTTTGCATTGGTGCCCAAAAGTTTTTAGATGCCCCTCTGTTGATAGCTAAAACATTTTTGAGCATTTTTGAAATTGTCCAGCAAGTTGTAAATAGAAGATGGATGTTGGTTACAAGGATGAAGAGTAATTTATCCATAGAGCTGATTCCAGACTGATCTTCGCTGTCATCTTGTCTGCACATAGCATAACAGCGAGATTGTAAATAAGTAATTACCTGTTGACAAGAGAGTAATATTCAGACACGTAAATGCATCCTAAAGACCCAGACACAAGAAAAAAAGAAAACATTAAAATGCAAATGTCTGCCTTTAAATTGGATTATGTTATGCTATCATGTTATTACGTCGTCTGCTTCACAGTTTCAAGACTCCTTTTAAGTACATTAAAAATGTATTATAAAGAACGGCTTCTCTGCTATATATTTTATAAAATGTTTCCAGGCTGTTTTGAACATAATTCATTGTACTTTTCAGCTTGAGTGCTGTAGCCCAAAAATGCAACACTTGTCTCCATTTGATATCTCCCTCTATTGTAGTTAAAAGGCGTTTAGCTGTTAATATGGACATTCATCGAACTCAAGTATCATGAAAATTTTGTTAAAAGCTAAATGGAAAATAATAAAATTAAACAATAAAGACATTTCCCACAGATGTCGCACAGCAAAAAAGTGCCAGATGTTACACAACATCATAATACTCATTTATAGGCCCAGTTTGGGCCATCTGATTAGCTGCTTAAAGGGATCCTGTCACCAGTTTTGGCTGATAGAAGATACGGCCATCACCTTTCAGGCCTGATACACAGCATTCTATAATGCTGTATATCTACCCCCAACCTGACCTGCATAAGAAGAAAAATAACTTTTATTATACTCACCTGTGGAATGGTCCGGTCCGAGGGGTGTCACTCTTCTTGGTCTGGAGCCTCCCATCTTCTTATGATTGCCACCCTCCTTCTTGCTTCATTTGGATGACATGTCACTGCATCATCCACACAATCTCCTCAGCACCCCGTTCCTGCGCAGGCGTACTACTCTGCCCTTTTCAGGGCAGAGCAAAGTACTGGAGTGCACTGGTGCCCTGGGATCTTTGACCTTTTGAGGCACCTGCGCACAGCAGTACTTTGCTCTGCTCTCAACAGGACAGATAAGTACACCTGCGTAGGAGTGCAATGCTGAGCAGACTGTGTGGATGATGCAGTGACGCGTCATCCACATGAAGCAAGTAGGAGGGCGGCATCGCAAGAAAATGGGAGGCACCTGACCAAGTAGAGAGACACCCCTCGAACCAGACCATCCCACAGGTGAATATAATAAAAGTTATTTTTCTTCTCTTCCAGGTCGGGTTGAGAGCTTATGTACAGCATCATAGAATGCTGTATATAAGCCCTAAAAGGTGGTGGCCGTAACTTATATCGGCAAAACCTGGTGACAGGTTCACTTTAAGGAAACAAGACAAGTTCATATATTAGCTTTAATTTATAAGTAAGCTTTAATTTTTAAAATTTCCATACAAAAATTGTGAAGCATATTTGGGTTCATACACCTAGAAAACCTACCATACCTATTTCCAACCTTGCAAAAGAGTATTCTACTATATTTAAGGAAAATATCATGAGAAATTCAAGGCTAATGTGTATATCCTTTCTAAGTGTACAAATTGTAAGATACAGACCAAATAATCCAATTTTGTGCACAAATGGACAAATTAAAGGACAATTCGGAAAAAAGGAGAACAAATCAACTACAAAAGAAAGCGAACCAAACTATGTCCAATATTTATAATAAAATAGATATTTTATTCACACGGTTAAATCACATGCAAAAATGGTGGGAACACAAATACCAAAATTGAAAGGGCAATACTGGGAATCAATATAGCACCTATATATTGCACATAGAAATAATTTTATGTAATCCTATATATACAGCCATAATTGTATATGCAAATGTAAAATTGCTGATAAAGTGACAGAGTGCAAAAAAATAATAATCACATCCAAAATAGTATTAAGTAATAAAGTGCAAATGCAAAATATCAAAAAGGGTCTCAAAAGTTGAGATCACTGTGTCGGATTTAAATTACATGTATCATGGTGAAGTTGTAGGTAAGTGAAAATTACATATACCAAAATGAAATGGCGCACAGATGGATAAAAATATCAGCCTATGCAATGCTGGGCACACAGAAAGAAGATAGTACCAATACAAAAATTGTATAACTTAAAATGTACCAGAACAATACCAGTGCAACAGGAGCACACAAAAAATATATACAATGCCAGTGCAAAAATAATAGTGTGTGTCATCTCCGTGTCCACATGTGCTGCAGGCTAACATCAATATAAAAGAGGTAATGGACTGGTAAATAAATTGTCAGTGCACACTGGTGTGCTACAGGCCAAGTGGCCACGTACTACAAGCCTCAGTACATTGTGCTATGTATCAACAATGCATAATGAAAAAACCAAGTAATTACCTAATGCCTGTGGTGTAAGATTCTCAGGATGCACCCGACCCTGACGCGCGTTTCGGCATCTGCCTTCATCAGGGTGGTATCTACCAGTCCATTACCTCTTTTATATTGATGTTAGCCTGCAGCAGATGTGGGCATGGAGATGACACACACTATTATTTTTGCACTGGCAATGTATATATTTTTTGTGTGCTTCTGTTGCACTGGTATTGTTATGGTACATTTTAAGTTATACAATTTTTGTATTGGTACTATCTGCTTTCTGTGTGCCCAGCATTGTATAGTCTGATATTTTTATCCATCTGTGCACCATTTCGTTTTGGTATATGTAATTTTCGCTTACCTACAACTTCACTATGATACATGTAATTTAAATCCGACACAGTGATCTCAACTTGAGACTTGAGACCCTTATTGATATTTTGCATTTGCATTTTATTACTTAATACTATTTTGGATGTGATTTGCCCTAAATTTTGCACTTTTTGCAAATTATTATTATTTTTTTGCACTCTGCCACTTTATCAGCAATTTTACATTTGCATATACAATTCTGGCTGTATTTATAGGATTACATAAAATTATTTCTATGTGCAATATAGAGGTGCTATATTGATTCCCAGTATTGCCCTTTCCATTTTGGTATTTGTGTTCCCACCATTTTTGTATGTGATTTAACCATGTGAATAAAATATCTATTTTATTGTAAATATTGGACACAAGTTTCGTTCGGTTTCTTTCGTAGTTGATTTATATTTAAGGAAGTATTATCTACATTCAAAGGATAGAAGATTTCTAATAGAGATGAACAGATCTTGTGAAATTTGAATTTGCCAACTTTGTGAAATTTCCCCAAAATTTGATTTGTACAGAAATAATTTGTGTGAACCTCAATACTGGAAAGCTTGTAATTGCTTGAAAAAATACATGTGAGGGAGAGATCAAAAAACCCATGCTAACCATAAGAGTTTACACTCTAAAGGAGAGAAAGTACCCCACTGATCATGAGAGTTTACACTCTACAGGAGAGAGAGTGACTTTGTAGATGGAAAATGACTCTGTTGTACAAACTGGGAACTGCTGATATGCGATGGCCCCAGTACTGACCACTGTACAAGGTGTGATAATCTGCTAGATTTCATAGGGCATTATTAGAAAGCTCGTGTTGCCGTTGCCTGCTGTCTGACCCTTCAGCAGTGTGTGAAATTGTGCCAGGTAAGTTTTTCTTTCTTTGTGAACCGCAAGTAAAATCCTCAAAGTGCTTGAATTTGCCTGAACCTGCAAATTTTAGGAAATTCTACTCAAAATTGATTATCCATTGATCACTAGAGTTGAGCGAATTTGTTCGGATTTGGTCGCCGAATCTGAATTTGCCATATTCGTACCATATTGGTATCCTATTCGTGCCGAATGTAAGTTTGATGATCGGTTCTGAACATATTCGGTAATCTCTACTCCCATTGACTCTAATGATGTTCAGCTGTGTTCGATGAATATTGCAAAAACAATATTCGATGCCGATTGTATTCAGAACCGAATATGAACAAATTCGCTCATCTCTATTGGTCACTCCACTCATCTCTGGTTTCTAAATCATCGTAGAAGAGGATCTTTACTGCAAGAGCAGTTAGAATTTGAAATTATTTGTCACATCATTTTGTGTTAATTTGTAAAAATTGTTAAAAAGAACACTGAACAGAAAAACTCACAAGAAAATTATACAATCAATTCCACCTCATTTTCCTTTTGGTCTTCTTTTGTCTCATATGTTCTTTCTCTCTGCACCTACATCATGCTGCTCTCAGAAGTGGTAGCAGAGACCTGGTCATACATTCCCTTTAAAACAAAATAGTGGTTTATCAGAATATTGATATTTATATTGATACTGATACATTATTTATAAACTTTATATTTCAACTCAATCAAGCTTTTTGCTATGTCAGCAAAAAAAAAAAGAAGAAAAAATCCCTGTGGTTGCATGAATCTGCTCCAGATGGGATGTTTCTTTTCTCCATGTACAAAAAGAGGACAAATGTCACAATAAAAATGTAAAGGTGCCCATTTCCACCTCCAAAACAGGTAGAATTGTACATTATGATGAGCTATTGGACTGCAAAGGGCCCATATATTATTCTTGCACAGAGGCCCTCTTCTATTTGTGTCTGCCAGTGGACCTATGGCAAATTTAATTTAATTTCTTATCTAAAAAAATACAATGAAAAAGCCCAACCATAATGTCATGAAAACAAGACAAACACTAAAGTATTAACTGTTTTACATGGATTTTGGTATGAAAATGATTCATGTGATTATACTTTTAATCACTTTTTGACACAGCCAATTTTCTTATTTTCAGTTTTGCTTTCATCTCCACTTATTTCAAAAACCATGAGTTTTTTATTTTTCCATTCACAAGCATTCTACAGTAAAATGTATTGTAAAACAGGAATAAAAAAAATCAAAGTGCGGTGAAATTGCAGGAAAAAATGCAATTTCGACATTGTTTTTTGTTTTTGTTATTATAGCATTCATTGTGTGGTAAAAATGACCTGGTAACATGATACTACAGGTCTGTGTGATTACAGCGATACCAAACTTATTCACTTTTTTATTATTTTAATGCTGATTTTTTTTTTTGTAAATTTGCAAACAAAAACTTATAGGTTTGTGTCGCCATTTTCCGAGACCCAAAACGTTTTCATTTTTTTCACACGCTGTGATTGCTTGTTCTTTGAGGGACAAATTGACGTTTTAATCATACAGTATTTTCATTGTTTCCTGTGTCATCATTTTGCAGAATTTCCAGAAACGGCAATTTTGGCTTTTTGTTGATTAGATTAAGTACTTTTTTATTTTGATAGATCAAACTCTTATGGAAGCAGCAACACAACATATGTAGTATATTTTATATTTGAAAAATAATTATATCTACTTTTAATGGGGGGAGGGTGTAGTGATTTGAACTTTTATGTTTTCTTAATTTTTTTAAAAACTTTATTTTAGTTTATTAGTTAGTGTCCTTAGATCATTTGATCACCTACATTACATACAGAAATATTTAGTATTGCTGTATATAGAACAAATAATAATGCCGCTGTCAGAGACTAACAGCAGAATTAAATAAGTTAAAAGCCAAGGGCAGAGCTTAGTTCCACCCACAGCTGTCGTAGGGAGATCATGGCTCAGCCAACTCTACACAACCAATTACAACTTCCACCGTACGTGTAAAGCTGATGTCAGAAAGGGGTTAAATCTCCATTCAAAAGTCCATGTTTCACATATGTGTTTTATCTGTATCTTCAATGGATATAACTACCCATTATGGCAAGTTCGCATGTCCTTTTTTTTTCTGGAACAAGTACCTGAAAATGGAAAAAACTGAGTCATGTTAAAATTTAATCTGATTTCAGAATCAAGTCAATAAGTCCTGTTCAAAAAGGACAATAAACTTTTAAGCAATTGAATCAATTCAATGAAGACATTTAAGTCAAATTTTATTAAATTTGCAGATCCCACTACATTACAACAAATTTCAATTTGTTTTGCATATGTGTATGTATATGGAACATGGTAATGACTTCCAAGACGCCAGAAAAATGGACCAGACATTTGTTTTAGCTGCTTCATGGCTTTTGAAGCCTGAAGTAGCTAAAAGATGTGACAAAAGATGTAACACATGCACAGCCAGCCATTTTGATATTGATGTGCATATGTTCATTCTTGATGGCATTTTTTTAACAATTTTTCAGGTGGTTTCCAAGTGAAATTTGCCTGACAAACACATCGTGTGCACATAACTGTTATGAGCTCATTTTCTGCTCCACCAGTTGAGAGTTCCCCTTCCGTTCTCCCTCTGGTGGTAACAGTAGTAAGGATGGTTTAATTGGTAGTGATCTGTGTTATGATTGAGTCACCGAGGAGGAAAAAACAAAACACAAGCTCAGCCCAGAAAATCAGAGAGGTTGGAAACTAGCAGATTGCAAACCCCTGATCCTATCACACAACTAGCAGTAGCCGTGGAGTGTTCCTACGGTGATCCTAGACACCTCGTCACAGCTGGAGATCTACACAAGCCTAAAGAGAGAAAAGAGAAATACTGACTGCCCCAGAGCAGACCCCAAAGCAATAGGCAGCCCCCAACATATAATGACGGTGAAGCAAGAGGAAAACACTAACACAGATAGAAAGATAGGTTGAGCAAATGATGGGGCCCAAGCTAACTAAAAAGGACAGGACAGAAAAGCTGCTGTCTGCAATCTGAGAAAACCCTGCCAAAAAATACTACCAACACAACTGATAAGCAAAAAGGACCCTGAAGTCACTAGACTTCAAACCCTATATCAGCACTCAAAATATTCTGGAAGCAGAGCTAAAGAGAACACTGATCAAGGAAAAAGAATCCAGCACAGCCCCGGCCGAGGATGGTTGAACTCAAAAAACAAGGTAAGCAAAACCAAAACTAATAAGTTCAATAGCAGAGCAAAAACTTATCTTTGGGAAGCAGGAATCAGACTGGTCTCCAACAATCCAGCAGAGAAATCACCAGTGACTCAGAAGGGCGTCGTGTTGTGAGTTCATTTTCCCCTTCACTACTGAGGCCCGAGGAACTCCCTCTTCTGGTAAAGAAAGGTAGTGAGCCTGATTATCAAACACCTGAGTCTGATGATGATGACTGGCTGACTGGAGTTACTGACTGGATATAAGGCTGCCGACGCCCTTCTGCCCTGCGGGTGATTTCTCTGTGGGATCCTTGGAGACCAGTCTGAATTCCTGCTCCTCTAAAGCTAAGTTTTCTGCTCGGCTTTTTGCATTTGTGCTTAGACTTTGTTTTGCTTTGTTTTTCTGGATTTCTGCTATTCCCTGCTGGGGTGTGCTGAATTCCTTTAGCTCTGTCTTCTGAAAATACCTGAGTGCTGATTTAGTTTTTGAAGCCTAGCTGCTTCAGGGTCTTTTTCATATCAGCTTGTTGGCTATTTCTTTGATAGGGTTTTGGCAGATTGCAGACAGCAACCTTCCTTTCCTGTTCTGTTTAGCTAGCTTGGGCCCCATCGTTTGCTCAGCCTATCTTTCTATCTGTGTGAGTGTTTTTTCATCTTGCTTCACCGTCATTATATGTTGGGGGCTGCCTTTTACTTTGGGGTCTGCTCTGGGGCAGTTTAGATTTCCTTTTCTGTCTTTAGGCTATTTAGCGCTCCGGCTGTGATCGAGGGGTCTAGGGCATCATAGGAACCCCCCACGGCTACTGCTAGTTGTGTTGATAGGTTCAGGGGTCGGCAATCTGATAGTTGCCAACTTCTCTGGTTTTCTGGACGTAGCTTCTATTTTTGTGTCTGCCTCCTACGGTGACTCAATCATAACAGAATCACCCGCCATACCGCAGATCCTAGGGTACTCAATAGCAGGAAAGAATTGTATAGAAAAAGAAAAAAAAAGTGTATATTTTTTCCTCTATATCTCTGAGGCCGTAGGGGGAATTTTTTTTTCTCTCAATGGAGATAAAGCAATTGTCTGATCGTGTGGAGCAGCTCGCTGCAGAAGTGCGGGGAATTTCCGCCTACCTTGCTCATTCAAATGCTGCTGAACCAAAGATTCCTACACCTGATGTATTTTTTGGTGATCGGTCTAAATTTTTGAATTTCAAAAATAATTGTAAATTATTTTTTGCCTTGAAGCCTAACTCGTCAGGGAGCTCCGCGCAGCAGGTTAAAATTGTCATCTCTTTGCTGCGTGGCGATCCCCAGGATTGGGCATTTTCTTTGAAACCAGATGATCCTATTCTGACTAATGTGAACGCATTTTTTCAGGCCTTGGAGTTGTTGTATGACGAACCTAATGCCATTGATCAGGCTGAAAAGACCCTGCTGGCATTGAACCAGGGTCGTGATTCTGCAGAATTGTACTGTCAAAAATTCCAAAAGTGGGCAGTACTTACTACCTGGAATGATAATGCCTTGGCTGCTCTCTTTCGGAAGGGGTTGTCAGAAGCCGTAAAAGATACTATGGTGGGATTTCCTGTTCCCTCTGGTCTTTACGATTCTATGTCATTAGCCATTCAGGTTGATCGGCGTTTGCGCGAACGCAAAGCTGCACAAGAGGTGTTGCCACCTGTTGAACAAATGTCTGAACCTATGCAATGTGATAGAGTTTTTACCAGAGAGCAGCGTCAGGAGTTCAGAAGGCGTAATAAGTTGTGTTTTTTCTGTGGAGATGCCTCGCATATTATTTCTGTCTGTCCTAAACGAGAGAAACGCTTTGCACACACGTTTTCTGTTGGTGGTGTTCAACCTAAGTTTCTTCTGGCTATTACTCTGATCTGCTCCCTGTCCACATATTCCGCCAAGGCTTTTGTGGATTCGGGAGCAGCCCTAAACCTAATGGACTTGGATTTTGCTAAACGTTGTGGATTTCCGATGACACCTCTGCAGACACCTATCCCTTTGAGGGGGATTGATGCTACTCCTTTGGCTAAAAATAAACCTCAGTTTTGGACCCAGGTGGTAATGCGGGTCGCCCCAGACCATCAAGAAAATTTCAGATTTTTGGTGTTGCATAATCTGCATGATACTATTGTTCTGGGGTTTCCCTGGTTACAAATTCATAATCCAGTTTTGGATTGGAAATCTGTGTCTGTGGTGAGTTGGGGTTGTCGGTGTGCCTTTAGTGAGGCTCCGGTGTTTTCCACCTCTCCTCAGTCGCATGATGTTCCTGATTATTTGGTGGACTTTTATGATGTATTTAGTGAGAATGAGTCTGCGTCTCTGCCTCCTCACAGGAGTTATGACTGTGCAATTGAACTGAGCCCGGGGTGTAAATTTCCCAAGGGTCGGCTCTTCAATTTATCTGTACCCGAGCACGAGGCTATGCGATCCTATATTAAGGAGGCATTGGAGAAGAGTCATATTAGACCATCCTCGTCACCCTTAGGTGCCGGGTTTTTTTTTGTAGCCAAAAAGGATGGATCATTAAGACCTTGTATTGATTATCGTGCCCTCAACAAAATTACTGTTAAATATCAGTATCCGTTACCCCTGATTTCTGATCTATTCTCCAGAGTTAAAGGTGCTTGCTGGTTTACCAAGCTTGACCTCAGGGGGGCGTATAATCTTATTCGCATTAAGCATGGGGATGAATGGAAGACGGCGTTTAATACTCCGGAGGGACATTTTGAGTACCTGGTGATGCCTTTTGGGCTCACTATTGCCCCTTCTGTCTTCCAGTGCTTCATGAACGATATTTTCCGAGATTTTGTCGATAAATTTTTGATTATCTATCTGGATGATATTTTGATCTTCTCCAAGGATTGGGATTCTCATGTGGAACATATTCGGACTGTGTTCCGGATCTTGAGGGAGAATTCCCTGTATGTCAAAGGATCTAAATGCCTTTTTGGAGTACAGAGGATTTCTTTTTTGGGATTTATTTTGTCCCCGTCAACTATTGAAATGGACCCGGCCAAGGTACAGGCCATTTACGATTGGGTTCAGCCCACTTCTTTGAAGGCCCTCCAGAAGTTTTTGGGTTTTGCTAATTTTTATCGGAAATTTATAGCAAAATTTTCTAGTATTGCCAAGCCATTGACTGATTTGACTAAGAAGGGTGCTGATGTGTTAAATTGGTCTCCGGAGGCTGTTTCTTCCTTTCAGGAGCTGAAGCGAAGACTCACCTCCGCCCCGGTTTTGCGGCAACCTGATGTCTCACTTCCGTTCAAGGTAGAGGTGGATGCTTCTGAGATTGGTGCAGGAGCTGTTTTGTCCCAAAAGGATCCTGTAACATCTAAAATGAATCCCTGTGCTTTCTTTTCCCAAAAGTTCTCTCCATCTGAACGTAATTATGATGTGGGGAATCGGGAACTGTTGGCCATGAAATGAGCATTTGAGGAGTGGAGACATTGGTTGGAGGGAGCTAAGCATCAAGTCGTGGTCCTCACTGACCACAAGAATTTGATTTACCTAGAGTCGGCTAAGCGCTTGAACCCTAGACAGGCTAGGTGGGCCTTGTTTTTTACACGTTTTGATTTTGTGGTTTCTTTTCTTCCTGGAACTAAGAATGTCAAGGCAGACGCCCTCTCTAGGAGCTTCTTTGCTGATTCTCCTGTGGTGACCAAGCCTGCTACCATCTTAGGCGAAGGGGTAGTTCTTTCTGCCATCTCGTCCGATTTGAGACGTGCTCTGGAAGAGTTCCAGGAGGACAAACCTGAGCATTGTCCCAGTGGAAAGTTGTATGTTCCTGACCAGAAGAAGAAGAGAGTGATGTCTGAAGTTCATTGCTCTGCTTTGGCTGGTCATCCAGGTATTTTTGGTACTAGAGATCTGGTGAGTAGGTCTTTTTGGTGGCCCTCCTTGTCTCGTGATGTCAGGAATTTTGTGCAGTCCTGTGGGACGTGCTCCCGGTCTAAATCGTGTTCTCACTCTAGTGGGTTGTTGATGCCTTTGCCTATCCCCAAGAGGCCATGGACCCATATTTCAATGGATTTTATCTCTGATATGCCTGTCTCTCAAAGGATGACTGTTATTTGGGTGATTTGTGATAGGTTCTCTAAGATGGTTCATCTTGTACCACTCCCTAAGTTGCCGTCTTCCTCTGAGTTGGTGCCCCTGTTTTTACAACAGGTGGTTCGCTTGCACGGGATTCCTGAGAACATTGTATCTGACAGAGGAGTCCAGTTTGTGTCTAGATTTTGGAGAACTTTCTGTTCCAAGCTGGGAATTCAGTTGTCCTTCTCCTCTGCTTTTCACCCTCAGACCAATGGGCAGACAGAGAGAACAAACCAGACCTTGGAGTCATATTTGAGATGTTTTATTTCTGCTGATCATGATGATTGGGTTTCATTTTTGCCCTTGGCCGAATTTGCTTTAAATAATAGAGCTAGTTCTGCCACTTTGATGTCACCTTTTTTTTGTAACTTTGGGTTTCATCCTCGATTTTCTTCAGGGCAGGTGGAGCCCTCTGCCTGCCCAGGTGTTGACACTGTGGTGGAGAGAATGCACCAGATCTGGGACCAAGTGGTGGATAAGTTATCTCTCTCCCAGGAAAAGGCCCAGCGGTTTTCCAACCGACATAGGACCATTGGTCCCCAGTTTAAGGTTGGTGATATGGTGTGGTTATCATCAAAAAATATTGCTATGAATGTGGCTTCTCCTAAGTTTAAGCCTAGATTTATTGGACCTTACAAGATTTTGGAGATTATTAATCTGGTCTCTTTTCGTTTGGCTCTTCCTGTCACATTTAAAATCCATAATGTGTTCCATAAATCCTTGTTGAAGAGGTTTCTTGAACCTGTTGTTCCGGGGGTGGCACCTCCAGACCCTGTATTGGTTGAAGGTAACATGGAATATGATGTAGAGAAAGTACTGGATTCCCGTCTGGCTAGACAGAGACTCCAGTATTTGGTTAAGTGGAAGGGTTATGGTCAGGAGGATAATTCCTGGGTCTCTGCCTCTGATATTCATGCCAAAAGATTGGTGCGTGCCTTTCATCGGGCTCACCCTGATCGCCCTGGTGGCGTGGTTGAGGGTACGGTGACCCCTCCTCAAGGGGGAGGTACTGTTGTGAGTTCATTTTCCCCTTCACTACTGAGGCCCGAGGAACTCCCTCTTCTGGTAAAGAAAGGTAGTGAGCCTGATTATCAAACACCTGAGACTGATGATGATGACTGGCTGACTGGAGTTACTGACTGGATATAAGGCTGCCGACGCCCTTCTGCCCTGCGGGTGATTTCTCTGTGGGATCCTTGGAGACCAGTCTGAATTCCTGCTCCTCTAAAGCTAAGTTTTCTGCTCGGCTTTTTGCATTTGTGCTTAGACTTTGTTTTGCTTTGTTTTTCTGGATTTCTGCCATTCCCTGCTGGGGTGTGCTGAATTCCTTTAGCTCTGTCTTCTGAAAATACCTGAGTGCTGATTTAGTTTTTGAAGCCTAGCTGCTTCAGGGTCTTTTTCATATCAGCTTGTTGGCTATTTCTTTGATAGGGTTTTGGCAGATTGCAGACAGCAACCTTCCTTTCCTGTTCTGTTTAGCTAGCTTGGGCCCCATCGTTTGCTCAGCCTATCTTTCTATCTGTGTGAGTGTTTTTTCATCTTGATTCACCGTCATTATATGTTGGGGGCTGCCTTTTACTTTGGGGTCTGCTCTGGGGCAGTTTAGATTTCCTTTTCTGTCTTTAGTCTATTTAGCGCTCCGGCTGTGATCGAGGGGTCTAGGGCATCGTAGGAACCCCCCACAGCTACTGCTAGTTGTGTTGATAGGTTCAGGGGTCTGCAATCTGATAGTTGCCAACTTCTCTGGTTTTCTGGACGTAGCTTCTATTTTTGTGTCTGCCTCCTATGGTGACTCAATCATAACAGCGTCGGCTGCCTTATATCCAGTCAGAAGTTCCCGTTACCCAGTCACCATCCACCTGATAAGGTGTTTGGTTTCTTTCATCCCAATCAGCCTCACTACCTTCCTTCACCAGAAGAGGGAGATCCTCGGACACAAAAGATGAATGAACAGATGAGCTCACAAGAGTACCTCCTCCTTGAGGAGGGGTCACCGAACCCTCATCCAAGCCCCCAGGCTGATCAGGATGAGCCCGATGAAAAGCACACACCAATCTTTCGGCATGAATATCAGAGGCAGAGACCCAGGAATTATCCTCCTGACCATAACCCTTCCATTTAACCAAATACTGGAGTCTCCGTCTAGCCAGACGGGAATCCAGTATCTTCTCTACCTCATAGTCCATGTTACCTTCAAACAACACAGGGTCAGGAGGTGCCGCCATAGGAACCACTGGTTCAACAAACCTCTTCAACAAGGACTTATGAAACACATTATGAATCTTAAATGTGACAGGAAGAGCCAACCGAAAAGAGACCGGATTAATAATCTCCAAAATCTTGTAAGGTCCAATAAATCTAGGTTTAAACTTTGGAGAAGCCACTTTCATAGAGATATTCTTTGATGACAACCAGACCATATCACCCACCTTAAACCGGGGACCAATGGTCCTATGCCGGTTAGAAAACCGCTGGGCCTTTTCCTGGGAAAGAGACAACTTATCTACCACTTGGTCCCAAATCTGCTGCATTCTTTCCACCACAGTGTCAACCCCTGGACAGGCAGAAGACTCCACCTGCCCTGAAGAAAATCGAGGATGAAACCTAATGTTACAGAAAAAGGGTGACATCAAAGTGGCAGAACTAGCTCTATTATTTAAAGCAAATTTGGCCAAGGGTAAAAATGAAACCCAATCATCCTGATCAACAGATATAAAACATCTTAAATAAGCCTCCAAAGTCTGGTTTGTTCTCTCCGTCTGCCCATTGGTCTAATGGTGAAATGCAGAGGAGAAGGACTACTGAATTCCCAACTTGGAACAAAAGGTCCTCCAGAATCTAGAGACAAACTGAACTCCTCTGTCCGATACAATGTTCTCAGGAATCCCATGCAAGCGAACCACCTGTTGCAAAAACAAGGGCACCTACTCTGAGGAAGATGGCAACTTAAGGAGTGGTACAAGATGGACCATCTTAGAGAATCTATCACAAATCACCCAGATAACAGTCATCCTCTGAGAGACAGGCAGATCAGAAATAAAATCCATTGAAATATGGGTCCATGGCCTCCTGGGCACCGGCAAAGGCATCAACAACCCACTAGAACAAGAACAAGGCTTAGATCGGGCGCAAGTCCCACAGGACTGCACAAAATTTCTGACATCATGAGACAAGGCAGGCCACCAAAAATACTGACTCACCAAATCTCTGGTACCAAAAATACCTGGATGACCAGCCAACGCGGAGCAATGAACCTCAGACATCACTTTCCTCCTCCACTGGTCAGGAACATATAACCTACCACTGGGACAACGCTCAGGCTTATCCTCCTGAAATTTCTCCAGAGCACGTCTCAAATCAGGCGAGATGGCAGAAAGAACCACCCCCTCACCTAAGATGGTAGCAGGCTGTCACAATAGGAGAATCGGCCAAAAAACTCCTAGAGAGGGCATCAGCCTTAACGTTCTTAGTGCCCGGAATAAAGAGACCACAAAATCAAAACGTGTGAAAAACAAGGCCCACATGGCCTGTCTCGGATTCACGTGTTTAGCCGACTCAAGGTAGATCAAATTCTTGTGGTCAGTGAGGACCACAACTTGATGTCTAGCTAACTCCAACCAATGTCTCCACTCCTCAAATGCCCACTTCATGGCCAACAGTTCTCGATTCCCCACATCATAGTTGCGTTCCGAAGGAGAGAACTTTCGGGAAAAGAAGACACAGGGGTTCATTTTAGATGTTACAGGATATTTTTGGGACAAAACAGCTCCCGCACCAGTCTCTGAAGCATCTACCTCCACCTGAAATGGAAGTGAGACATTGTGTTGTTGCAAAACCGGAGAAGAAGTGAACCTCCGCTTCAGCTCCTGAAAAGAAGAAACAGCCTCTGGAGACCAATTCAGCAAATCAGCGCCCTTCTTAGTCAAATCAGTCAATGGTTTGGCAATAACAGAAAAATTGGCTATAAACTTACAATAAAAATTAGCAAAACCCAAAAACTTCTGGAGAGCCTTCAAAGAAGTGGGCTGCACCCAATCATAAATGGCCTGTACCTTCCCCGGGTCCATTTCAATAGTTGACGGAGACAAAATAAATCCCAAAAATGAAATCCTCTGTACACCAAAAAGACATTTCGATCCCTTAACATACAGGGAGTTTTCCTTAAAAATCCTGAACACAGTCCGAACATGTTCCACATGAGAGTCCCAATCCCTGGAAAATATCAAAATTTCATCCAAATAGATGATCAGAAACTTATCCACAAAGTCCCGGAAAATATCATTCATGAAGCACTGGAAGACAGAAAGGGCGTTAGTGAGCCCAAAAGGCATCACCAGGTACTCAAAATGTCCCTCCGGAGTATTAAACGCTGTCTTCCATTCATCCCCATGCTTAATGCGAATAAGATTATACGCGCCCCTGAGGTCAAGCTTGGTAAACCAGCAAGCACCTTCAACTCTAGAAAATAAGTCAGAAATCAGGGGTAACGTATACTGATATTTAACAGTAATTTTGTTAAGGGAGCGATAGTCAATACAGAGCCTTAATGAACCATCCTTCTTGGCCACAAAAAAAGCCCTAGCACCCAAGGGTGAAGAGGATGGTCTAATATGACCCTTCTCCAACGACTCCTTAGTATAAGAACGCATAGCCTCATGTACGGGTACAGAAAAATTAAAAAGTCGGCCCTTGGGAAATTTACACCCCGGACTCAGCTCAATTGCACAGTCAACTCCTATGAGGAGGCAAAGACGCAGACTTACTCTCACTAAACACATCATAAAAATCAGCCAAATAGTCAGGAACCTCATGCGACTGGGGAGAGGTGGAGAAAACAGGAGTGTCACTAAGAGCACACCGACAACCCCAACTCACTACAGACACAGATTTCCAATCCAAAACTGGGTTATGGATTTGCAACCAGGGGAAACCCAGCATGATGGTATCATGCAAATTATGCAACACCAAAAATCTGCAGTTTTCTTGATGGTCTGGGGTGACCCACATTACCACCTGGGTCCAAAACTGAGGTTTATTCTTCGCCAAAGGAGTAGCATCAATACCCCTCAAAGGAATAGGCATCCGCAGGGGTGTCACAGGGAAACCACAATGTTTAGCAAAATCTAAATCCATTAGGTTCAAGGCCGCTCCTGAATCCACAAATGCTTTAGCAGAAAATGTGGACAGGGAGCAGATCAGAGTAATTGCCAGAAGAAACTTAGGTTGTACACCACCTACAGCAAATGTGTGTGCAAAATGTTTCTCTCGCTTAGGGCAGACAGAAATAATGTGAGAGGCATCTCCACAGAAAAAACATAGCTTATTACGTCTTCTAAACTCCTGACGTTGCTCCCTAGACAAAACTCTATCACATTGCATAGGTTCAGACATTTGTTCAACAGGTGGCAGCGTTTCCCGTATAATTTTACGTTCACGTAAACGCCGATCAACCTGAATGGCTAATGACATAGAATCGTCAAGACCAGAGGGAACAGGAAATCCCACCATAGTATCTTTTACAGATTCTGACAAACCCTTCCGAAAGAGAGCTGCCAAGGCACCATCATTCCAAGTGGTGAGGACCGCCCACTTTCGGAATTTTTGACAGTACAGTTCTGCAGAATCTTGACCCTGGCTCAATGCCAACAGGGTCTTTTCAGCTTGATCAATAGCATTAGGTTCATCATACAACAACCCCAAGGCCTGAAAAAATGCATCCACATTCGCTAGAATAGGATCATCTGGTACTAAATAAAACGCCCAATCCTGGGGATCGCCACGCAGCAAAGAGATGACAATTTTAACCTGCTGCGCAGAGCTCCCCGATGAGTTAGGCTTCAAGGCAAGAAATAATTTACAATTATTCTTAAAATTCAAAAATTTAGACCGATCCCCAAAAAACACATCAGGAGTGGGGATTTTTGGTTCAGCAGCGTGTGAATGAGCAAGATAGGTGGAAATTCCTCGCACTTCAGCAGCAAGCTGCTACACACGATCAGACAATTGCTTAAACTCCATCAGAAAAAAATATATATTCCTCCTACGGCCTCAGAGAAAAAGAGGAAAAAATATACACAAAAAAAAAATTCTGACACTTTTTTTTTTTTTTTTTTAAACAATTACTTCCTGCTTTTGAGTACCCTAGAATCTGTGGTATGGCTGGTGATTCGGTTATGATTGAGTGACCGAGGAGGAAAAAACAAAGCACAAGCTCAGCCCAGAAAATCAGAGAGGTTGGAAACTAGCGGATTGCAGACCCCTGATCCTATCACACAACTAGCAGTAGCCGTGGAGTGTTCCTACGGTGATCCTAGACACCTCGTCACAGCCGGAGATCTACACAAGCCTAAAAAGAGAAAAGAGAAAAACTGACTGCCCCAGAGCAGACCCCAAAGCAATTGGCAGCCCCCAACATATAATGACGGTGAAGCAAGAGGAAAACACTAACACAGATAGAAAGATAGGTTGAGTAAATGATGGGGCTCAAACTAACTAAAAAGGACAGGACAGAAAAGCTGCTGTCTGCAATCCGAGAAAACCCTGCCAAAAAATACTACAAACACAACTGATAAGCAAAAAGGACCCTGAAGTCACTAGACTTCAAACCCTATATCAGCACTCAGAATATTCTGGAAGCAGAGCAAAAGAGAACACTGATCAAGGAAAAAGAATCCAGCACACCCCTGGCCGGGGATGACTGAACTCAAAAAACAAGGTAAACAAAACCAAAACTATTAAGTTCAATAGCAGAGCAAAAACTTATCTTTGGGAAGCAGGAATCAGTCTGGTCTCCCAGAATCCAGCAGAGAAATCACCAGTGACTCAGAAGGGCATCGGCTGCCTTATATCCAGTCTGTAGTTCCTGTTACCCAGTCACGATCCACCTGATCAGGTGTTTGGTTTCTTTCATCCCAATCAGCCTCACTACCTTCCTTCACCAGAAGAGGGAGATCCTCTGACACAAAAGATGAATGAACAGATGAGCTCACAACAGATCTGCCATCTGGTGAGGAAGATAATGATTGGATCTCTGGAGTATCAGACTGGATATAAGACAGCCAACGCCCTATCCTGGTGCTGGTGATTCAGTCTGCTTCTCAGGTCTTGGACTCAGCTCTGTTCTAGTCTTCTCAAGTTAAGTTTGTTTTTGCTAATGTTCACACTTGCTCTTGTTGGTCAATTCAGTTTTTTGTGTGGTCAGCCTGGCTGAATTTCCACTCTTATTTATCTGTATTTGCCAAATTGCCTTTTTTTTGTCCCTTATTAGATTGGCCTCTTTTTGCTCTGTCTCAGAATATTTCAGAGTGCTGATATAGTGGGAAAAGTCTAGTGACTTCAGAGTTAATTTTGCTATCAGTTGTGTTGGACATTTTTGTAGGGTTTTTGGCAGATTGCAGACAGTGTCTTTCCTCTCCTGTCCTTTCTAGTTAGTTTGGCCCCATCGTTTGCTCAGCCTATTTTCCTGCCTTTGTTTGTGTTTTCATCTTGTTTCACCGTCAATACATGTGGGGGGCTGTCTTTCCTTTGGGGTCTGCTCTGGGGCAGTTAGTTTTCCTCTTTTCCTGCTTTAGGCTTATTTAGTTCTCCGGTTGTGACGAGGCGTCTAGGACCACCGTAGGAGCACTCCACGACTGCTGCTAGTTGCGTGTTAGGCTCAGGGGTCTGCAGTCTGCATAGTTACCAACCTCTTTGGTTTTCTGAGACTTAGCTTGTGTTGTTTTTTATTTCCTCCTCGGCGACCCGTTCATAACACATAACCCTAAAGTGTTCACTGCTCTAAGACTGCTATACACACAAGGACTTTGTATTATAAGAGTATTATTATCTGTATTATAAGAGTATTATAAAAATCTTATTCTTCTCAATCAGTCCATTGACTTTTATTCACAATCTAGAGTAGACTATTCTAATGTTCTTTCATATTTATAATTCAGGTAAGATATTAATGCTGCTACAGTGTCAAGTTTTTCTCTGGCGTAAATCTTTCAACAAGACTCTCAGTCATACACTTTTTTTGCTGTACTGCATTGCACATCCCGCCCTCAGAGAACACGATCAATACTGTTTTGAACCTGTTTCCTGAAATCAACTCTTACCTGCAGAGAAAAAAAGAAAAAAGTCAAACTGTGTTCCACAGGGCTGGTTATACCAACACTATTAAATAACCCTGAATATCCTGGCTAAATGCAAGATACTGTAGAAGAAAATCAAGAATTTGTTTTTCTTGAAGATGCAGAATAGGCTCAATTATTTCTGGAAATTCCAAACAACCTAAAGAAAATATCTACTTTTTAAGATCACATTTATTTTATATCTTTTTTACCTATACACTGTGCGCAGAAATTTTAGGCAAGTGAGAATTTTGACTATATCATCAATTTTATGCAGATTTTTCAGTTCTAAGCAGTATAAAAGTGAATGCCTTTTGTGTGAAACAGATCAGTTGATGTACTGTATATTTGTGTAGTGAGGTAGGGTGAGGCCTAAGATACAACACTCTTTATCAAGGATTGCAGATTTTTTAGGCCGGGTTCACATTAGCGTTCAGGAGGCTTTGCGGAGAGCTGCGTACTTCCCCCATTAAGCTCCGCCTACTTCCTCATACTTCTGCATGCCTACTGCGTTTCTATCTTTAACATTGGGTACACAGGACATGCGGATGCGTCGTTTTGAAGTGCCCGTCGTTCACACAAACCACAACTTGCTGCGCTCCCGTGCGGTCGGCGGCCGCTTCAAAAAACAATGCATCCGCATACATCCGCATGTCCTGCATCCCCAATGTTAAAGATAGGTACACAGGACGCATGCAGAAGTATGCAGAAGTAGGTGGAGATTAACGGAGGAAGTACGCAGCCCTCCGCAAAGCCCCCGAACGCTAATGTGAACTTAGCCTTAGTCAGCTTGTCTTCCTTAGGCAAAATGGGATAAAAATTAGATTTAACTGACACTAAAAGGGAACCTGACAGCAGGATTGCACTGAGTAACCTACAGACAGTGTCAGGTTGGCTCCGTTATACTGATTAAAATGACATCTTGGATGATGAAATCCGTCTTGTGGTTGTTGTTTAATCTTTATTTCCAGTTTTCAGTTAATGATATTCTCATGCTCTAGAGCGGGGGTCTTCATGTGGTGCTCTGCTTACATATTCATCTGTATGGCTTATGAAAAGTCATTGATCCCTCAGTGACCTGCCCCCTATTTTACAGTCATCATAGAATGATAGAGTTGGAAGGGACCTCCATTGTCATTGTGCCCAACCCCCTAGTCCATGCAGGATTCACTAAGCCATCTCAGACAGATGTCTGTCCAGCCTCTGTTTGAAGACTTCCATTGAAGGCGAACTCACCATCTCTCATGGCAACCTCCTCCACTCATTGATCACCCTCACCATCAAGAAGGTTATTCTAATATCTAATCTGTATCTTCTCCCTTTCAGTTTCATTCCATTGCTTCTCGTGTTTCCATGTGCAAATGAGAATAAGGATGATCCCTCTACACTGACCATCCTTCAGATATTTGTAGACAGCTCTTAGCCTTCTTTTTTTGCAAGCTAAACATTTCCAGATCCTTTAACCATTCCTCATAGGACATACTTTGCAGTCAGCTCACCATCCTGGTAACTCTTCTCTGAACTTGCTCCAGTTTTTAAATGTCTTTTAAAATGTGGTGCACAGTATTCCAGATGAGGCCTGACTAAGGATGTCATATAATAGTACATGTAAATAACAGGGTAGTTAGTTAACATTGTTTTGATAAAAAAATGCAAAAGCCATCTCAGCTCACCTGCAAGCTATTGTCTACTGTATATTTGTATGGTAATCTAGTGTCGAACTGTCATGTCAAGAACCCACCAGTTACATTGATTCTGGGAGACCATTAGTCAGTTCCATGCAAATATTATACAGTATTACCATCAGTCACAAATATACCTATGTTTCTATATACAGTAACAATAAAGTAGGTAACTTGTTAAATGACTGATAACATGCTGCCATTATCTATAGGTAATGAATCAAGTGTATTGTGTACTGCTCATATTGGTTGGTGAGCAGCCCTCTCCTTCACAGTGACCATCTGAGAGATTCACCTGTTACCCTGTGGGCCAGTCTACATCTGCTGAGGGGGTAAGTAAGTGAGGAGACAATATAGTTAGCAGGGGCCACACACATGAAGAGGGAACAAGAAATGTGAGCAGACAGTATGGGGGGAGAAAGTGAGAGTGGGCACAGAAAAGATACTGGACACAGTGAGTGGCGAAGAGAAAAATGTGTGCTGTCCGCACACATCCCATCACCCTCGCTCCCAATACTATACATAGTATTGGGAGCGAGGGTGATGGGATGTGTGCGGACACAGTATGGGGAGTTGAGGGGATGTGTGAGGAGGGGTGACAGAATGAATCCGCAAGGGGAGACACTTTGGACTGTCGCAGTAGGCATCCCAACTGCGCCCGACTGCCGGATGCCCCCCTAAATACGCCTCTGAGTGCGTGTGTGTGTAGCATGGTGTGTGTGTGTAATATACAGTATGTGTTCAGCGTCTACATTTAAAATTGCTTTTTCCTTCCACTCATCTTTCCATTAATATGCTTGGAAACAGCACTCTGTGAACAGCCAGCTTCTTTAGCAATGACCTTTTGTGGCTTACCCTCCTTGTGGAGTGTGTCAATGACTGCCTTCTGGACATCTGTCAAGTCAGCAGTCTTCCCCATGATTGTGTAGCCTACTGAAACAGACTAAGGGACCTTTTCAAATGCTTAGGAAGCCTTTGCAGGTGTTTTTTGTTAATTATTCTAATTTATTGAGATAATTACTTTTGGGTTTTCCTTGGCCGTAAGCCATAATCCTTAAGAGTAAGGGTATGTTTCCACTGTCAGGATTTGGTCAGGATTTGCTGCGGATTGGATGCTGCGTACAGTCGCAGCGTCCAATCCTCAGTGTCCAGATGTTACAGCATAGTGGATGGGATTTTATGAAATCCCAACTCCACTATGAGTGCAGTAACGTCTCCGGCATCCCTGCGTATACGCACATGCAGCCCGTCTTTATAGACCGCAGCATGTCTATTTATCTTGCAGAGACACTCCGTTTCCGCAAGATAAATAGCACTGTTCTATGAATAGGATGCGGTGATTCCGCAAGTGTTCAATGAACACATGCGGAATCACCACGTGTACAACAGAGGGCAGCACTTTGGGCGGAGCGGGGTATCCACTGCGTCCAAAGCGCAGCATTTCCTGAACGTGAAGACATACCATTATAGAAATAAACACTTGAAATAGATCACTCTGTTTGTAATGACTCTATGTAATATATGACTTTCAGTTTTTGTATTGAGGAACTGAAATACATTAACTTTTTGATGATATTCTAATTTTGTGATAAGCAGCACCTGTATATACTTTATTGAATATCACCAATAAAATACAAATGTAAAAAAATAATATAGCAAAAAAAATAAATAAAGGAGAAGGGCAAAATCGAGATGGGAAACTCATGTTAAACTAATGCCTCACAAATAAGTCCATGCTAACAATAAAGTGCATCAAACACAGTGGGCACACTATAATAAAGTATACTGTAACTAGATATACACAGGTTTACCCTTCTACATTTTGCCCTTTAACTCCATTTTTTTTATTGCTATATGAGTTGATAATTATTCTTATACTTTTGTATTTTATTGGTATTATCCAATAAATATTGTCAAATACTTGCTGTCTGTGCTGCCAGCAATTTTAAATGTAGGCACTGTATGTTACACACACACACACCACCATGCTACACACACACCATGCTACACACACACCATGCTACACACACACAGTTTTATGTTACACATAAACTTTAAGCTACACACTCACTGTATTTTACACACACACTCCATTCTGCCCTCACACACTCTATGATAGCCACACAATGTGTATTACACACACACACTTTATATTATACAAGCACCGCATGCTACACTCACTACATGCTGCACATACGCTCCATGCTGCATACGCACACACTGTATGTTACACATACATTCTATGTTACACAGACACTGTATGTTACACACAGACCAACCAACACATCAATCTTGCAACTGTGTAAGTTTTTGCCTTGGGCCACTTTGTAGATGGGGCCCTTGGCTGTTACCCAATGTTCACCCCTGTCCCCCTTTCCTAACGTCTGCCTTCATTAAAATCCAAATATATCGCAGTAGTAATCAGCTGCTTTGCTTAATAAGCTGCAGGAAAGCTGTAAAAGTTTTAATAATCAGCGGCTTTCACTTTCCAGACCTAATTAGTGTCATTATATCCTGTCTCTTTACACTCTTAAGACAGCTCTGGAAATCTCGGGTGCACAGAGGAATCGGCATGTGAGTGCTCCTGTGACCTGAACTTAATAGCCCAAAACCAAAAAAAGTTATATGGAAAAAAAGGGGATTTTTTAGATTATGCTTCATAACTTAGCATGTTTATTTTCAGTATTGTCTACTCTAAATTAAACTCCAGAAATGAATGTTGTTTTATGGTAATTGTAAAGTGAAATATACAGTAGATATCATAGAAAGAGATGAGAAAGGCTGGAGCATATACACTATAGGTGAATCCTAAGCTTTTGCATAAGGACTTGACAGGTAAGGGGGTCCATTGCCACCCTAAAAGTAGCTTCCTACTGTTTATTAGATAGCATGTGAGGAACTGAGTAAATGAATGTCTCAGCTAACGATTGCAGGGGGATTGTGCGTTGCATGAAGATTCTTAGTGCAAGGTGTACTAGTGTATTTTAAAGAAAGGGGCCCATATGCTTCTTTTTATTGAGCTCCACTGATGCGTTTCCACCTCTTGGTCTCATTAATTGTGGCATGCCTCTCTCCCATAATGGCACCATTCCTAGCTGACCCTATTTTCCCATCAAACATGTCAAATCCTCCTGATACTAGATTAGAACTGGTAATTTTAACCACTAGATTACCTAAGCTATGCTTTACCCATCCAAGTCATCTGCTTCAGCAACACAAAAGGTCCACCAACCCTTCAGCAAGGATACCCTCCAGAACTGATAAACTGTTCCTTGAATCTTTCTCTATCGTATCTGGCCCTATAATACATGTATTTTCCATTAAATCAATTGTGTTACAAACAACTTGGCTTTACAGGGACCAAAAGACTGTGGTTACATAGTGATTTTTGCTGCATCAAGGGATAAGTGACAAAAGATTTGTTTCACTGGTGCAACACCACCTAATGCTAGTCAATGGTGTCCAATTGCGATTTACAAAGTAGTGCAACTGCCTCAATCAGGCTTAAAAAAATACAATTGGTTTTGACTCTTTGTGTGTATATCGTAGTTTTAGTTTCTTGCAGGTTACAATCTGACTCATTCACTAGCATTATGCTGCAATGTAGCAGTGATATACAGCAATCTTTAGCCGAGCAATGTGAGTTTCAGGATCCATACGCTGTAAATGTTCTTCACTAAACTTTATCAGATCAAGACCTTTTTTGGTTCTTTTCTCACCTTCTACTCCTTTGACTTTCTTATCTTGTCCCAATTGTCCCACTCGTACTCCATTCCAGTTTTCCTTACACCTTTCTTGATGCTGACTATACAGTATTTTATGGTCTAATACAATACTTTTGGTACTAAAATTAATGCAAAAAATTGAATTCTGTTTAATAGGTTTGGGTACTTATCATTCTTGGTTTAGAGTGTTTCCATTGCTATTGTTATTAGTGGGTAAAAAGTAGAGTCAAAGCATTTAGTTTACCAGAGTCTGAGAAAATAATTTTGTAAGGCAAAGTAATTACAAAATATTTTTCTTAATACATGTGGGAAAAATGGCTAGTATCATGAGAGCAGCATGGTGGGTAGCACGGTCACTCAGTGTTTAGCACTGCAGCCTTGCAGCGCTGGGGTCTTGGGTTCAAATCCCACCAAGGACAACATGTGCAAGGAGTTTGTATGTTCTCCCCATGTTTCCTCTGGGTTCTCCAGTTTCTTCCCACACTACAAATATACTGATGGGGAATGTAGATTATTAGCCCCTATGGGGACAGCGGTGATAGTGTCTGTAAAGCTCTGCGGAATATGACAGTGCTATACTGTATAAGCAATGCATAATAAGTAATGAGATATATCATTTTTTGCATGAGCATTCAGATTTTACAACGTCAGAGCACTTGTAGTATAATGGTCAAATCTTAAAGAATTGTCTAATTAGATAAATCCTTTTTCAACCTGGAGCTACCTATATGGATATGGAGAGGGGTTATTTTGTGAGATAACCTCTTTAATGTTTATGCCCATTTATCTATACATTTATTGAAATTACAACTCAATCTAAACGGTCAGAAATTTAGATGTGCAATATCAACTTAAAGGGGTGGTCCAAAACCTAAAATGCACATTCTAACTTTCTTTCTTACACTTGAACCATTTTTGTAATGAGCTTTATTAAATAACACCCTAAACTTTTCCCTATCTACTTAATCTTTAAATGAGTTTTCTTATACTGTACTTCCTGTGACATTTCATTTGGGAGGAGTCTCAAATGTGATATCACAGGAGGCTGGAGCTGCACTCACTCAGCATCCGTCGCCCCTCCTGGAACATGATGTCATCAGGGTGCAGGGCTGCATTTACTTACTAGTTTCTTGCATTGCTGCCCCGTCTGAAGATGTCCTAGTGTAAGGCACTGGAAATTTCTAGGGAAGATCTTGGACCTGTGCCTATATTAGCTGATTTCTATGAGGAAAGTCAGAGAGAGAGATAGGAATAGGAGCATTTACCAATTTAAATAGAAAGGGTACTAAATTACACAGTGAGGGGTGTTCTGAGTAGTGTGGATATTTTCTTGAAAAGCAGTCACAGATAAACTAAGATGACTACATCTAACCCACATTATACCATCTAATGTGACACATGATGAAATGGATTGTCTATCTTCTATCTCTCGCATCTGTAAACCCTCAAACAAGGGGGGAAATATAGTTTTCCTGGATGTGGACAAATATAAATATATGTTTATCCTTAATAACGGGAATAATTGTGTACTTGATTGGGAACCCACATTTGAATTTTTGGAGTCATTAACACAATTTCTAATTTCAGCACTGGGCCAGAATTTTATGTCTAAGGGGACTCAAGTCACCCTGTTGTACCTACTGTATGTTTTATCCTTTACTAAAGATTAAGTAAATTAAAGGGATGTCCAGTAGTGGCAGGTGGCATTGACTCAATTTCACAACACATATAACCGAAAAAAATAAATAATTGGGCCTTGGCAAGATAAAATAATACAAATAACTAAGAAATGAATGACCTTTATTAGGTACAAATTCTAAAAACAATTTAATACAGTAGTTCCAGCAGTACAGGCAAAAAACAAAAATTGGTGGGTAAGCTATGGTGTAAAACCCCAGAAATAGTAGGTTTGAAACACATAAATATATGCCATGAATAGTATAGTTTTATTATATACATGAATAAGTATTCAATAAATACATAAATAGGTGTCTATGCAGGAAAAATGCAGATAAATGTATGACGAATAACAAATATCATAGGTAGCAAGCAAATATAAATAATTTAACAAAGAAAAGCTCAACCACCAAACACCCAAGGAGTGTTCCATCAGGGGTTGATAAAGCAATAGTGAAACGCGCGTCGGGGGTTTGGTGGGTGAGCTTTCCAAGATTCTTTCCAATAGGAATTGTTCCCCTAATGACTTGTTTCATAGAAAAAGACCTAGAGAGGAGATTCCATCAAAGAGGGCATCCATTCCAGTTTCTCTCAATGATGCATTCAAATATTTCGATTTTCACTTCTCACAACGAAATCTTAACTAGTTGCATCACAAATTACTAGAATTATTGGTATTATTGGAAAAGGCAAACGTATGTAGACACTGTGGTATTTTGAGAACAGATCTTGAAATAAAAGATATCTTTCCTGAGAACCCCATGATCACTTATATGACAGGCAAATGTTTGTTACTGTTTGGCCCATAGTTTTTGCCAACAACCAATACCAGTAGATAATTGGTTGAATAGAAAAATTTTGGTCAGCTACAGATGTAGTCAATGTAAATTCTGCAATTTAATCCACCCTTCCAAAACTGTCATGAGTGTGGCCACATGGAGAACCTATGATTTGCTAACTGTGGCACTAAGGGTGTAGTATATTTGGAAACCTGTATGTGCCCTTTAAATTAAATTGGAAAAAGAGGGAATTCCGTTAACGTATAAATATTTTGCAGTGTTTTGGAATGCTAGAGAAACCCCCTTATCTAGGTTTCTGAGAGAAATACATAGAGATGACACCAATAATCTATGTTTTGTGTGAGGTTTTTGCCCCCTCCACTAAAGGTGAGGACTGGAAATATAGGATCCTAGTGAAGGAAAGTCAATGGATCGCCTTATTTGTTTCTGTTCAACAGCCTAAATGAGCATCTTGCATTTGGCTGCTTCATTTGACCCATGTGTCAATTTTTACTATCATATCTATTCAGTTTCTTTGCCTCTGCTTTATTTTAACTTGCTTTATCTTAGGTTAGAAGTAGTGATGAGCAAGTATACTCGTTGCTAGAGTGTTCTCCGAGTATTTGGGCGTGCTCGGAGATTTAGTTTTTGTCAATGCAGCTGAATGATTTGCGGCTGCTAGAAAGCCTGAATACATGTGGGGATTGACTGGTTGTTAGGGAATCCCTGCATGTGTTCTGGCTGTCTAGCAGCCGCAAATCATGCAGCTGCGTCGACAAAAACTAAATCTCCAAGCACTGCCAAATACTTGGAGACCACCGGAGCATGCTCGGGAAAACCCGAGCAAAGAGTATACTCGCTCATCACTAGTTAAAAGACATCCCAACCCTCTCTCGGTCCACAAATTGGGATCATGATCATATATTTTTAAGACAAAAGTCATTGATTTATCATTAATTATCATTAATTTATTTACTCGATTACTATATCCCTCTCAGTCTTTATATAAATTTGCCCTGATTTACTATATCTAGGAATTTATTCTATTTTCATATTCAGTAAATAATATTATAATTTATCTTGTAACTAACAAACGTTATTTCATATATCTAACTGGTTAATCTTCATAATTAGAGTTAAAAATAACCTCAAGTTTTTTTCTGTTATTATCTTGTGGCAAATAGTGAGGACCTGTGATATCATTATCAAGCATGTACATTGATACGCAAATGAGGCTGAAGAAATACTGTAAATCTGAAGCCTCTGTCACTCCAGCTCTATTCCCGGTCAAGCGTCTCCTCCTTCTGCTTGGCCGATGATTCCTTTGCATGAAGACACACCACACAAAAGCGCTCAGTCAAGCATGAGGAGGCAGAGCTTGGGAAGGAATAGATCTGGAGTGACACAGGCTTCAGATCCACAAATCGCTTTTCAGCCTCATTTGGAAATCAATTCAAATTCTGACTTTTCGGTAACAAAGGAATGGAGCGGCCATGGAAAGGTATTGCTGGACTTGTCTTTGAAAGAGCGACATGCACATATAAATTGTTTGGGGTGTGAAATCCTGCTGACCGATACTCTTTAAGACTAACTTTTAACGAATAAGGGTCTAAAAGTCTAAAACTAATCTAATCCAGTAAAATAAATAACCTGCAGAAATAGTACAGATAGTGTATTATCCAAATTATTTTGGCCTAAAGCCGGCTAATGTTAAGCCTTTAGAGAATGGCAGGGAACTTGAATTACCTGCAGCCCGGCAGAGATATTCATGTATCACCAACGGAGCACTTCCTCTCTGTAACATATTTCTGACAAACATATTGGCTTTATACTGTTTGCTTGCTCTAGTGTTTACAGGCATTGATTATGGCTCTTCATAGGCAGTCGTATAACAGTGACACCTGCATGCCTTAAATTTACTTCAAAACACTATAAAATCGAGATCACTGCATCAAAATAAAGTGTCTCCAATGCAAATTTTAGGAAAAAAACATTTCCAGAGCAGTCAATAATGCTGCAGGTTTAAAAAGACAAATTTATCCTGAGTACTGAAAGTCTAGGAAGAAAATAACATAGTTGCCTTATCTATTTATACTATCAATTGGAGAATACGCGTGGAAAATATCTGCAGAGATATCGTATTTATCGCATGTTGTTTTTTCATACTGTGTTTCTATGTTTCTACAGTGCATATGGGGCTCCAGCTGAATCCTTGAAAAATGGGATTTGAATGGAATCCCTGATGGAGCTGAAAATAACGGTGACAAAGATAGACATCAAGTGCACTCCATTGGTTCTTTTTTAGGCACTGTTCATATTTTCATACGAATACAGAAGCATGGTAGACTATGTTGGATAGTGGTGAGCGAGTGTGCTCATTACTCAAGTTTTCCAAGCATGTTTGGGTGTCCTCCGAGTACTTGGATGTGCTCGGAGATTATGTTTCAGTTCCCGCAGCTGCATGATTTGCATCTGCTAGACAGCCTGAATACATGCAGAGATTGCCTGTTTGTTAATCTGCGGTTGAGCTTCATATGAGTGCTAAGACGGCAGAAATGGCGGTTTTCAGCGGGCTCCCAGCTGTCATAATTGCCAATCGTTCTTCTGTGATCATGTTACTGATGGGAGATTGAAAGCAGCAGCTAAATGGTTAACAGCCATGGGCGGGTTCATCTGCATGTGCAAGGAGTTTAGCTCCTGAGCCCCCGCCAAACAAGTGGACCCCCTTACAAGCACATTAATTCAAGTACTAATACAGGAATGGGCTAAACCTGCAGAACCATCCTTGCGCCAATATCCCAACTTCAAACAGATGAGTCTGAAACACTAATAAAATAGCCCAGCGGGCCTGATTTCTCCATTGATTTATCATTTTGAAAATATGCTGTAAATAAAATTGATCCAAAATTAATAAACTAAAATGTGCATCCTAAATAGAACGGTGCATTTGCATATTTTTCTTTGGTAAATTACTTTCCATAACTTGTTAATTGTTTCTTTTCCCTTTCATTTAGACACATTGCATTACAATATGTATTGTTTTTGTTTGGAGGAAGCAATTAATTAGAATCCAAAGAGAGTTACATGGCTGATCTGCATATCCTGTGATTGCTCATTCTGAGTATTTTAATTACAAAAAAAATCCAGAATGAAATATAACGCGGTCATGAGGTATTACAGAATATTATTCTATCACCTTCACTAACCCAACCCCCACAGTAACATTAAAGTAAAACACCTCTCCCGAAAATCTAATTTTTTTTTATTTTAGGCACTGAATTTATAGGGTTCATGCAGATGGCTGTGGATCTTGGACTGATTGTCGACCGCAATGCACGACAAGGAAGGTCTTATGCACACGTCTGTGGATCTCAGTCCGATCATGGACCGCAATGGACGGACAACTGTGGTTCTCACAACCAGAGCATGACAGCTTCATATATTTCTAAGTGACTGTCACGCTTGGATCGTGAGACCGCAGCCAGTCTGAGCATTGCGGTAGGTGATCAGACTGAGAACCACGGATGTCTGTATGAGCTCTAACTTGATGTGTCACATAACCCTTTAATGACTGAGAAATATTCCTTTTCTTTCTTTTTTTTTTCTTTTATTATCACTTTCCCAGAGCCATTGATGTATGGGGGCATGTTTGTTTTTTTTTTGGTTTTTGCTAGACAATTTTTTTTTTATTGGCACCATTTTCTGGGAAACACATGGTAATTCGTGGCTTAGCTTTCATTATTCTTTTTTCTTTGAGGGAGAATTAAAAAAAATGTAAATCCATAATTTTGCTATTAACTATGAAGTAAATGTAAAATAGTTACTATATTTCACTAATCATTATATCTGCACTGGGGGCAAAGAGTTTTTTTTTGCAGTGAACAATTATAAAAATATAAAATAAGATAAATGATGTTTTTAATTTTTTTTTTTAGAGGAGTCTTTGTTTTATAATTTATAATTTAATTTTCTTTCTTTTTGGCACCTTATAGGATATGCAGTAGGAAATATTGTTCCAAAGTATTAGCATCTAATGTATTATGCAAGTACTAGTAAAATAGTTCATAGCTCTGCATTGGGAGGAGCATTAGGCTTTTTTTTTATTTTTTATTTATTTTCATCAATGTAGCCATGTGGAGTCTTGGTAAGAATACGCAAATGATATATTATGAATGATTTTCAGAGGAAATGTACGTCTCAGAATATCATTGTTTTATATCAGAGCCAACCATAAAACATAATGGACTGAGGAGTTACAGAATAACCTTACTTTTAATTTTTTCCCCAATCAATAATAAGCGTGCAAATTAGAAACTTTGTAATCTATCTTATCAGAGAAATCTGCTTCTTTCTCCTCCTTAACTGATTATTATTCATTTGCAATATTCTCAAAAGTTTCAATTCAGGAGTAAAATCTGTCTTCAGTGAATACTCATTTCCCCATTACTGAGAAAGGAGATGGCAGTTGGTGCACATACAGTTCTATGGAGAACGGTAACTGTCGTTTCATGAGAACGTCTATCTGACTTTAGTTCCTTCCTCCGTAGAATTTTAAAAGCACCAACTTGTCAACTCATATCTGAATAATGGGAAGATCTTTTTTGAATATAGATTTCACCCGTGAATTGAGAGTAAAAGATCATTCAAGGAGGAGAAAGAAGCAGAATTCTCTGTTAAAATATATACTGTAGCAAAGTTGCTTATTTTCATGTGAGCTATTGATTTATGAAAAAGGAATGAAAGCAATGGTTACTCTAAAGCGATAAATTATCATATGTTGTACCTCACCTGCCCCTGATGCCACAGTTCCACGCCGGCGTGCCACTAGCTTCCTAATATACCTCGCTTAGGGTACCGTTACACTTAGCGATGCTCCAGCGATCCCAACCTGGTAAGGATCGCTGGTGCGTCGCTACATGGTCGCTAGTAAGCTGTCAAGCATATCTACTCAATGACGCAGCAACGATCCGGCGATCCGTATAATGACCTCGGCGGTTGTTGGCACCTTGTCACACAGCAGCTATTCTGACAACTCACGCTTGCGTCCATGAGTTCTGCGTCGCCAACAAGGTCGCTTATTAGCGTCAAACACAGCGATGCATGCTGGCCAGCGGTACATCAATGATCAAAAAATGGCCTGGGACATTCGAGCACAATCAGCGATATCAAGCGGGGGGGCCGGTTGCCGCTATGTGTCACATGTAGCGAGATCGCTTGCAAGGTCGCTGTTGCATCACAAAATTGGTGACGTTTCAGCGATCTCGCTAACGATCTCGTTATGTGAGATGGGGCCTTAAGGGTTCTGGTCTTCCCCTCAGTGTTTACCACGACATGCCATCATGATTTGTGGATTCACACGGAGCGGTGCACGTCATGACATCATGACATCATAATATGCATCGAGGCCTTGTTGGCCCTCACAGCGCCAGCTAGGAGTAAAGAAAAGACTGGTGCCGGAGAGGGGGCCTTCAAAGTCTGCTGTATAAGCAGGGACAGGCGATTGATAAGATAAATATGATATTTTATTGCTTTAACTTCTTCCTGGCCCATATGAATCCAACAAGTGGTGAACAAATGGCCCCCATATTGCTGGATTGACATGAATCGAATTCACCAAAAATTAGAAAATTTGAAATAAGAATCTGCAAATTTTGGGAAACTCTAAGCAAATTTGATTTGTTTAGAATCAGATTGCTCTTCCTTAGTACTAGTCCTTCCCAAATATATAGCCTAAATTAGAAATATAAAGCATTACGTTTTTATATGCTAGGATATTCATACTTATTTAGATATATTGCGATGTACCATACAAAGGTCACTGTAATTCATATCAATCAATGTCTTCTTTGTCTTCATCTTCCTATAGATTCACAGCGGTTTAAGATTCATGAATGCAAAGTAACAGATTGCTTTTATTGAGGTTGCAAATTCTTTGTCTGTCACGTGTCTTTTACTTTTAGATCTAAATACTTTCTTTTAAAGAAAATCAGCATCGATTTCATCTTACGGTTTTTTACAGGTTACTTTGACAAATATTTCCTGTCCAAGGTTTCAGTTTCCATAGAAACTATCATATAATTTGCTGGGTAACATTTATGTCATGAGAAACATTAAAAACTATTCCTGACTCGCTGCAAAGGAAATCTTCCATGTGTCACACGGAGACATCATGTGCCGCTGCTACATGGTGTATCTTAATTCACATTACGGGGTCTTTAATTTTCTCTTAAAAGTAAGTTGAGCGGATATTTATAACACAATTGTAACAGTTTCCATACTGAGTACGTAAACTGGAAATGGAATGAAATATTTATTATTTATGCAAATTATTATTGTACTATGTAACACAGTGGTCCCCAACTTTTGATATATTGAGAGCCACATTCAGTGTGACAGCTCGCTCACACCAGCGTGTAAATCAGATGAGCGCTAACCGATTTTTTATTAGATTGACCTCGAACCAATGTTATTCGAAGAGGCAGCGCCTTCCATCCATTCAAGTTTATGGGTGAGATGAAAGCATTAGACTTCACTCGGATGACTCACAGAATGGAGAAGATGGAGAAATTTTGTTCTCCATCTTCTCCTCACCGTGCGCTCCGATTCTCTCATACGAGAGAACTGGATCACGCTAAGCTGACACCCAGATCAATTTCTGATCAGAGTGTAATTTCCATCATCAGCCCAATTCTTTCAGATGAAAGAATCTGCAGCCGTCTGATCCCAGCCTGAGGAATAGTCATGAGGCACATGCAGCATGCCCTTCATCTTTCAACATAGTGTCACCAGAGTCACCCATTTCCCAATGGGCCAAAGCTTCCCCACAGACAGCACCCTTTGCCGCCCTCCTGTATAGGCAGTATATCTATATTAGGGAGTTCCAACTTTACCCCATTTGGAATTCCTTCATGAAGCAGTACTCCAACTCCAATATTGCATCTTGCTTCAACACCCCGCTACCTAGGGCCTCATTCAGGCATTCATGTTGCACATATATATTCTATCTATGTTTTCCACAGATACATTACATACTCATTGGGCTGTTAACATCTGTGTTTTTTCATGGACTAAGTGTAAGTGCAAAACTCATGAAGACATGTCCATTTTTCTGGCAACACAGATGAAAAGTGAAAATACAAGTCTATAGGTCTGTGAAAAAGAAGGATAGCAGGCAAATAGCATCTGTGTTTCATCAATATGCTGTCAGTGCAAAGGATAGGAGAAGCTTTGTCATTTATTTCTTTATTTATCCATACGTGAAAAACACGGATGACACACTTACCTAACACTGATGACACACGGATCAGAAACACTGATGTTTCTAGTACCACTTTTTTGCATATGTGAAAAACACTGATGTCTGAATTTGTATTTATTTATTATACTTTGCTTATATAGCGCCATTAATTCCGCAGCGCTTTACAGACATTATCATCACTGTCCCCATTGGGGCTAATGATCTAAATTCACTATCAGTATGTCTTTGGAGTGTGGAAGGAAACCAAAGAACCTTGTAGGAAATCCACACAAACAAGGGGAAAATGTGCAAACTTCTTATGGATGTTGTCCTTGGTTTGAACTTACAACCCAAGTGCTGCAAAGCAATAGTGATAACCACTGAGCCACCGTGCTACCTAACAGTATCATGCTATATACAGCTTACCATATTTAACCCTGCATCCACCAGTATATGCGCATCCATAAGTGTTCTTCTGGACTACCTACAAAAGTCTTCTTTTTTATATCTATTTGCTAGACCTTGTGCTAACGCATCAAACTGTCAGACCATTGCAAGTCAGATATCATGGACCCGCGATCCATATGTGGCTCCCACACCACAGGTTGAATACCTTTGATCTAACATATTTATTCATTTTAGGTGCCAAATATGTGGCATGATAATTTAATAGAGTGGTTGTGCCTTATAATGCCCGTTTCCCTCCTAATCTAGGCCTTGACTTCTTCAGTGCTGCATTTCCTGCAACTTTATTCCCAATCAAAGTTTTTTGATCAGAGTGGGAATCTGCTCAGTTACACTTAAAAATACAACTCCAGAAGAATGCATTGTTTTTAGAATAATTAATTAATTTCATCCTAAACAACATTTACCGTATTTTTCGGACTATAAGATGCACTGGATCATAAGACGCACCCCAAATTTTCAGAGGGAAAATGGGGAAAAAAAATTAATGTGTCAAATGAGGGTCTGTCTTAAAGTCCTAAATTCATCTTACCTGGGGGGGATCGGCAGCTCTGGTGGCAGCAGGAGTTGAGCAATTATTCCAGTAGTCTGACGCTGCAGGGCGATGATCTCACTCCCATCCCAGCCTGGTGCGGCAGTTTTGGTGGTGCTCGGTGCTGTGGGGGGCTCTGGCGACATTATGTGAAAG
Source organism: Dendrobates tinctorius (assembly GCF_039654945.1). NCBI lineage: Eukaryota > Metazoa > Chordata > Amphibia > Anura > Dendrobatidae > Dendrobates > Dendrobates tinctorius. Next base: position 9,678,728 of record NW_027361872.1, read on the forward strand.
CTTGAAGCCCCTGCAGATCTATTGTCTTGATGCTTGGCCACTGAGAAAATGGCTGCCAGAGGTGGCACATGCGTAGATTGAGATCTCGGGAGACAAGATCTCAGAGCCGAGATCTCAATCTGCGCATGCGCCGCCTCCGGTGGCCATTTCCCCAGAGGCCAGATTGATTCCCAGGTGCAGATTGAGATCTCGGCAAAGAGATCTTGTCCTGAGATCTCGGGAAACAAGATCTCGGAGCCGAGATCTCAATCTGCACATGCGCCACCTCCAGTGGCCATTTTCCCGTAGGCCACAGCATCGAGGCAATAGAATTGCGGGGGCTTTGGGTTATCACATAATGTCGCAGGAGCCCCCTGCAGCACTGAGCACCTCCGAAACTGTCTCTCCAGCCGTACAGGCTGGGATGGGAGCGAGATCATCGCCCTGCAGCGTCGGACCACCGGAAGAATCGCCCGACTCCTGCTGCCACAACGCTAACTGTACATATATTCCAACTAAAAGACGCACCCCCCATTTTCTCCCCCCAAAAAAGTGCGTCTTACAGTCCAGAAAATAAAGAATATAGTGCTGTCATGTAGTGTACCTTCACCAATCTTCTAAGATGTAGGAATGTGATTATTGAGCTCTCTGAGAGTTGAATACTATTGTTCATGGTTCTTTTCCTTAATAATAAGGTTGGGAATATCTTCCCTCCAGCATGATAAAATTAAAGGGAGCCTGAAAGCTAATACATGCTGCCCGTGAATCAGACCATGGCTGCATGATGTTAGCCACGTATGTTAAATATTCTTTGAAATGTGCAGCAAAACAAAAAGAAAAACACAGTTTAATAGTCACTGTGGACCGAGCTGCATCGGAGACTAATTGGACAGGCAGATCCTCGGTGGCTTCTCCCTGTCCACTGCCCTAGAGTCATAGATCACTCCCTACATGCACACACAGGAAGAGATCTGTCAGTCACTGGCATTACCTACTTAAAATATTAGTGGGAACTTGTTATGTCTATAAACTTTATTTTCATGCTGATATTGGGTTAATATGCACGTAAATAGCATTAAAATCATGCCAGACTGCGTAACTGAAGCACCGGCTACAGGGAGAAAATTATTTTATATCCTCCTTGCAGCCTCTCGGTTTCACTTCTCTGGGCGGTGCTAAGGTGCGATTACAGTCACTTCTCACTACACAGTGTGTGCAGTCCATGTGTGTAGAGAAGGCAGTCCTGCTCCTGCAAAGCAGTCAAGCAGGATTTTAGCTTTTTTACCTGCAGATTAAATCTACAGTTATGCTCAAAAGTGTAAATACCCAAGCAGAATTTTTGCTTTCTTGACCTTTTTTCAGAGAATATAAATGATAACACCAAAACTTTCTCTCCTCTCATGGTTAGTGGTTGGGTGAAGCCATTTATTGTCAATATATGTATATATGTCAATTTCACTACCTCTCTTCACCAGCAGAGGGAGTTCATCAGACAACAAAGGTGAAGGGGAAAATGAACTCACAACACTCTTGCATATTTCATCTAGCCACTGACATTTCTGGATTGTGAGTCATGGGGAAAGCAAAAGAATTGTCAATGAATCTATGGGAAAATGTAGTTGAACTGTATAAAACAGGAAAGGGATTCAAAAAGTTATCCAATGAATTGATAATGCCAGTCAGCAGCGCTCAAACTGTGATTAACAAGTGGAAACTCAAGGGATCTGTAAAAACAAAGCAACAGTAAAGTAGACCAACAAAATTTTTGTGCACAACTGCCAGGAATATTATTTGGGATGCAAAGAAAAACCCACAAATAACATCAGCTGAAATACTGGACTCTCTGAAAACTAGCGGTGTGGCTGTTTCAAGATGCACAATAAGGAGGCACTTGAACAAAAATGGGCTGCATGGTTGAGTCACCAGAAGAAAACCATTACTGCGCAAATGCAACAAAGTATCTCGCATACAATATGTAAAAAAGCACAGAGACAAGCCTCAAAACTTCTGGAACAAGGTAATTTGGAGTGATGAGACCAAAATTGAACTTTTTGGCTACAACCATAAATCTTACATTTGGAGAGAGGTCAACAAGTCCTATGCTGTAAAGCACGGAGGTGGATTGCTGATGTTTTCGGGATATGTGAGCTAGAAACGCACAGGAAACTTGGTCAAAGTTGAAGGAAAGATGAATGCAGCACGTTTTCAGCACATACTGGAGGCAATTTGCAATCATCAGCCCACAAGCTGCGCATGGGACGTACTTGGATGTTCCAACATGACATCAATCCAAAACACAAGGCCATGTTGACCTGTCATTGGCTGCAGCAGAACAAAGTGAAAGTTCTGGAGTGGCCATCTCAGTCTGCTGACCTCAATATCATTGAGCCACTCTGGGGAAATCTCAAGCGCGCAGTTCATGCTAGACAGCCCAGGAATTTACAGGAACTGGAGGCTTTTTTGCCAAGAAGAGTGGGCAGCTTTAACATCTGAGAAAATAAAGAACCTCATCCACAACTATCACAAAAGACTTCGAACTGTCATTGATGTTAGAGGGGGCAATACACGGTATTAAAAAATGGGGTATGCGAACTTTTGATCAGGGTCATTTGGATGTTTTGGGTTGTCATTATGATTTAAAAAGAGTAAACACATTAATTTGACAATGAAAGGCTTCACCGAACCACTAAACATGAGTGGAGAAAAAGTTTTGGTGTTATCATTCATATTCTCTGAAAAAAGGCTTAGAAAACAAAAATTCTGCCGGGTTATGTAAACATTTGAGCACAACTGTATCTGCAGGAAAATAACATTTCTGGATATGACAGGTGTGATGAACAAGGCAGGATTTAGTGCTCCAATGTTGAATAGCAAGGCCTTTTAGTAATGAGATAAGGCTCAAAACAGAACTTCAAAGCGTGAGTATGAGCCACGCCAGCATGGGGCAGGAAGGCGCCTGGGGGCTTCAATTAGAATATACCTGTCAGCTAGACACAGAAATACACATCCATTGTCTCTCCCAGCTGCCCCGACTCCATCCTAAGATCATGTATTATGAGCACATCTTTCGAGTTATGGACTCATGAAAAATATCCGAGTGACCCTGAGGAAATCGCGCATCTGGCAGTGTGACTCCTGAGTTGGTGAGGATTCTGGGGCCTGAGATACATAGATTGGCCCTCCACAGTGACCCAATGGGGCCATGTTTGCTCTCCACATGACAGGCAAAACAAACCGCATTCACTGGTACCTCTCATGTCCTGATCCGATCATGCTGTTGAAAGTTACCCCAATATCTTAGATACTGGGAATAAGTTCTGCAGGGAGCTAAAGGGTGGAGATTATTACCCCACCCTCTGTCCACATGGGGGAGGGACCTAGCGTGCTTAAGAACTAGCAGCCCATGGCAGAGAGTCTCTCTCTCACAGAAGAACCAGACAATGATAATCTAAGAAGGAACTGGGGACAGATCTGCCAAGGGGAGCAGCGGCACATGCTTTGGGGTCTGTCCGGCAACTAAGTTTCTTGTACCTGTGGACTGCAGAGCTCCCGGCACCCACATGCAACCTACAACCTGGTAAATTGACCTCCAACTTAATATCTCTAGGTCTTGTACCCTTATTGTTATATTTTACTCTGATTGCAAATCCATTGTAATTCCATTGTATAGCTTACTGTATATTTCTGTAATTATCTAGTGCACCCTTAAGGCAATTAAACCATAAAATTAATCTTGGGCTGATGCTTTTACTCTGATTACGAATCTTAGAATACCCAGCAGGTAACAGGACATCCTCCCCAGCAGCCATTTGCTCTAGCTGCAGTTCCCTTACTGACCTGAGAGACAAAGGGGGCGCCGGAGAGCTGTACCTGTGCAGTTACATTGGTGACATGGGAGGAACGGGTTCTGTTTCCTCCACATTGGTGGCAGCGGTGGGATCAGCGTAATAGTGTGCGTGGGACCCCTACTCCCAGGCACTAGAGACTACCAGCGGTAACTTTCACTGCTGGGGTCTTAAGGTCAGCCCAGCACTAGACGGTCAGAGTGCAAATATAATAAGTTGTGTGCGAGGTCAGGGTTGCAGCTGTGTCAGTAACCAGAGGTTCCCAAGATGGCGGAAGGCACCAGGAGTAAGGCAAAGGGGGGAGGCCAATGCTATGGTCTATGAGGAGGTGGTGGAGGACAATACCAATGAAGGTGAGGGGGAGCTCAGCCAGGGCTCCCCAAGGAGCCAGACCCCTGTGCTCAGTCCCGCAGTGGACTGTCCACCTCCTGCCCACCCCAGCCTGTCCAGATCGGAGGCCCTTTTCCAAGCGGCTATGGCACAGCTTGAGGCTGGTAACGCCACCACCCATGACAGACTCCTGGTGGTGGCAGAGAAAGCAGCGGAGCATGAGCAAGCGGCGGCAGAGAAAGCAGCAGAGCATGAGCAAGTGACGGCAGAGAAAGCAGCAGAGCGTGAGCATGCTGAACGTGTGCTGCAGGCTGCAGAACACCGTGAAGCTGCGGAGCACCGGCACCGACTGGAGATGGCTCAGCACGGGCTCCCACTGGACGCTCCAGCCTCACCGGGGACCAAGGCTTCCAAGGTCTGGGCGGAGGACTTCCCCCTGCTTGAAAAGGATGGAGACCTGGATTCCTTTCTGCTGGCCTTTGCGAGAACCTGCCTCCAACACCATCTGGCCCTGGATCAGTGGGCAAGGTACCTGACCCCCCGCTTGAGGGGTAAGTCCCTCGAAGTTTTGGGGGACTTACCTGCCGGGGAGGAGCAGGACTACAACATCATCAAGTGGGCCCTGATCCAGCACTACAACCTCACCCCAGAGTCGTACCACAGGAAGTTCCGGAGCCTGCAGCGGGGCTTAAAGGACACCTGGACTGACCACATGCGGGCACTGCTGAGAGCTGCGGAGCACTGGACCTCGGGTCTATCGCACACCACACGCCAGGAGGTCCAGGAACTGTTCGCTATGGAGCAGTTCTTGTGGAACTGCCCAGAGGACCTCCAGCAGTTCCTCCGTGACCGGAAACCAAAGGGGGCTTCTGCTACAGCCGCCCTGGCAGACGAGTATGCCAACAACAGGGCATCTGAGCCAAAGAAGCCTGCCAGCAGCACCTGGAGAGGGGGTAAGTCCAATCCTGCCCCTGTCCCCCCAGCCCCCAGAGTGCAAGGGGTGTACCCCCCTGCTGCCCTCTCCAGGCCAGGAGCAGAACCCAGACGTTGTCATCATTGCAACCAGCCGGGACACTTTAAGGCTGCGTGTCCCCAGCGCCAGAAGGCCCCATACCTGTCCCAGAAACCGTCCACTGTTTTGTGTGTGGGAGGGGGTGGTGGGAGGTCCCTGGACAATTACCAACCCGTCCCCATCGGCCGCTCAGCGGTCATGGGACTGCGGGACACAGGCGCTGAACGAACCCTGGTACGTCCTGAGGTGGTGTCCCCTCAAGACTTGGTGCCTGAGAAAACCCTTTCCATCTCCAGAGTTAGAGGTGTTGAAGCGGCGCTGCCCGTCGCCAAGGTGTTTTTGGACTGGGGCACCAGGAGGGGAATGCGGGAGGTGGGAGTAATGCCAAATATTCCTGCCAATGTGTTGCTTGGGACCGATTTGGGGCGGCTAGTGTCTCAGTATGTTGCCACTGAACCCCAAAGTCCGGCTCCCCAAGAATGTCATGACTCTACTGTGAATGCTAATGTTAATGTGTTGAATGTGCCTCCAACAGTGGAGGAGGGAGTGAAACCTGATGGTAAGCCATGCACTGACACTAGATTTAAGGAAAAGAATTTTTGGATTAAACGTGCGCTGCTAGACCAGGTCTAGCAGTGCACGTTTAATCCAAAAATTCTTTTCCTTAAATCTGATGATTTATGGTCACGGAGTGGCCATTTGGATGTGCAGCAAGCTGACCTTTGTTCCTTTGTGTCTGAAACTCTCCTATATAAGGTGAGTATAATATCTTGATTTTTATCTATTTATACTTGGGTAAGACCCTATTGCGCTCTTTCTCTTTTAGTTTTAACCACATGCACTGACACTACACACATAGGGCTCACAGTGAGAACAGGTGAGAAGACTGCAGGGGAGAGCTCAGAAGTGGAGGGAGGGGCTGCTATGGGCAGTGTAGGGCCCCTAAGTGAATCCAGCCTGCTGAGTCTACGGCCTCTGCAGAAAGAGGAACAGGTCATGGGGGGAGGGGAAGTCCCGGGAGAGGAGCCACCAGGTAAGACCCCAGGGCAGGAGTTCCCCGCATCCGGGATGTCAGGAGGCCAGGGAAGTCTGCCTGACCCAGCGACTTGGTCGGGGGCTGAGGGGAAGCAGGTGCTACCTGTGGTCTCAGCGGTCGTGGCCGCTGTTACCAGGAGTAGGAGTGCCGGAGCCCAAGGAGCCTTGCGGAGATCTGACGGTCTCCCCCTCTCTGACCAAGTGGCTGCCGAGTCAGACAGCGGCCAGGAGACAGATCCCAGGGAGCTGACAGAGGATGTGGCAGTTTTGTCAATTCTTGCCACATCGAGTCAGGGATTTCAGGCAGCATTAGAAGCTGACGCTAGCCTGAAAGCTCTCAAGGAGCAGGCGGCACAGCCTCCCCTGGAGTCTGAAAATGAGCAAGTGGTCTGGGACTAGGGACGGCTGTACTGGGTAACGGTCCAGCAGGGTTCACCGGAGGCGTGGCCCAGGGACCGACAGTTAGTGGTACCCTATCCATTCAGGGCAGAATTGTTGCGGATCGCACATGAGATTCCCATAGCCAGACACCTAGGGATCACTAAAACCAGGGCCAGGCTAGCTCAGCATTTCTACTGGCCGGGAATGAGGACCGAGGTGATTGCCTACTGCCGTTCGTGTGACACCTGTCAGAGGGTGGGGAAGGCGGGGCGACGCCCCAAAGCTCCACTGGTAACTCTGCCCATCATCGAAGAGCCTTTCTCGAGGGTGGCTGTGGATCTCATTGGACCTCTGTCCACTCCCAGCCACTCCGGGAAATGCTTACCACTAACGGTAGTGGACTATGCCACCCGGTACCCGGAGGCGGTAGCTTTGTCGTCCATTCGGGCTGACAAAGTGGCCACTGCCTTACTGGAGATTTTCTCCAGAGTGGGGTTTCCCCAGGAAATGCTCACCGACCAAGGGACCCAGTTCATGTCGCAGCTGATGGAGTCTCTCTGTAAGCAGGTACAGGTGCAACATCTGGTAGCCAGCCCGTACCACCCACAGACCAATGGCCTGTGTGAGCAGTTCAATGGCACCTTAAAGCAGATGCTGAAGATGTTGGTCGACTCCCACGGGAGAGACTGGGAGCGGTATCTCCCACACCTGCTGTTTGCCTACCGGGAGGTCCCACAGGCCTCAACGGGGTTGTCCCGCTTTGAGCTCCTGAACGGGCGACGTGTACAGGGGCCCCTTGCTCTGGTAAAGGAAGCATGGGAAGGGGATTTGGCCACCCCTGGTGTGTCGGTCATTGAGTATGTTGTGCGCTTCCGGGACAGAATGATGGCCTTGACACGGCTGGTGCATGACAATATGGCCCAAGCCCAGGCTGACCAGAAGCGGTGGTACTACCAGAATGCTTGTGAGCAGACCTACCAGGTGGGTCAAAAGGTGTGAGTACTGGTCCCCGTACCTCAAAACAAGCTTCAGGCGGCCTAGGAGGGTCCATACCTCGTGCACCAGTGGCTCAACGAGGTCACCTATCTGGTCACCCTGGACCATGCCCGTGGAAGAAGGAAGGCCTTCCACCTGAACATGATGAAGGCCCATCATGAGCTGGAGGCTTGTGCCCACCCAGTGTGCAACTTTCCCGAAGAAGGAGAGGTAGAAACCCTCCTGGATCTGCTCACCCAAGCCAAGGCAGGTGGATCCATTGAGGATGTGGGGGTTGGCCACCAGCTCTCGGAGGACCAACGTTCCCAGCTGGGGGTCACCCTACACCCCTTTCGGGAGCTGTTCAGCAGCCTGCCTGGAAGGACTGAGACAGCCATCCATGACGTGGACACCAGCAATCACCCCCCGATCCGGCGTTCAGCGTATCGGGTCTCTCTTGAGGTGCAGCAGCACATGCGCCAAGAGATAGACGAGATGCTGAAGCTGGGGCTGATCCAAGTGTCCTACAGCTCGTGGGCTTCGCCTGTAGTCCTCGTCCCTAAAAAGGACCGAACTACGCGGTTCTGCATGGACTACCGGGGGCTCAACGCTGTGACGGTCACCGATGTGTACCCAATGCCGCGCATCGATGACCTGCTGGATCAGCTGGCCGGGGCCAAGTACCTGACCATCATGGATCTGAGCAGGGGGTATTGGCAGATTCCCCTGACCCCTGGGGCACGGAAATGCTCTGTCTTTATCACCCCATTCGGACTGTACGAGTCCACGGTGATGCCATTAGGCATGAAGAATGCCGCTGCCACTTTTCAGAGGATGGTCAACACGCTGCTCAAGGGACTGGAAGGGTATGCGACCGCGTACCTAGATGACATTGCCACCTTCTGTCCCACCTGGGAGGATCACCTAGAGCACCTGGCACAGGTGCTTGGGCAGATCCAGCAAGCAGGCTTGACCATTAAGCTGGAAAAATGCCAGCTGGGTATGAGTGAGGTCCACTACCTGGGACATCGGGTAGGTGGGGGAGCTCTGAAGCCAGAGCATGGGAAGGTAGATGCCATCGCATCCTGGCCCACCCCCAGGACTAAGAAGCAGGTGATGTCCTTCTTGGGGACTGCTGGGTACTATAGGAGGTTTGTTCCACACTATAGTGCCCTGGCCAAGCCCCCGACGGACCTCACCAAGAAGAGGCTGCCTGTCGCAGTCGACTGGACAGTCGCATGCGAGACAACTTTCCAGGCGCTCAAGACCACCCTTTCTAGCTCTCCTGTACAACAGGCAGCAGACTTCACACGGCCATTTGTAGTGCAGACCGACGCCAGTGACTTCGGCCTCGGTGCTGTGCTCAGTCAGGTCGACACTACGGGCCATGAACACCCCGTCCCTGTACCTGAGCTGGAAGCTTCTGCCGAGGGAAGTGGCCTATTCCACGATGGAGAAGGAATGTCTGGCAATTGTGTGGGCCCTGCAGCGTCTGCAGCCATACTTGTATGGACGCCAATTCACCGTTGAAACAGACCACAACCCCCTCAGCTGGTTACACACGGTCTCTGGGACAAATGGGAGGTTGCTATGCTGGAGCCTTGCTCTCCAGCAGTATCACTTCACCAATCGCCACAAAAGAGGCGGGGACCATGGTAACGCTGATGGGTTGTCCCGGCAAGGAGAGGGTGCAGAAGGGTGCATGGGGGAACACAGTAATGTGATACCCCCTAGTGCCCTCTAAAGCAGGGAGGTGGGATGAACAAAGCTGGATTTGGTGCTCCAATGTTGAATAGCAAGGCCTTTTAGTATGATAATGAGATAAGGCTCAAAACAGAACTTCAAAGCGTGAGTAGGAGCCACGCCAGCATGGGGCAGGAAGGCGCCTGGGGGCTTCAATTAGAATATACCTGTCAGCTAGACACAGAAATACACATCCATTGTCTCTCCCAGCTGCCCTGACTCCATCCTAGGAACATGGATTATGAGCACCTCTTTTGAATTATGGACTCATGAAAAATATCCAAGTGACCCTCAGGAAATCGCGCATCTGGCAGTGTGACTCCTGAGTTGATGAGGGTTCTGGGGCCTGAGATACATAGATTGGCCCTCCACAGTGACCCAATGAGGCCATGTTTGCTCTCCACACGACAGGCAAAACAAACCGCATTCACTGGTACCTCTCATGTCCTGATCCGATCATGCTGTTGAAAGTTACCCCCTTTCTTAGATATTGGGAATAAGTTCTGCAGGGAGCTAAAGGGTGATGACCTAAGAAGGAACTGGGGACACATCTGCCAAGGGGAGCAGTGGCCCATGCTTTGGGGTCTGTCCGGCAACTAAGGTTCTTGTACCTGTGGACTGCAGAGCTCCCGGCACCCACATGCAACCTACAACCTGGTAAATTGACCTCCAGCTTAATATCTCTAGGTCTTGTACCCTTATTGTTATATTTTACTCTGACTGCAAATCCATTGTAATTCCATTGTATAGCTTACTGTATATTTCTGTAATTATCTAGTGCGCCCTTAAGGCAATTAAACCATAAACTTAATCTTGGGCTGATGCTTTTACTCTGATTACGAATCTTAGAATACCCAGCAGGTAACAGGACATCCTCCCCGGCGGCCATTTGCTCTAGGTGCAGTTTCCTTACTGACCTGAGAGACAAAGGGGGCGCCGGAGAGCTGTACCTGTGCAGTTACGTCACACTGGTGACGTGGGAGGAACGGGTCCTGTTCCTCCACAACAGGTTACATTTCAGGATACATTCACACTGAGTTTTCTACATGGATTTTGTAGCAGAATCTGCATATGAAAAAATACTCTGTGCTCTTTGGTTTAATCTTTCTATTAATTTCATTGGAAAAACACACCTATACAACATGCCAAAAACTGTGATTTTTTTAATGCCTTTTTATTATGTGTTAATTGACCAGCTAGAAAAATCCATGTCAAAATTCTTCAAGTCAGCACACCATATGCATGCATTAACTCATTAGGTTAGTATCTTCTAGGAGAAGAATTGAGAATGCGGAAGTTAAACATCTGAATCTTTTGCTCTACCAGGAGATAAGACACCCCATTAAAAAACATGCACGTTTGACTGAACTGAGCATGCATGTAATGTACATAAGCGATAGGGGAAGATGACTGTTTGCAGAAAGTGTTTTGAGACAACAGCTTTTCAAAGATGTATATACAGCTTAAGGTTGTGTGCCCACGTAGCGATTTTTAAGCGTTTTTGCCACGATTTGCGGCGCGAAAACGCAGCGAAAACATTTAAAAATCGTGTACAGAATGCCCCCCATGCATTTCTATGGCATTCCGCAAATGCTGTGCTAATGCTGCGCTTTTTTCCGCGGCGGAATCGCATCGCGGAAAAAATCGCAGCATGCTCATTCTTTTGTGCGGAATCGCAAAGAATTGCCGCGATTCCGCACCCATAGGAATGCATGAGAATCGCTTACTTCCCGCATGTGGCTATGCCCACCATGCGGGAAGTTAAGCGTCTCATGTGCGGTTGGTATCCACGGTGTGGAGGAGAGGAGACTGTCCTCCAGGCCCTGGGTACCATACCCCTGTAAAAAAAAAGAATAAAAAATAAAAAATCGGGGTATATTTACCTTCCGGCGTCCCGCGCTGCATTCCCGGCCTAAGCGTTCCCAGTAATGCCTTGCGGCACGGTCCAGTGATGACGTAGTCTCGCGTGACTCTAGCGGTCTGGCGAGATCGCTATAGCAACGCGAGACTACGTCATCACAAGTCTCGCAAGGCATTACTGGGAACGCTGTGGCCCGGGAATGCAGCGCCGGACGCCGGAAGGTAAATATACCCCGATTTTTTTATTTTTTTTAGCATTTTAACATTCTATCTTTTACTATTGAGGCCGCATAGGCGGCCTCAATAGTAAAAACCTGGTCACACTTGTCAAACACTATGTTTGACGAGTGTGACCAACCTGTCAATCACTTTCCAAGCGATGCTTCAAATCGCTTGGAAAGGGCTTGAATATCGCACACGAAAATCGCGGCAAAATCGCGATCATAATCGCGGTAAAATCGCTGTGAAATCGCGCGGAAAAAAACGCGCAATTTCTGGGAAGGAGTCCGGTTTTTGGTGTGCGTTTTAACACGCACCGTGGGCACATAGCCTAAAAGACAAGCCCGGCCAATGTAAAAGATTTATATTTTAATATATTTTTAATTCAATAAAATATTAAAATAACAACAAAAATTAGCACAAGCATCATCTCTCCTGTTCCAGGGAATAGGGTTGGCTTTTTTTGGTAACTTTTTGCAAAAATGAGAACCAAAACAAATTACAACATCTAGAAAAATAAAATCCTTTTGGCACAAGTAAAAAAAATGTAATAATTTGAAAACCCAAAACAATCCTGTAGAGCAATATTTCCCAAATTCCAGTCCTCACAGCCCCCACGGGTCATGATTTCAGGTTTTCCATAGAATTGCACAGATGGTGGAAGTATCATCAAGTCATCAGGAATTGTCTCACCTGTGCAACACTATGGAGATCCTGAAAACATGACCCTTTGGGGGCCGTGAAGACTGGAGTTTGGGAAACACTGCTGTAGAGTCTGGTCTGCACACATTTCTTCCCATGATATGACTTCCTAAGCTTACTATCTAAGCAATGACATTTTAATTTACACCACAGTCGTTGTAACACATGGCTGTCATCATTGATAGAGATTATTATATTTTGCTCATAAGAGATAAATATGAGCATGACTGCACAAAGGATCAGCTACTTTACATATGTGAACCTTGTGCCATGAACCATGCAGTTTCCATGGTAAAAGAGGTTAGGTCTGTATGTCTACTTGAACGGGCAGTTTAATGAGCATTTTCTCTGGTAAAGGCAGATTTCACACTGATTTATTTATTATTGGTAACTGATATTTAAATGCAGACACAATACAGTCACTCGTAGCGTACTTACAATTCCTGTAATCAGCAGAAACAGCCAAAAATAGAGACAAAACAGCAATCGTAATTCATTCTTACTAGAGATGAGCGAGCACTAAAATGCTCGATGCTGGTTACTCAAGCAATTCCTAATGCTCAGATGCTCGTTTGTGTAGTCCTGGCATCCCATCTGCCACAGATTCCCTGGATTGTACTAAGACGTAGTAGAAATGTGAAAGACTTTCAGATGCATCAAAACCTTTTGGGCCCCATAGGAATTCTGGTTGTATGGTGGGCTGCTTAGCGTGCGATAAGTGCGTGGCATGCCCTAATATCCATAGGTTCACCTCTTTCACATCTTCTGATCGTCATTCCAAATTAAGGATTATATCACATGTAGTTCCTCAAATGTGGTTTACTACGCAACATGTCTGTTTCCAAAAATTTGTAATTAACGCACTCCCTTTTTCAGAATTTGGATTTTTCCAAATTAAAACACTCCCCAAGCATTTTAAGGCGTTCCATGATTATAACCCTTGTGGCCTCAATGTCATGGGTATCGATAAAGTCCATTGTGGCATGCCGGCAGAATCGAGAGAAAAATAAATTTTGGCACAATGAGAATGTAAATGAATTGTGACACTGAATACAATGTCATCCTTTGGCTTAAACGAGACATTTTTGGACTATTATGTAAGTACTAGAGGTGTGCCCGATGCTATCGCATTGGTAGGGGAGTGTGTGCTTGTACGTGTGTGTATGTGAGTTCATGTGTGTGTGAATACGTGTATGTGAGTGTGAATACGTGTGTGTGTGTGTATGTGAATACGTGTGTGTGTATGTGAATATGTGTATGTGTATGTGAATACGTGTGTGTGTACGTGTGTGTGTATGTGAATACGTGTGTGTGTATGTGAGTACGTGTGTGTGGCGCCCCCAGGAGTATGGTCGCCACACTGGCATTGCCTTCCTCCAGGGAGGGTGATGTCAGGCTTGGAAGCAATGAAGTGTCTCTCTGACAGTTAATCTCTACATACAACACAGTTCCCACTCCAGGCCAGCAGAGGGAGCTCTGAGCCTGAATGGGGGGGAGGAGTGCCCTCTGAGGGCCAGGAAGGGAAGTCAGTTAGTGTGAGGAGGGCAACGAGTGTAGACGTGTGGAGAGAAGCTGGAGGTTGAGCTGAGGATAGAGAGCTCCCTCCCAGTGATAGCGCATGATCTGGAGCCTGGTCTCCACCTTTGTATGGATACTGAAGGTCCTGCAACAGAAATCAGAGGAATAGGAAGCTGTAAATGCTCTATTCCCAACTAAGACTCGGAGGCACAACAGCGACGGGTGAGCCAAGAGAAATAGAGGGCTACAGCTGTCTGCCATACAAGGTAGATCCAAAAGGGAAGAAGAAGGAGGAATGTCAGTGTAACACAGTACTGCATGTACCTCAAGTAAGCGCTAGAGAGGAGACTACACAACCCATTTGAGAGATTCCTAAGTTGCTTCAAGGCTAATCATCTCCTGTGCCATCTATAATTTGGACCCTGGACTGCACTTACAAGTAAAGGTAAAGAAACTACATTCCGCTGTGTCCTTGCCTTCTTCCTGCAACTTCTTCAGCACTGCTACATCTCTGTGCCAGACACTGCACCCTCTTCCTCAACACCTATCCTCTTCATCTACTCTGCCCTGGGACTACAGCCCTACCAGTGGAGGGCTATAACATCACTGCTGCACCCCACCATCTGTCCCAGAGGATCTCTCTGCAGCGACGGCTTAACACCTCCCTTGCCGAACACCACAGGTGGCGTCACGAATCACTCATAAACTTTATTTCATCACTCAACCCCCTTTTACATGGGCACCCAGGGCCACGGACCGGGTCACCGCTGCTGTGACAATCCCCTCTGAGAGACCGGCCCGGTACCGAATACCCCACAGCCCTGGGAGGGCGACCCATTTTGGCATCACGAACAGGATTTACGGAGCCCGGTGTCCCTGGGTCCTGTGTGCCAGAGACTGTGTTGTGTGCATTAGACTGTTTGTACCATTGCCGCCATTATCCCGCTGCTTGGCACGTGCGGGAACCCAAAGAGGCGGGCCGTCGTGGGCGGAGCCTGCTGAGGAGCACGAAACAGTGAAGTACCACGCTAGAAGAGGACAGCGCATGAGAAGTGAGGAGCTGAAGCCTGCAGCCGGTAAGCCTGCTCAACGCCGGGGCCTGGCTAACGTTAACTAGGGGGGAAGAGAATGTCGGAGGCACGTGACGATGCAGCAGCGGACGCCCCCGCCAACCCCTCAGTGCCGCAAGATGCAGGGTCCAACGCGGCTGCAGCTCCAATAGCACCCACCGCAGCAGTCCCCATAATGCCGCTGTCTATGCCTTACATACCGGGAGCAGCATGGCTACCGCAGTATTCAGGGGAGTCACATACGCTGAGTGATTTCAAAGAGAGACTGTGCAGTTTGTTTGAAGTGTATCCTCTGTCTGAAAGCCAGAAGGTAAACATCCTTATTGGGCAGCTAACATGTGCAGCACAGAGAGAGGTAAAAGCCTGGCAGGACACTGATAAGGAGACTGTTAAAAAAATCCTGGCTAAGCTAAGAAGCACCTTTGACACCCGCACTGCCGCTAAAATCAAGATGAGATTCTTTGGGTGTAAGCAGAAAGCGCAGGACAGTATATGGGACTATGCTCTTAACCTGCAGGAGGCGCTGCGGGCCGTCAAGCAGATTGATCCAGACAGTGTGAAAGATGGAGACGGACTGTTAAAGGAGCATTTCATTGAGGGACTCATATCCAGTACCCACAAAGCACAGATGCGCATCATGGCCCTACAAAACCCTGACCTAGACTTTGCTGATTTCAAAGACAGGGCTATCCGGGTGCTGCATGAACCAAATGTCAGCCGTCCAGTGCCCCCTAGGCGCCCAGCGATTACATACCACCAGGAAGCAACATCTTTCCCTTCCATCCCTGTGGAGGCTGATGCACAGACTCTGGACAAAGATCCATCTGCAGAACTGCATCTTCAGGTCAAGGAGTTTACCAAGGGTAAGGCTGCACTTGCTAAAACCGTGCAGACCCTGCAGGTATCCTCCAAGGAAAAGATCCAGCTCACCTCCAGTTCTGAGAATGTCCTGTGACTAAAGAAGAAGATGATCCCGCCACTCCGAGGAAGGAACAACGATCGCTATGACCAAGACGGACGTCCCATCTGTCGTCACTGCCACAAGGCAAGCCACCTTGCAAGATTCTGTTATTTAAATGAGCAACCCCTAAGGCAGAGGGCCAACCCCCAGGAGTTGGACCACAAAGCCCAAAAAACTGGCGAGCCAAGTATGTTGGAGGGCGACCAGTCCTCCCAGTGGTGATTGACGGTATCCCCATGAACGCTTTGCTGGACACTGGCTCCCAGGTGACAACTATGCCCTATATCCTTTACAAGCGGTATTGGGCTGATTCTGAACTTACTCGCTGCCCAAGTGATGAACTCACAGTAGTTGCCAGTAATGGTCAGTCTTTACCGCAAGTGGGATAAAAAGAAATTACTGTTAAAGTGGGTCGAGTAGAGTTAAAATCTCAAGGTCTGATAGTTGTAGATATTGATCGACGATAATGTAACCCAATGATGACTCTTGGTACCAATGTGATTGAAAATTGTCTTTCCGAGGTTATTGTCTTGTTGCAACAGGTGGCTGAGACTGCTGGTTCCAGTGAGCAACGAGTCCTGCAGAAGGACATCAAGGCCCTGATGCAAAGACAGCAGGTAGAACTCTCCGGTGGAGAAATTGGCAGCGTCAGAGTGAGTGATTCTTTCCCCATTGTAATACCCCCCAGATATGAAATGTTGATTTGGTGTCGGGCAGCCATAAGCCTCAGAGGAAAAGATTACCAGGCAATGGTAGAACCAGTGTACTCTGATAGCAGGCCCACTGTCCTGACAGCCAGAGGGGTAGTTGATGTCCGCAAAGGGAGAGTACCTGTACGCCTCTTGAATTGTGGGGAAGAGGAGGCCATAGTACCTCGGTATGCCACAGTTGCTAATCTGCTTACTGTCAGCAACAATGCCATACGGGCAGCAGAGCCCTTGGTCTCATCCGACCAGGTGGAGGACAATGGCTCTGTAAAGCAGCTGGAGTAGTGGTGTCAGCAACTGCAGGTGGGAACTGACTCCAACCCTTCATACCAAAAGAATGGGGTTTACCAAGAGACTCAGGAGTATGAGCGGGTATTCAGTAAACACCCTCTAGATTTTGCGAAGGCAAAAGGGGTTCAACACCATATCCGCACTGGAGATCATCCACCCATAAAAGAAAGATACCGGCCTATACCCCCAAAACAATACCAGTGTGCCAAATGTATGTTGTGGGAAATGAAGGAGACTGGGGTGATCAGAGACAGTTGTAGCCCTTGGGCAGCCCCAATAGTCTTTGTGAAAAAGAAAGATGGTACCATGAGAATGTGTGTTGATTACAGAAAAATTAACAGCATTACACATAAAGATTGCACAAAAATCTCATGAATGAGCTATTAAGCATCACAAGAGATCAAAAATGGAGTTTTTCAAGCTAAATAATTTATTTAGAATAATAAACAGAGCATAAATGCTAAATGCAAGTTACAGCAGACATAAGCACAATATAATTAGACCAGCACCTTGACAGTTAATAAAGATTTTATCTGTACAAAACATGTAATTTTTCTGCTTTCCTTTCACAAATAGAATACATAGTAAACAGCAAACTCCCTATTTACATAATATGTATACCCAAATAGAGTTTTGCATACAATAAGTGCCCAGAGTAGGATGCTGAATATAAAGTGCATAAGTGCCTTGTATCAATAAGCCTAATAGGCGTTAAGTGTACACAGAGTAAAGACTGTCTATACAAATTCCAAAATGGAATACAAGGGCTGCATTAAAAAGTAACACTTACATGTGCTGTGAATGTCGCTGTTGGACCTGCTGCCTCCTGAGGAAGCTGCGGCGTAACGCGCGTAGGGGCGGCAGGTCCATTTTTGATCTCTTGTGATGCTTAATAGCTCATTCATGAGATTTTTGTGCTATCATATTTCCAGTGAGTTGAGCCCTTGATTAATTTTTTCCAGTGTTTGGGATATATTTGTACTTACACATAAAGATGCCTACCCATTACCTAGAATTGAGGAGTCCTTAGCTGCACTTAAAACTGCTAACTATTTCTCCACCTTAGATCTCAAAGTGGTTATTGGCAGGTTCCCGTGGCAGAGGCAGACAAGGAGAAAACAGCATTTACCACTCCAATGGGTCTCTGTGAGTTCAACTATATGCCATTCGGGCTCTGCACTGCCCCAGGAACATTTCAACGGCTGATGGAGTGCTGCTTGGGACACAAGAACTTCAAGACGGTCCTGTTGTACCTTGATGATGTCATTGTTTCCTCCAAGACTTACGAAGACCATCTGGAGCACCTGACTGAGGTGTTTGAAGCCTTGTCCAACTTTGGCCAGAAGGTGAAGCCTTCCAAATGCCACCTCCTGAAGCCCAAGGTTCAGTACCACGGTCATGTAATGAGAGCAGAAGGTGTGGCACCGGATCCTGACAAAGTCACAGTCATCCGGGACTGGCAGAAGCCCAGCAACCTCCATGAAGTACGTCAATTCCTCGGGCTGATAGGCTACTAATGAAGGTTCATCAAAGGCTTCACTGAGATAGCCACTCCTATGCAAAATCTTCTGGTGGGTCAGCCCAAGAAGGCCAGGAAGCAGAGTAATACATTCGAATGGAATGAGGAGCTGGAGAGGTCCTTCACTCGACTGAAGATGGCTCTCACAGGAGATGACGTTCTGGCCTATCAAGATTATGACCAACCCTTTGTGTTGTATACTGATGCCAGCAACGTGGGACTTGGAGCAGTACTGTCACAGGTACAGAATGGCAAAGAAAGGGTGATCTCCTACGCCATCAGGAAGCTTCGTCCCACTGAAAGGAACCCTGACAACTACAGTTCCTTCAAGCTGGAGTTCCTTGCCATAGTCTGGGCTGTGACTGAACGATTGAAGCATTACCTAGCTTCAGCCAAGTTTACCATCTTCATGGACAACAACCCGTTGACTCACTTGGAAACTGCAAAACTGGGTGCACTGGAGCAGCGATGGATGGCCCGGCTGTCTAACTATGAATTCACCATCAAGTACCGAACGGGGCACAAGGATGCTACTGCTGATGCGCTGTCCAGAATGCCCAATCTGCCAGATGCAGGAGAAGACCCTGAGGCACTTGAAGAAATCGAGTTACCTGCCTTCCACCAGCCAATTGCGGCCCAACATGCCCAAGGAGTGAGAGACAGATGGTCTGGCTTGAAAGAGGTCACCCTAAATCCATTGCCTCATCATGACTGGGCAGAAACGCAGTATAGAGACCCCGCAGTCCACCTGGTGAAGGAGCTACTGTCACAAGCTTACTCACGCCCAGAGTCGGATGCTCCTGAAGAAACCCAGCAGTTGTGGAAAGAAAGAGGCCAGCTGTTCATCTATGAAGGAAAGCTGTGTCGGTGGAGTATCAATGCCCGCACTCATGAGATGGTTTGGCAAGTGGTAGTCCCAAAGAGGGATGCATCAATGGTCTTGGAAGCATACCACAATGGAGCTGGACACTTCGGATGGAAGAAGTTGGAAGCCTTGCTCCGGGAGAGATTTTACTGGGCTGGTATGAGGAAAGCCATTGAAAATTGGTGCCGGGAGTGTGGACAATGCAACCTGCACAGAAAGGACCGTAACAGCCAGCGAGCTGCTTTGCAACCAATAATAACCAAACAGCCACTTGAGTTGGTAGTCCTGGACCATGTGAAGCTGGTTCCAAGCTGTACAGGCTACATTTATGCTCTTACCATCGTTGACCACTACTCGAGATTTCTGGTAGTTGTGCCTGTCAAGAATCAAACAGCCAGGACAGCAGCCAGAGCATTCCAACAGCACTTTTGTAGACCACACGGATATCCCGAGCGAGTGCTTACAGATCAAGGTCCAGCCTTTGAGGCGGAAGTGTTCCAGGAATTCTGTAACTTGTACGGTTGCAAGAAGATCAGGACAACACCGTACCATCCACAGACCAATGGCATGTGTGAAAAGATGAACCAGGTGGTGATCGACCTACTGAAGACCTTGCCTTTGGAAGAGAGGAATCTGTGGCCAGAAAAGTTGCCAGATCTGGTAGACCTCTACAATCACATTCCTGTGAAATCCACCAACTGCACTCCAGCCTAACTAATGAGAGCAAGGCCTGGTAAGCTGCCTATTGATTTGGATATGGGAGTCCTTACACCTGAGGTGACATCACCAGATGCTGACTGGGACACAGAGAGGCAGCAACAGTATCGAAGAGTACAAGAGTGTGTGGAAAAGAGTCTAGCTCAGGCAAGACAAAAACAAGAAAGGCACTACAATCACCATGCACCTGCAGTTCCCTTGTCACCAGGAGAACAAGTCCTAAAGTGGAAAAGAAGGATGCATAAATTAGATGACCAATGGGAAGCTGAACCCTACACCATTCTACCCTCAAACTTCGACAATACCAAGGTGTGCCTTATTAGTAAAGATGGAGGAGGAACCTCAGCAGCAGTATCAAGGGGTCATTTGAAATTGTGCCCTGACCAGTTAAAACAAAGAATGGAAGAGCAAAATAACATCCAACCGATAGAAGAAGAAAAGTCAGCACTATACTTGGAGAATTCCCTGCAAACTGGACTAAAGTAAATGATGCCATAGTGGTGCCAGTGTTGACATGTCCCCAATTGGTAGTACAAGAAGAAGTGACTCATGAGAACTCTGAGAATCAGGAAGTTCAAGCAGTGGAAGCCACACCCACAGTGGAGCCAGAGAATCCTCGCCCTGCCAGTGGTGAACCTGTCATGCCCATGGTGAGTCTAGGAGTTCGTAGAAGGATACTACCTAGTTTACCCACACCAGAGTTACGTAGATCTACCCGTACTACTCAAGGTATACCACCCATTAGATTCCACATATAACTAAGTTAAAGTATTGTAAGTGTTAACATGTACCTATGTAACTGTTCAAGCTTTGTGCCTACAGACACTCTGTAAGAAATCCCTTTCTGAATATTCCAGTTTTGTTTTGAAGGACATTTTGGCCACAGGACTGTGTGTGGTCACTAACTTTGTACATAGTTGACCATTTGCCCAGCAATGGACCATGGACGTTGATGCATGGACTTACCATCACAGGACTATTTTTGGAGCCTTTGGTTTTTGTAATTTTTTCATTTTTCTAAATTTTCTACATTTATATTTGTTTATTAGTTTATATGTGTTCATGATTCTTTCATCAGTTCAGGAGTACAGAGTTGCACTAGGGGGGAATGTGGTGCCCCCAGGAGTATGGTCACCACACTGGCATTGCCTTCCTCCAGGGAGGGTGATGTCAGGCTTGGAAGCAAAGAATGGTCTCTCTGACAGTTAATCTCTACATACAACACAGTTCTCACTCCAGGCCAGCAGAGGGAGCTCTGAATCAGAATGGGAGGAGGAGTGCTCTCTGAGGGCCAGGAAGGGAAGTCAGTTAGTGTGAGGAGGGCAACGAGTGTAGACGTGTGGAGAGAAGCTGGAGGTTGAGCTGAGGATAGAGAGCTCCCTCCCAGTGATAGCGCATGATCTGGAGCCTGGTCTCCACGGTTCTATGGATACTGAAGGTCCTGTAACAGAAACCAGAGGAATAGGAAGCTGTAAATGCTCTATTCCCAACTAAGACTTGGAGGCTCAACAGCGACGGGTGAGCCAAGAGAAATAGAGGGCTACAGCTGTCTGCCATACAAGGTAGATCCAATGGGGAAGGAGGAACGTCAGTGTAACACAGTACTGCATGTACCTTAAGTAAGCGCTAGAGAAGACACTACACAACCCATCTGATAGAGAGATTCCTAAGTTGCTTCCAAGCTAATCATCTCCTGTGCCATCTGTAATCTGGACCCTGGACTGCACTTACAAGTAAAGGTAAAGAAACTACATTCCGCTGTGTCCTTGCCTTCTTCCTGCAACTTCTTCAGCACTGCTACATCTCTGTGCCAGACACTGCACCCTCTTCCTCAACACCTATCCTCTTCGTCTACTCTGCCCTGGGACTACAGCCCTACCTGTGGAGGGCAATAACATCACTGCTGCACCCCACCATCTGTCCCAGGGGATCTGTCTGTAGCGTCGTCTTAACACCTCCCTTGCCAAACACCACAGGTGGCATCACGAATCACTCATAAACTTTATTTCATCACTCAACCCCTTTTACATGGGTGCCCAGGGCCACGGACCTGGTCACCGCTGCTGTGACAATCCCCTCTGGGAGACCGGCCCAGTACCGAGTACCCCACAGCCCTGGGAGGGTGACCCATGTGTGTATGTGAATACGTGTGCATGTGTGTATGGGTACATGTGTGTATATGTGTGTGTATTTGAGTATGTGTGTGTGTGTGAGTGTGTATGTGAATACGTGTGTGTATATGAGTACAGGCGGCAGTGGGGGGTTCAGCGGCAGCAGTTCGAGTGGTGGGGGGGTCCTGGCAGCGGCCAACCGGCAGGAAAGACCACAGCTTGCGGCCTGTGCACAGGCCGCAAGCCGTGGTATTTCCTGGCGGCTGTGACGGAGGTGGGTAGGCAGGAAGCGGCGGGGGGTCCATCGTTGGTGGGTCTGGCAGCGGTGGGGGGGTCCAGCAGCAGCGGGGGGGTCCGGCGGCGGCAGGGGGGTCCCGTCGGTGTCCCGCTGGTGGTCCTGGTACCACCAGCGGGTGCCATATTGGAACACCCATTACTGAGGTATTTCAATATGGCGATCGGTGTACTTCCAGTCAGCCCGGTGGATTGTGGGATTCAGGGACATCCAGACGGAAGTGGATGACAGACAATTTAAGGCAATTATATATAGAGATATCGAACTGTAGAACACATATTAGTACGTGGATGAGTAATTGAATCCTGAAAAATTTTCAGTGTTTTGTGAGAGTGCTGTATAACACTGAAACGTATCACAGACCAAGTAATAGTATATGGATGAGTGTTTTTTTAAGTGTTATATAACACATAAGTGTATCACAAAGCACATAATATTCTATGGATGACGTTTTTTCACCCAAAAAATAAAAATGTGATCATTTGCCGCAGCTACTGTATATATTTAGCAACTGACTGGAAAGCACTAATCCTTGCTTAGAGACTGTAATCAGCCACTCTCCCTGCTCCTGCAACTCTATCTCCCTCACTAGGATAAATGCAGAATGTATCTGATTCTGATACAAACATCAAAGCACAACATTAGCCCTTACAAGGGCTGTTAATATGATGGTTCAGCTTCAGCAGCAGTATCAACACTAGAGGACTCTGATTTTTTAAACAGTGCATACACAGACCTGGACAAGCACTTTCTCCTTCCAATAAAAACTATCACAGCACTCAGTGATATGCTTTACAGAAGTAACATAGACCATAGAAACCTGTAGATTGGATATGTTCATTGATATGTATGGAAGTGTGTTGAGTAAATGTGCAATGATCATAGTGTAGAGAGGAGGAGAAGGTGAGCTGTGACATCACCTGTACTGTGCAAAGGTTTTAGGTAGGTATGGATAAAATACTGCAAAGCAAAAAAGCTTTGAAAAAAAAGAACAGTTTGCTTTTATTAAATTACAAAAGGCAAAGCGAATAAACAAAACAGAAATTTAAATCAAATCAGAAGTTAGTGTCACCAACCATGGCATTCATCAATTTTTATAGGTTTACTTGTACTTGCACATGAGTTTGAAGGAACTCGGCAGGGAGGTTGTTCCAAGCATCTGGGAAAACTAACCACAGATCTGTGGATGTAGGCTTGGGCCAATCCTTCAGTCTGATCAGTGAAGGCCGTGTCATCACTTTCAGGATTCCTTGTTTTCTTCACGATAAAGATTGTTCTTAATGTCATTGAATGTATGCTTGGGATTATTATTCTACTGCAAAATAAGTTTGGAGTCAATAAAATGCCTTGTATTGCATTGAATGTATGTATGTATGTATGTATGCATTAATAATAATAATGATAATCTTTATTTTTATATAGCGCCAACATATTCCACAGTGCTTTACAGTTTGCACACATTATCATTACTATCCCTGATGGGGCTCACAATCTAAATTCCCTATCAGTATGTCTTTGGAGTGTGGGAGGAAACCGGAGAACCTGTAGTAAACCCACACATAGGGTACCGTTACACTTAGCGACGCTCCAGTGATCCTGAGAACGATACGACCTGGTAAGTGGAGTTGAGCGAAATGGGTCGGTCAATTTCAAAAATCGACGACTTTCGCCAAAGTCGGGTTTCATGAAATGAAACCCGTCCATAGCGTGAGGTTGGCCATGATGTCGGCGACGCGAGCGCCAAAGTCGCGTTTCAAATTATGCTTCCAGCGCCTTTTTTCAGCCAATGATGGAGGACACACACTGTGGGCAATGCGATGACATAGGCAGCAGCCACCACCATCTAAGAGAAGGGCATTGAAGTGATTGGCTGGCTTTGTGTGGCGTCACAGTGGGTATAAAAGGCTGTGACCACCGACCGCCATCTTACTTCTGCCGATCTTAGCATAGGGAGAGGTGCTGCTGCTGATTCTGAATAGGGAGACCGTTAGGCAGGGAAGAAGAAAAAAAAACAGCTTCTGCTGATAGCGCTTTTCACTGTACAGTTAGTGTGCAGTGAACGGGGAGGATTATTGCTTTTGTGCAGCAGCGCTGGTGGTGATTAAGCTGCATTGTAAGGCTACCTGCTAACTGCATTGCTGCGTGCACACTGGTGTTCAAACTGCTTTTTTCAAAGCACTCCAACTTTTATTATTTTGTCCTGGTGAGTTACTGAGCGTTCACTTTTTCACAGACCGTATAGCTGTGTATGCTCCTCACACACTACCGTGTACCTGCTGGTATCACGGACAAAATAGAAGCTATCTGGGTGTGACTCTGGAAGAAAAAGCCGAGGAGTTTGTCCGTTTTTCCAGACATACACATTAGAGTGCTGTCCGCTTTTCAAACAGTTTTGTATATGTGCTGTTTGACTATGGTGAAAACTCGACAGAGACAGCATGTGTCAGTCCCTATATAAATAGACGGAGATTGACAATTTTCCATACAGACACCGCATAGCGGTGTACGATCCTCACACACTACCGTGCACCGGCTGGTATCACTGACAAATAGAAGCTATCTGTGTGTTACTCTGGAAAAAAAAGGTGAGGAGTTTGTTCGTTTTTCCAGACCTACACCTTAGAGTGCTGTCCGCTTTTCAAACAGTTTCGTATATATGCTGTTTGACTATGGTGAAAACTAGACAGAGACAGCGTGTGTCAGTCCCTATACAAATAGACGGAGATTGACAATTTTCCATGCAGACACCGTATAGCGGTGTACGCTCCTCACACACTACCGTGTACCGGCTGGTATCACGGACAAAAAAAAGCTATCTGGATGTGACTCTGGAAGAAAAAGCCGAGGAGTTTGTCCATTTTTCCAGACCTACACCTTAGAGTGCTGTCCGCTTTTCAAACAGTTTCATATATCTGCTGTTTGATAACGGTGAAAACTAGACAGAGACAGCATGTGTTAGTCGAAACAGACAGAGATTGACAATTTTCCATACAGACACTGTATAGCGGTGTACGATCCTCACACACTACCGTGTACCGGCTGGTATCACGGACAAATAGAAGCTATCTGTGTGTTACCCTGGAAAAAAAAGCCGAGAAGTTTTTCCGTTTTTCCAGATCTACACCTTAGAGTGCTGTCTGCTTTTCAAACAGTTTCGTATATCTGTGTTTGACTACGGTGAAAACTAGACAGAGACAGCGTGTGTCAGTCCCTATACAAATAGACGGAGATTGTCAATTTTCCATACAGACACCGCATAGTGGTGTACGATCCTCACACACTACCGTGTACCAGCTGGTATCACGGACAAATAGAAGCTATCTGTGTGTTATTCTGGAAAAAAAAGCCGAGGATTTTTCCTGTTTTTCCAGACCTACACCTTAGAGTGTTGTCCGCTTTTCAAACAGTTTCGTATATCTGCTGTTTGACTACGGTGAAAACTAGACAGAGACAGCGTGTATCAGTCCCTATAGAAATAGACAGAGATTGACAATTTTCCATACAGACACCGTATAGAGCTGTCTGATTCTCAAACGGTATTGTATATCTGCCGTTTGCATTACAGTAACATCTATACAGAGTCAGCGTGTGTGTGTGACACTCCGTAAATACATATACGGAGATTGTTAGTTTCACAAAAAACGTATACAGCTGTACACTTCTGATACCGTTCCGTATATCTGCTTGCTGGATTACGGTCCAATACATACTGTGAGAGCGTCTGTGACTAACAAAATATATACGTAGATTTAATTTTTTTCATACACCTTACACGGCTGGACGCTCCTCATACAGTACCATCTCTCTGCTGGTATTTTTTGTACATTTTCCCACACATGAGGAAGTATGGTGGAAGAGTCTGCGGACGTGGGCAGGGGGGCGCAGCTGATACTGATGGTGGTGGTGCATCGGCTGGTTCTGGCAAAAGCACAATAGCAGCTAAGGCAGGAAGTGTTGAGCCTGCGTCATCGCCTGGCCCAAGAAGTCCTGTAAGGTTGCCTTTTCCTGGAGTAGGAAAACTGCTTTTGAAGCCGGAGCATCAGGAACAGGTTTTGGCGTACATTGCCGAAACAGTCACCAGCTCTATTGCCTCCTCTTCTGAACGTTCGAAACCTGCAAGCACGGAGTCGTCAGTGCATGGTTCTGGTCAGGAAAAACACCTTTCCTTGTGTCCTTCACCCCCACCAAAAGTTAAGGATGCGGCAGCCCACACTTCAGATTACTCTATGGAGCTCTTTTCACATACCATGCCTGGGTTATCCAGTCAAATCCTGAATTTCCCAGTCCAAGATGAATCTGACATGGAGTGCACTGATGCACAGCCACTGCTAGATGATTCTGCTGGTACATCGACCCAGAGCACTACATTGCCCTCGCAGTCTATTGAGCCAGAATCTGACCCTGATGAAACTCAGGTGCCCCTTCCCGCATACTATACCACTTTACACGGTGACACAGAGGAAGGTAAAGAGGAAGGTGCAGATGACTTTGAAGAGGAGGTGAGGGATGACCCAGTTCTTGACCCGGATTGGCATTCATTGGGGGAGGAGGTAGGCACTGGCAATAGTTCAGATAAGGAGAAGGATCCGCAGCAGGCATTGACATCGCAGCAGCGGTTAACTGCCAGACCCATAGTTATCCAAAAAGGTGGAACAAAAACTAAAAGAGTTGCAGGACAGCTTGGCCAGACGGTCAACTTAGCACAGCGTGCAAGGCCAGAAAATTTATATCATAGTAGGAAGAGTGCAGTGTGGCACTTCTTTGTCCAAAATCCTACTGATGAGGCTAAGGTTACCTGTAAGAAGTGCGAAAGGACCTTTAGCCGAGGTAAACAACTCAGAAATTTGAATACCAGTTGCATGCTTAGACATTTAAACAACATGCACTTGCAAGCGTGGACAGACTACAAAACCTCAGGTAGCACATGTGCACCTGCTCCGACTGAAGGTAGCCAGCAATGCTCCATCGCTTCCCCCACTGTAAGACCACCGCCACCATTAAGCACACCACCAGCACTAAATGTGGAGGTGTCATCGCAAGTCCAAAGCACTCAGGGAATCACAATGGTTTTGCAACACAACACTGACCAGGGCCATTACGTGTCCATCACTGCGCACTGGGTTAATGTGGTGGATGCAGGCTCCACTGGGGACAGTGGCAGTGGAACAGTGCTGCCTAGCCCACGGTATAGGAAACAGTTGGCTGTAGGCTTTCGCTCCTCCTCCATCAGCGAAAGCTCGTCGACAGAGCGCAGTCACACGAGCACTCCATCCGCAGCTGGCAGTGTTGCACACGAGGTGTCCCACTATTGAACAGCTAGTGGTAAGCGTCAGCAGGCTGTGTTAAAGATGATGTCTTTGGGCGACAACAGAAACACTGCGGAGGTACTGGCCGACTACTTGCAGCGACAAACAGAGTCATGGCTGGGCAGTTTACATCTTGAGGCAGGAAAGGTAGTCAGTGATAACGGCCGTAATTTTGTGGCAGCCATAGCCCATGCAAAACTCACACACATACCTTGCCTGGCTCACACCTTGAACCTGGTGGTGCAGTGCTTCCTAAATAATTATCTGGAGTTAACAGCCCTGCTCCATACGGTGCGAAGACTGTGCTCGCACATCCGTCGCTCTCCCGTACACTCCAGTCGTTTGCAGAAGCTGCAGCGATCACTCCACCTCCCCAAGCACCGCCTAATCATAGACGTTGCTACAAGATGGAACTCCACCATGCACATGGTTGAGAGGCTGTGCGAACAGAGGCAGGCTGTAATGCATTTGTGGGAGGATACATGGGCAGGCAGTTTGAGGCAGACATGGAGTTGTCGGTGTGCAGTGGTCAAAGCTGAAAGACCTCTGTAAAGTCCTTCAGTGTTTAGAGGAATGCACATGCCTGGTAAGCGCAGACGACGCCATCATAAGCATGAGCATCCCACTTATGCATCTGCTTATGCATAGTTTGACGCACATTAAGGATCAGGCGTCTGCAGAGGAGGAGGAGGGAAGCCTTGATGACAGTCAGCCATTGTCTGGTCAGGGAACTGTCCTGGACAAGGTGGAGGAAGAAGAGGAAGAGGAGGAGGAGGAGGAGGACGAGGGGGATGATTATTTTGCGCAGGAGGATGCTTATCAGGGGGCAAGAGAAAATGTTGGCATTCCAAGGTCAGGTACAGTGTTTGTGCGTGACTGTAGGGATGTGGATTTGCCAGAAAGTGCTCCTCCACCCACCACTGGCAGTGCATCATTGACACCTGGAACATTGGCTCACATGTGCGATTATGCCTTGCGGATCCTAAAAAAGGACCCCCGCATTTCCAAAATGATGAGAGATGACGACTACTGGCTGGCCAGCATCCTCGATCCATGCTACAGAGGCAAATTACACAACATCATGCCACAGCCACAGGAGAACCTAGAGATAATATTGGCTAACAAACAAGCAACTCTGGTAAACAGGTTGTTTGAGGCTTTCCCAGCACACAGTAGCGGTGCGGTTTCTCCCACGAGCCGTAGTGGGCACAATGGAAGAGGTGTTCATGGTGCACACAGCCGAAGTGGCGTTGGAGACAGAGGTTTAATGACCATGTTGTGGAATGATTTTTCAAGTACCGCTCACACGACTGCTAATACTGCATCGATTAAAAGTGACAGGAGACAGCAGATGTCAACTATGGTTACAAACTACTTCTCCTCCCATATCAATGTTCTCCCTCACAAGTCATTCCCTTTGACTATTGGGCCTCTAAACTGGACGCCTGGCCTGAATTGGCACAATATGCCTTACAGGATCTCGCTTGCCCTGCTGCTAGTGTGTTATCTGAAAGAGTCTTCAGTGCTGTTGGATCAATCCTAACAGAAAAAAGGACCCATCTCTCTACCCAAAATGTTGATGATCTAACCTTCATTAAAATGAACCACGCATGGATTGCCAAGGATTTTGTCCCACCTTCCCCTGATGACACGTAGGTTCCCAGAAAACTGCCTCGCTTTTGTCCTTCTCTTCCTTGGACTTGCCCAATTCCACCCTTTGCAGCAGCTGAATGTCCAGCCAACACATCAACATATGGCGCACCCGGGCAAGTGCCGTTTCTCTGAACAGGTGGATGGGCCCACAGATGGCTGATGGCACTGGCACAGGGCCCCTCATAGTACAATACAGTGTCTCTGATGGTGGGGGGCCCACTCACCGTCAGACACACCAGCGTACTATGAGGGGCCCTGTGCCAGTACCGTCGACCACGAGTGTGCCCCCCCTGCTTGGTCATGGCCACAGCACTTGCAAGTTGCAATACTTACCTCTCCCTGCTCCACCGCTGTGTAATCTGGGCAGTTAAATTCTTCATAGGGACGGCCACTAGAAATTTGGTGTATTGATCGATGATGGTTAAGATGTACAGTAGCTATGCCCTGTCCTGCTGGCCTCTACCTTCAGATGATCAATGGCTACCATTTGTAATGGACATCAACTTACAAGCGGATGCAGTGGTGCTTTATGATCACCTTTCACAGTTGTGATAGTCACAGACGTGTGACATTCCTGCCACCATTTTTCAATGTCTCGCCTACAGCCTGTGGCTTCTGTCTTTGGCACTCCAAAATGACCAGACACATCATGATAGGCAGTGAGGACCATGTGTACATCTCTTCCTGTGATCACAGTTAGATGGAGACGAGTAACGGTGATGTTTTCCGCGCTACTGTGATAAAGCAATCCTTTCTTCACAAAGAACCGTTTTCGCTGTCTCCACAGACACAGTAATTGAGGGTCTGCATCGCCTCTGCAACATCTACCGGGAGGTTTTCCCGTGATGACTAATTCCCAAATTTCTGATAACACTCGAATTTCCGTCTGTACTTGTATCCATGTAGTTTCCAGTAGTGGAGAGTCTGAACTGGCTTACTGAGATTGAAATATATATGAAGATTTAAAAGTACCACAACACTGTGTACTGTTGTACGCTTTGACTACTTTTCCCTTTTTTTACTTGTTAAATTCTGGTGTAATACATACTGAGCCTGTAAGTGTCTGTGTCTGACTCCGGAAGTATAGACGAAAATTTACAATTACCCCTAGACTGGATACACCTGGTATGTGCTGATACAGTACCTTTGTTGCAAATTTTGTATTACGGTATCATCCATAGTGAGTGAGCGTGTGTGAGCGTGTGTGGTTTACGCCTCCTATATATACGGTGAATCGGAGATACCAATTTTTACCCTATACTCGATACAGCTTGTATCTTGTTATACAGTACCTTTGTTCGACATTTAGTATTACGGTCAAATCCATACTGAGTAAGCATCTGAGACTGACTATGGGACTATGTTTACGGAGATTTCAATTGTACCCTATAATATATATACTTGCTATCTTGTTATCCAGTACTTTTTTTACAACATTTATTATTATGGTCAAACCCAGACTGAGTGAGCGTCTGAGGGTGACTCCGGAAATATATACCGAGATTTCAAATGTATCCAACACTGTATACAGGTGTACGCTTGTCTTACATTACCCATTTACAGCTTTTCATATTCTTGTGTACACCATACTGGGCCTGAGAGCGTTTGTGTCTGCCTCCTGAAATGTAAACGGAGATTCAGAATGTTTACACTATACTATATATACCTTGCATCAGGTGATAGTGTACCCTTTTTCACCTTTTTATTTTATTGGGTAATCCATACTGAGCCTGTGAGCGTTTGCGTATGACTCATGAAATATATACAGAGATTTACTGTTATCCCTAGACTGTATAGAGCTGTACGCTTCTGATACAGTGCCATATATCTGCTGGTATTTTGGGTCAATTTTCTAAAACATGAGGAAGTATGGTGGAAGAGGATGTGGACGTGGGCATGGGGGCCCACCTGGTACTGATGGTGGTGGTGGTGCATCTGCTGGTAGTGCCAAAAACACAATAGCAGCTAAGGCAGGAGGTGTTGAGCCTGTGTCATGGTGCAGCTCTGGAAGGCCTGTAAGGCTCCGTTTTATGGGAGTAGGTAGACTGCTTTTAAAGCCGGAGCATCAGGAACTGTTTTTGGCTTACATTGCTGAAACAGCTTCAAGCTCTATCGCCTCCTCTTCTTAAGTTTAAAAAAATGCAAGCACTGAGTCGTAAGTGCAGGCTTCTGGTCAGGAGCAACCACTTTCCTTGTGTCCTTCACCCACACCAAAAGTGAAGGATGCGACAGCACACACTTCAGATTACTCCATGGAGCTCTTTTCACATACCATGCCTGGGTTAATTAAAAATGGGGCCCATCATATACTGGAGCATTCAAAATGGGGGACATCTGACACTGGAGCATCATCCATGAGGCCCATCATATACTGGAGCATTCTAAATGGGGCAGATCAGACACTGGAGCAGCATCTATGGGGCCCATCATATACTGGAGCATTCCAAATGGGGGACATCAGACACTGGAGCAGCATTTACGGGGCCCATTATACACTGGAACATTAGAAATGGTGCACATTATATATGGAGCATTATTTGGACCCATAAGACACTGGGGCATCATCCATGGGGCTCATCATATACTGGAGCATTCTAAATGGGGCAGATCAGACACTGGAGCAGCATCTATGGGGCACATTATATACTGGAGCATTAGAAATGGGACCCATTATATATGGAGCATTATTTGGGCCCATAATACACTGGAGCATCGTCCATGGGGACCATCATATACTGTAGCATTATGTGGAGCTCATAATATACTGTATGGAACAATGTGACCAATTATTCTGTATGGAGAAATATATGGGGCTCATTATTCTGTATGGCGCACAATGTGGTGGCCAAAATACTGTATGGAGTAATATACTGTCCTTTTTTTGAGCTATTGTAGAATTTAAAATAGATCAGTCATGTAATGTAAGAAGTGAAGTATTTGTCATTGTACTATACCTATATTTCTGTGCCGTATCGGAGTATCATGAGTTGTGGTATGTGTTAAAGGGGCGCTCTTTGGCCCTGGGCACATGAAAATCTGGAGCCAGCCCTACCACCCCCACAACTTTATCCAAATAACCCCCAGTTTTCAGTGTGTAACTATTATTATAAAGTAAATTAAGGTTGACAGGCTTCAGTAATAAGAATTTATTTTTTTGGCATTGAAAAGGGCACTGTAGGTGTGTTTACTGTCCTCCACTCCCTGCCGATTTTGCTTTCCCATTGACTTGCATTAGGTTTCGTGTTTCAGTCGGCCTCCGACTTTTCCCTATAGTCGGCCGATTTCGTTCAACCCGACTTTTGAGAAAGTCGGGTTTCATGAAACCCGACTCGACCCTAAAAAAGGCAAAGTCGCTCATCTCTACTGGTAAGGATCGCTGGTGCGTCGCTACATGGTCACTAGTAAGCCGTCAAATAGGCAGATCTACTCAATGATGCAGCAGCGATCCGGCAATCCATATAACAACCTCAGCGGTCGTTGGTACCTTGTCATACAGCAGCTATTCTGATGACTCACGCCTGCTTCCCTGAGTTCTGCGTCACCAACGAGTTCGCTTGTCGGCCTCAAACACAGTGATGCATGCGGGCCAGCGGGACGCCAATGATCAAAAAATGGCCTGGGACATTCGAGCACGATCAGCGATATCCAGCGGGGGGGGCGGTCGCCACTATGTGTCACACATAGCGAGATCGCTGGCGAGGTCGCTGTTGCGTCACAAAATCGGTGACGTTTCAGCGATCTTGCTAACGATCTTGTTATGTGAGACGGGGCCTAAACACTGGGAGAACACACAGACTCCTTGCAGGTGTTGTCCTTGATGGGATTTGAAACCAAGACTCCAGCGCTGCAAGGCTGCAGTACTAACCACTGAGCCACCATTGCTTGAGTATCCACCAGGAGTGTTGACCATCGCTCTTACAATGCTGGTGGAGCATGGCTGGAATCCAATGGTTGGAGGAGTATGAGCAGGGAACACGTAGTGGTAGAAGTCCTTGGAAGTAACAATTGGAGTTATAGCAAAAATCTGGAAAGGAGTGGGAACAGCCTGTGTAAGACAGCTCCCTGGAGCTGGATACTAAAACTTGACCAACAGCTAGACATGATACTCAAGCAGTGAGTGAATGTTCCATTTGGCTTTAAGAAATACCAAACAGGAAACAAGAGGGCTTCCATGGGTTCAACATTGGCCATATTGGTAAAAGGCGATTGCAGAAGCACAACAGCAGCCTCCAGTGTTAAGGAGTGGAAATACAGCACAATTTAACAAAGTTAGTAATAGCAGCCACTAGCAGTCAAAGGACAAAAGAATCATGACAATAACCTTTCTAGTTGTCACGTCATTGCGACTATGCAAATCGCATACCTGCAGTCTCGCGATAATTGCTGGAACTGAGAAACGAAGCTAAATACTAACAGTGTCTAGATTACAGACAAACACAATTCAGAAAGCTGCAAGGGCTGACGAATATTTATTCAAGGGTAGACAATCTCTTTAAGTGAATGGAGACAAGTTGCGATACCCAATGCAGCCCACATTGAAATGTTGTGATCTTTCAAGAATAGAACAAAACTCTTTCTATTTCTTAAACTCTTTCTATACCTACACATCATGGTATTGTTTCTATTTCATTTCATTTTTTTTTTAATATTAATACTTAACACAATAACAAAGCTGAATGTTCTCTCCATCTGACAGCTCTTTCATATTATCACAGCTACGTTGCTCGTAATATATTAATTCTGTGGAGTGTTATTTTTTTCTAACAAGATTTCTGACATTTTGAACAATTTTAGCATATATCACAGCATGTGCATTACTTTTTTGTGCTTATCCTGATCTGTCAAGTTGTCAGACAAGCTTATCACCCGAGAATACAGCTAAACTACGAGAGTTTCCCCACAATGGGAGAAACCTGACATTTCATGTTCCCCACTGATTTTCCTTTTCATGTATGATTATCAATGTATTCCTGCTCACAAGTAAAGACCTGTAATCTTTCTCACAAAGTTTGAAGAAAGTTTATACTATGTATAATTGGTGTTAATTGTTATTGTATTTATTTGCAGCATTCTAACACAGGAGTCATATATAATAAATAAATAGAAATGTACACTTGGACTGTACATGTGGTGTACACTTTTTGTACATTGCATTTGTATAACTGCAAACTTGCTGTGACAACTTGCTAGTTCACTGCAGTCGAAGAATCGCCTTAGTGCCTTTATATACATTTCTGTCATATTTAACAGCAGGAGCAGCACTACATATAACGTATTTTTGCTGCTCAAATAACCAACACCAGGTTGGAACCAAAAAAAAAATTCTGTGTAAGTCAATGAGGTTAGTAGGAAGCCAATGTTATACATCATACTACACATTTGTCATAATATTGTGACTTGAATTTATTTAAACAGGTTATACTAACTAGAGATATTTTTGGCAAATTTGTATTTTGAAAACCCTTATCAATCCTGACAGTGACAAACTTTTAGTCCTCAATTTCCAGCAAAGAAATGGGTATACATATTTATTTTCTATAGTTTAAAGCGGTGGTCCTGCTGTCTTTATAAATTCTGTGCAAAATAGTTTAAGTGCTGAATGATTTTTCACCTATTTATATTCAATCTGTAATTGAAATGCTTCTATAATCCAGCGCCACATGCACTAACATGTTCACGCTACTGGTGTTTATTTCCTACTTTGTGATCATCTCATACTTGCCATATTGATTATTGCTTTGTCTCTCTCTCTCTCACGGCTCATTCAGACATTAGTTCTTTTGGTATGAGTTCATAGACTTATAGAATGTTAGAGTTGGAAGGGACCTCTAGGGTCATCGTGTCCAACCCCCTGCTCAATAGGGGATTCACTAAACCATCTCAGACAGATGTCTGTCCAACCTCTGCTTGAAGACTTCCATAGAAGGAGAACTCACCACCTCTCGTGGCAGTCTGCTCCATTCATTCATCACCCTCACAGTTAAATAGTTTTTTTCTAATATCTAATCTATATCTTCTCCCTTTCAAAAAAGTGTGTCTCTGCCTGGTTTCAAACCGGGGACCTTTCACATGTTAGGGAACATGATAACTACTACACTACAGAAACCTCCATGTGGGTTCTATCCACGCTTTTCAAAAATGGAACTCGTATCCATTATAGTCTATGGGGGTGTTCAGATGTCTATGTATTTTCGAGAACTGAGTGGTCTATGAGTCAGTGAAAAAAAGCATTCACAGACTGTTCGATAAGCCTTATAGAAACTTGCTAAAACCCTGAAAGGGTAGGGACTCGCTTGAAATCCCTTGCTGATTGGCTTTGTCTAAAGTCAGCTTTGCAGTTGTCAAACTGGCAAGAACTATCCACATTCCAAAAATCAGCATGGCCTAAAGTTGGTACCCAAAAATAGGGGCAGGTTCTTGGAGTTACTAGGTCACCCTCACGTCATCAATCAGGAGCCTCACATTTGGGTCAGTTTAAAGCATTGTAGGATCTGTTTGTTGTCAGGTGGTGCCCAGCCGCTGGATTTGGGCAGAGGGGGTTGGAGTATGTAGCAAAGCTGCGTATGCTAGATCACTTGATTAACCTGCATATAACCAGGCTAGCTGTTCTCCTTGGTCAGTCAGCTCAGGGAAGCTGATCGGACTGGATGTGTCTTGGAGTTCAAGAGAGTGCAGGACAGAATTCCTCTTTGGATAGAGTTTGCACTGGCCATGTGCAGAGAACCTGAGTATTAGTGGTTGCTATTGACAATAGATGTTTTGTTTGACTAAGCTGGGAATAACTCAGCCATGTACAAGCATCCATAGATTGTTCTGTTTATTTAGCTCATGGACAAGGCTAGGGATTTACTGTATGTTTATGAGTTTGTTTTTAGTGCTGTGCAACCTGTGAAAAAGCAATAAAAACTGCACATGTTTGTACCAAAGCTGTATTGCCTGTGTGAACGCTACATAAGGCCTAATGTCTAATGCCTACCTGAGAGAGAAAATCCGAACACTTCCTATCTCTAGTTTCCAGTTATCTGGCACCTTACTTTAGCTAACTCCAGCTTTTCTGTTACTGCCCAGAGCTAGTTTGATTCCTATTTCTGACTACCTTGACCTGTGTTCTGACTACTGTACTGGCTGACGATTCTGTTCCTGACCTATTGTTATCCACTTGGTTTTCTGGCCAGCAGCCACTCTGCAGACCCAATCCAAGGATCCTTGTGTAAGATCAGATCCCTATGTAAGGGTTTGGGTTAAGGCTAGGACAGTCCCTGGTACCTCTTAGACAGAGTGGCAAGCAGATAGGCTGTCCATGGAAGCCATATAAAAAAATGCGAGATTACCACGCACAGAACACTATGACTTGTTGGTACTGATTTCCTGGATAAAATGCTCCAGCAACCTACTTCTCGACATAGCTACACTGTTGTAACTCTATATTCTTCTTATAGATTATTTACATTTACAAGGTTCTTTCCTGTGAATAATAGTGCTGGCAACTAAGGCTGGTTTCACATTAGCGCTTTTTAAGCGCACGCACGGCCCGGGGGTAGCTCCGCCCCCGAGCCGGCCCTCTGCCCGGCGTGCCCGCCCCTTGCTTGTAGCGCCGCCTCCTAGCGCACAGCGGCGCCTGCGATCGGCGCACCCTATCTTTAGCATAGGGTGCGCAGATCGTGCGCAGGCCGTGCGCTAGTTGCGCTTTGACCTGCGCTGCGCACTTTTGACGGTGCGCCATGCGCGCCAAAATCAAACTTTTCGGATTTTGGCGCGCACGGCGCACCGTTAAAAGTGCGCAGCGCAGGTCAAAGCGCAACTAGCGCACGGCCTGGGCACGATCTGCGCACCCTATGCTAAAGATAGGGTGCGCCGATCGCAGGCGCCGCTGTGCGCTAGGAGGCGGCGCTACAAGCAAGGGGCGGGCACGCCGGGCAGAGAGCCGGCTCGGGGGCGGAGCTACCCCCGGCCGTGCGTGCGCTTAAAAAGCGCTAATGTGAAACCACCCTAATGTAACATTTCCCCCACCTAATTTGCAAAAAGCAAAAAATTAAGTAGAAAATACACAGGGCTCCTATTTTTCTGCTCCACTTATTTGAAGAGGAATCTTGAGTTAACAGAATTGACTCTATTGGGAAAAGACACCCTTGTCTCTGAGGGGAAAAGCTTTTTCCTGATCACTGAAATGTTGCTATCTTAAGGCCATGTCTCGATTGGTATAATAGGCTTGATATCTCCCGGGAGCAGATTTTCTGCTAAAACACTTCTCTGCAGTACCTTTAAAACTAAGTTTATCCTCCTAATGGGAATGAGTACACAGCAGAAGGTAGTAATCATTACAGTGTGAAAGCAGAAGGCAACACCTCTGAGGCAAAATTCTCTAAATGAACTGAACTCTTAAAAAGCAAAATAGTTGCAGGCTAAGGGAATTTGCTGTACCAGTGCTGTGGTCATACATCAACCTTGACTGGCAGAGGCAGACAAGCATTATTCAACAACTATAGCGAGCCATTCTATTGCCAAAGCGGAGATTCAAGATGGATTTTATTGCTGCAGTTGTAATTTCACACGCTGGACTCGAAAACAAATTTATAATGCAATGCTTTTTCCCCTTGTATTTTTTTAAAAAAAACTCTTCGGTATTGCACCATGCGTGCTTGTTATTTTTATGCTGTAATGACATATTGCGTTAAAAAAGTAGGTTAATATTTGATAAAGTTACTATATTATTTTAGGATGATATATTATATGCTACCTGTTAAAAGGATAGGGAGGACATTTACTAATCCTAACTTTTAGAGAGTGAAAATGTTTACTAGACAGTCTTAAAGTTTGCCACATGCATCAAGGTGTCTCATGCAATTAAATAAATTTGGAGAAAAATTTAGACTGTCCAGCACAGATGACCGAAGCTCCCAAAAATCGTTTTCTGCAGATTCGCTCCAATTGGCTGGCAGATTCGATTATGTCTGAAAGAAATCTGCACTGAAAAGTCATTTATATGCTCTGAGTTCTCTGGACTTCAAAGTGTAATAAACAGATTGTTTGGATATGAATTAAAAAAAAGATATTCACCTTTTCTCGGCCCACAGCTCACCTGTACTGCCGCCTCAGTTCCCTGTCCTCAATTCACTTCAGTTTGGTATTTGGGACCGCAAGTATGTTATTTGAATACATGTGGTAACATAACAACTTGACATGCACGGACACATCTAGTCGAAATGTGGTTTGAAATATGCAAATTGCATACTTGTGGTCACATGACTGTCCACTACATGCGCCAACACTGGAAAATCCTCACAGCATGCAGTGCGCACAATGTTAAAAATTAACAAATCTGCAGTCACAGAAGGTCGGACAACCCCTTTAATCCTTTACCAGTACTTATTCATTGTGCGAATTGGAATCTGAAAAAAATAAGATTCTGACAAATCCAAATTTTTTCTGAAATTTGTGTAGGGTCGGACAGGTTCGCAGGATGCAGTGACGAGACACTAGACGAATGGTGGTTTTCGAAATCACGTTTATATAACTCTAGCCGATGGGCTAGGCTGAACAAAACAAGGATAAAGAAACAACATCAACAGTTCACGCAGGGACTCAACAAACTTAACCAAATATAGCTTCACTTAGCCTTCCAGGGACTGCGGGGTTCAGTAGCGTGGCCGCGTTGAGGTCGCTGAGGCGGCTGTCCTGAGGAAAGTGACGTCGGTGGGGGCAACAGGCCCTGAAGAAAATAATACCGTTGGGGCGCAACAAGCCCTGAAGAAAACGAGGACGTTGGGGCGCAACAGGCCCTGAAGGAAACGGGGACGTTGGGGCACAACAGGCCCTGAAGGAAACGGGGACGTTGGGGCGCAACAGGCCCTGAAGGTAACGCTGCCGCTGGGGCGCAACAGGCCCTGAAGGAAACACTGCCGCTGGGGCGCAACAGGCCCTGAAGGAAACGGGGACGTTGGGGCGCAACAGGCCCTGTAGGTAACGCTGCCGCTGGGGTGCAACAGGCCCTGAAGGAAACGCTGCCGCTGGGGCGCAACAGGCCCTGAAGAAAACGCTGCCGCTGGGGCGCAACAGGCCCTGAAGAAAACACTGCCGCTGGGGAGCAACAGGCCCTGAAGAAAACAATGCCGTTGGGGCTCAACGGGCCCTGAAGTAAATGATGGAGGTGGCACGCGGTGATGACGCAGTTCTCCAGAAAGGCCTGTAGCCGTCCTTTACCAAGGAGTCTCTTCCTAAGCCAGGGTAGCGAGCCTTTTATCCCGCCTGTGACAATGTGGCGTATCTTGAGGCCGATGATGGCCGGGTCGGCGTGATGGGGGAACGCTGGGGGGAAGGGCCCAGGTCTCTGAGGCCTGGTTACCGGTACTCACGGCCACAACCGGAGGTATAGTTCCTCTCCCTTCAAGGCGGGGGTTAGCGGGGATAATTCTCTCAGAACGGGAGCGGGGAGCAGTCTCTGGACACAGTCTCTCACGTCTCTCTTGTCGGTAAATTGGTCGCTTTCTCCTCGCAGGCTCCTCTCGGTGCCCCTGCAAGTCACCCTGCATCTTGCCTTGACTCCCTCTCTTCCCCAACTGCCACTTCAGCGCGTCCCCTGCTCCTTTTACCCTAGCCCCTCCCCCTGTTGCCCTGACAACCTCAGTCGCATGTCTCCCTTTGTAATTCCCCTGTTGTGCTTCCTTCAATAACTCTGATGGCGGTCCCCTTGGTTCCGGCCCAAACACTATATGGGGGTCCTCCTCCCCACATTCCTCCACCCTGTAAGCTCGCCAGTCCTCGAGCGAGGGAGTTAGTCTATTAAGATTGGCCTGTAAAGGTGTTAATATTCGTTGCCATACTAACTGATCTTGTTCATACCGTTCGGGGGGTTTGCCGGCTGTTGACCGCTCGGAGCGTCTAAGTTTGACTGGGGTGGAATCTTCTGGGGTGGTGGACGTCGGTGGGCTGCATGGTGCTGGTGCGTCAATTGTGTCAACTGGCTCATTATTGGGTGGAGGGCCCTTGGGAACTGGAGGGAAATCCTCGTCTTCCGAGTCCCAGCATATGGACTCCGGTTCGGATGTCTTCGGGACAGGTTCCAGTTGCTTCGGGTCAGTGGAAATACACGGGCGCAACATATTACGATGCACAATGCGGGTGGGCAGTGTTTCATCCTGCTCGGGCCGTATTTCGTACACAGGTCCTTCTGGATGGATACGGCGTAGTACCCGATAAGGACTCTCTTCCCAACGTGACTCCAGTTTATTCTGGGGGCGGTGATCTAGTACAAGCACAAGGTCCCCGCTTTGGAGATGGGGAGGGGAGGTTGTATTCTTCCCTGGGTGTTCCCAGTCTTGAAGTTTGGTATGTACAATTCGGTGAAGAGTTTGCAGCCTGTGGCGATGATTTCGGACCCAAGATGACACGCCGGTCCAGGGCCGAGGCTCTTCGGGGTCCAACTCTAGCTCCGTGATCCCTTTACCTTCTCGTCCGAACAGCAAGAGATAAGGAGTATAGCCCGTAACTCGATGTACCCGATTATTATAAACCCATACTAATGCAGAAACATATTCAGGCCAACGAGATTTCTTGTCACTCTCCAGAGTGCGTAGCATTTGAATCAATGTCCGATTAAATCGCTCACAAGCCCCATTCCCTTGTGGGTGATATGGTGTGGTCTGGGATTTATCAATCCCATAAAGATGATGTAGTTCCTCCATAACTTTCCCCAAAAAACATGCTCCCTGGTCGGAATGTATACGTTGAGGATAGCCGTACACTTGTATAAAGTTTCTGCAAATTGCGGAGGCGGCTGACTCCGCGGTCTGGTCTCAAGTAGGGGTGACCACAGCGAACTTGGTGAAATGATCCACCATGACGAGGCAGTGTTCGTATCCCTGGAATGCGGGCCCAATGTGTAGATAATCCACTGTCAGGAGCTCAAAGGGTGCTGAAGTCACAATCGTCTGTGTTGCGGCCCTCTGAGCAGGCGGTTTGGCCAATTCACATAAGCGGCAGGTACGGCAAACTTCTTCCACAACAGCCGACAAGCGTGGGTGATAAACTTTCTGTTGTAACCATTGCAAAGTCTTTTTGACTCCAAAGTGGGCCCCTTTTTCGTGAGCCTCTTGAGCCAGCTCGTGTAGTTGAGCTCCGGGTGTAACCACCTGCCAAACAGTCGTTGAGGTTGTTTGCGAAGTGATTTTACGGTACAGTAGTCCCTTTTGGATAATCTGTCTCTCCCATTGTCGCAGCATCAGCGACAGGTCTTGGGTCAAAGTTTGTCGTTGAGTATCAGTGGGTAATAGACCAGCGGCGACCCATGTCCGGAGAAGTCCAACTTCTTCATCTTCTTGTTGCTGTTGTATCCACTTATCCCGAGATTGTTCCAGGATGCCCCTGTGGACCTCTGGGGAAGATACTTTTGCATCAACATTGGTGAGCACGGCAGCGGTAAGAGCGAACAGTATTTCCAGTGTAGGGTCGGACAGGTTCGCAGGATGCAGTGACGAGACACTAGACGAATGGTGGTTTTCGAAATCACGTTTATATAACTCTAGCCGATGGGCTAGGCTGAACAAAACAAGGATAAAGAAACAACATCAACAGTCCACGCAGGGACTCAACAAACTTAACCAAATATAGCTTCACTTAGCCTTCCAGGGACTGCGGGGTTCAGTAGCATGGCCGCGTTGAGGTCACTGAGGCGGCTGTCCTGAGGAAAGTGACGTCGGTGGGGGCAACAGGCCCTGAAGAAAATAATACCGTTGGGGCGCAACAAGCCCTGAAGAAAACGAGGACGTTGGGGCGCAACAGGCCCTGAAGGAAACGGGGACGTTGGGGCACAACAGGCCCTGAAGGAAACGGGGACGTTGGGGCGCAACAGGCCCTGAAGGTAACGCTGCCGCTGGGGCGCAACAGGCCCTGAAGGAAACACTGCCGCTGGGGCGCAACAGGCCCTGAAGGAAACGGGGACGTTGGGGCGCAACAGGCCCTGTAGGTAATGCTGCCGCTGGGGCGCAACAGGCCCTGAAGGAAACGCTGCCGCTGGGGCGCAACAGGCCCTAAAGAAAATGCTGCCGCTGGGGCGCAACAGGCCCTGAAGAAAACACTGCCGCTGGGGCGCAACAGGCCCTGAAGAAAACAATGCCGTTGGGGCTCAACGGGCCCTGAAGTAAATGATGGAGGTGGCGCGCGGTGATGACGCAGTTCCCCAGAAAGGCCTGTAGCCGTCCTTTACCAAGGAGTCTCTTCCTAAGCCAGGGTAGCGAGCCTTTTATCCCGCCTGTGACAATGTGGCGTATCTTGAGGCCGATGATGGCCGGGTCGGCGTGATGGGGGAACGCTGGGGGGAAGGGCCCAGGTCTCTGAGGCCTGGTTACCGGTACTCACGGCCACAACCGGAGGTATAGTTCCTCTCCCTTCAAGGCGGGGGTTAGCGGGGATAATTCTCTCAGAACGGGAGCGGGGAGCAGTCTCTGGGCACAGTCTCTCACGTCTCTCTTGTCGGTAAATCGGTCGCTTTCTCCTCACAGGCTCCTCTCGGTGCCCCTGCAAGTCACCCTGTGTCTTGCCTTCACTCCCTCTCTTCCCCAACTGCCACTTCAGCGCGTCCCCTGCTCCTTTTACCCTAGCCCCTCCCCCTGTTGCCCTGACAACCTCAGTCGCATGTCTCCCTTTGTAATTCCCCTGTTGTGCTTCCTTCAATAACTCTGATGGCGGTCCCCTTGGTTCCGGCCCAAACACTATATGGGGGTCCTCCTCCCCACATTTGTAACAAATTTAATTAATTAAGAATCAATTTGCTTTTATATACTATCTAGTTAACGTTTATTAGATGATTTTGCTACTTTGTGTTTTTGTAATGTGTTACTTTAGTCTAAAAGCTACTTCAAATGGTATAAATTCAGCAAAATTTTGGTAAAAAGAATTACAATTTAGGCCACACCTATTTCCCTGTCCAATCTGTAGAAAATTTTGCCTTTAACAGTACATGTCAAAACCAAAATAAATGTAGTGCAATGCATTAAATACATATTTTTGGCACAAATTAATCCAAATTAATTCTATTGCATTTAACATAGCCTCATCATCATCTTGCAGCACGGTGGCTCAGTGGTTCGAATCCTACCAAGGACAACATCTGCAAGGAGTTTGTATGTTCTCCCCGTGTTTGCGTGGGTTTCCTCCGGGCACTCCGGTTTCCTCCCACACTCCAAAAACATACTGATAGGGAATTTAGATTGTGAGCCCCATCGGGGACAGTGATGAAAATGTGTGCAAACTGTGAAGCGCTGCGGAATATGTTAGCGCTATATAAAAATAAAGATTATTATTATTATATTATCTTTACGTATGTCCTATAAGCCACACATTTAAACTTATACAAGTATACTCTACTATTAGACAGAATGGATAAACTTTTTTAGCAGTCCATACAGTATATTAAATAGGTTATCCGGGACTACTTATTTTTCTTATCTACCTGCCTGTTCTGCCTGGTGTTGATCTCTGCCGGCTCAGAGCAAACATGGACCGCTCCTGCCAGTGATTCTATTAATTTATTTTTCCTCAAATCAACAGAAAAGCAGCTTCTCTTCCATTCTGCTCTGCTGGTTGGGTGTGACTATGGATGTCATGCAGATTAACAGACAGACAGCTCCCCACTGCCTTGCTGCTGGGAGCCAGCTGTCAATCAACATGACGCCAACAGTCAACCCCCCTTGGAAGAGGTAGAACTGCTCTGTTACCTGCCTGTCAATTCTCAGCCCCATAAGAAAAAAATAAAGTTGTCTGGATAACCCCTTAAATGTTCACCAATTCCTTTGAATAGAAGCAGTGTAAGCAGTACCAAGGAACAGTACTTCCTAAAGTGTAGTGCTGAAGAACAGGCCACTGCAGGAATAATGCTTAAAAAAGCAAAATTTCTCTTGCCAAAAGCAGTTGTTTGTTCGAAAATTGAAAAATCAAACTAATGGTGTTCAACTGATCATCAAGCTGTCTTAAAGTAAAAAAGTGATTCTGGTTTTGAGTCAAATCAATATTTATTTTAGTTAAACAGATATTACAAATTATGTAACATGTCCTTTCCAACCGACCAAAGAGTCTCATCTCCAAACAGTTCCTACAGCAAGGACATAGCTAGTGTAGTGCAAAGAGCTATATGCCCCAAGTGCAGAGTGCCCAGGGAGGTGGCAAAAAGTCATATTTCCTTGGTCGGGATATTCATTTAAAGGATTTGGTCATTGAACTGAATCTTTGCCGTGGGTTGAAGTAGGTTCAACGATAGAACCAAAGATTGTGATGTACCCGCATATAAAATGGTGTATAGCTGGAGTAGGAAATTAGAGTTATTATCATTCATACATTTATGGTTTTTCCACAGGAAATATACAGTACAGTAGAAGTAGGTT
This sequence comes from Dendrobates tinctorius, assembly GCF_039654945.1. Classification (NCBI taxonomy): domain Eukaryota; kingdom Metazoa; phylum Chordata; class Amphibia; order Anura; family Dendrobatidae; genus Dendrobates; species Dendrobates tinctorius. The sequence goes on from NW_027361872.1 coordinate 9,723,196, forward strand.
CCACTAATGGGCTGTAATGCATGCTCCTACCCATGGAGAAGTTGTTTAAATTCCCTTTCATCTATACGAAAATCTGCATGAGAATTTTGAGCACCATCTCTGATAGCATAAAGTGGTCCTGTTATAAAAATAGATGCAAGTCTCAATGGTGGCTCCTTCATTTATTATTCATTTATGACATATCCATTTCTGGAGATGAGACAAGTCCAGCTCTGTCCCCAGCTGGCTGTTCCCGGCATTGCTGCAAGTAAATTATATGTTTCTCCATTGTGTGTACATGAGGAGAAACCTGTCAATTACTAGCACTAGGAACAGCAAGCCTGATATTTAACCCCTTTCCAACCAGGCAATTTTTTATTTGGAAAGGGAAAATGTATACGGAAATGCAAAAATGGCAGCTCCAACACGCGTTTCGTGTTGGCTTCCTTGGGATACTATAGGTAAGATGCTTTTTCTTCTGTTTGTGTATGCTTTGCTCAGTTTCACAATATTTTGATGGATTATTTTAGCCCGGTGAGCTTTGACCACTATTGTTGTGACTGTTTATTTTCCTTCACATCACGGCACACTAATTTATCTCATTATTGGAGAATTTTTCTATCAATATTTGGCTTTTCTTTATACTGGACTAATGCTATCTGACATTGTACTTATCTGTCTATATGTCACCCATATACAAATACCAGGTGTTATTTATGTCAATTGTTATTAGTGCACCTTGATTCCCATGCCTGGCATTTTTCTTGTGGATATGTACTTTTTGTTACACTGTGCACCATTGCCTTTATTCTTTGTATATTTATCATACCTAGTGCTACTTCATTATTTTAAGTCAGTTCCCTAAAAAATAAAAAAAAAATAAAAAAAATTTGAAAAAAACAGTGTTGAATTACTTTTCCACTGCCTCTTCAACCTATGCCACCCCGTCAATCCATCTTCCTTTACTTGGACCTATGCCCGTGATTTTTGATTGCAAGCTTGAGTTTTGTTAATTGTAGACTGTTTTATGTCAGTTGCATTCAAAAAATCCCCCAAAAATGAAAACATTTAAAAATGTAAAAAAATACAGAAAAACAAAAAACAGTGTTGATTACTCCTCCATTGCCCCTCAACTTATACCCCTAAGTCAATCTCTTCCTCCAGTTGAGCCTACACCACATGTTTCTAGATTGCTAGTTTGAGTTTTGTTAAGTGTAGGCTGTTTTAAGTCAGTTCCATAAAAAAAGTAATAATAAAAAAACTGCAAAAAATAAATACAAGCAATACAAAAAAAATTTAAAAAACAGTGTTGAATTACTCTTCCATTGCCTTTTCAATCTTTATTGCCACATTAATCTCTTCCTCCAATTGGATTCATGCCTCCTGGTTCTAGATTGCTAGTTTGAGTTTTGTTAATTGTAGGCTGTTTTAAGTAAGTTCCATAAAACAAACACAGGAAACAAAAAATGCAAAAAAAAAATACAAATAGGAAAAAAGTTGGATTAAAGGCCCCTTTACATTTAGCGATGCACCAGCGATCCTGACCACGAGACGACCCGGTCAGGATTGCTGGTGCATCGCTAAATGGTTGCTAGTGAGCTGCCACACAGGCAGATCTCACCAGCGATGTAGCGATGCTCGGCGGTCGTACTTACCTTTCAGATGAAGCGATGACCGCCGTCTGCCGCCCGCGTCCATAGCTCGCTCGTCGGTACCAGCAGGAAGCCGACGATGAGAAATGGACGTGGATGATCTCGCGCGATCAGCGATAGCCAGCGGGGAGTCGGTCGGAGGTAAGTATCACATGTAGCGATATCGCTAGCGATATCACTGCTGCGTCACAAAATCGGTGACGCTTTAGTGATATTGCTAGCGATATCGCTATGTGTAAAGCCCCCTTAAGCCTCCATTGCCTCTTCAACATATACTGCCACGTCAATCTCTTCCTCCAATTGGACCTACGCCTCCTGGTTCTAGACTGCTAGTTTGAATTTTACTAATTGTAGGCTGTTTTTAGTCAGTTTAATTTAAAAAAATGAAGAAAAAAAGCACTGCAAAAAACAAATAAACTGTGTTGAATTACTCTTCCCTTGCCATCTATATCACCCAAGTCCACATCTTCCTCCACTTGGTCCTATGTCTCCTTGTTCTAGATTACTAGTTTTATTTTTGTTATTTCCATGTTGTTTTAAGTCAGTTCCATAAATTAAAAAAATAAATAAAAAACAGACATACCTGACCTCCCAAAAAAAACAAAAAAAATTGGATTTTTTCTCCCTTGCTTCTTCCATCTATACTATTACTGACACGTCCACCTCTTCTTCCACTTGGACCTGTTCCTCCTGATTCAATATTATTATTTTTATTTCTGCTCTACTTAGCATTGGGACAGGATGCAGCTGTAATGAGTTACAGTATTAAGTTTTGCGTGTACACAGTTTTACAAAAACACTCTCTATGTGTACTCTGCACCCGAGTTTGTGATAGTATTGTGCATACCCAAAAGTTTTTATAATTGGCAACCATGTTAGAGGGAGTGATGTGCATCTAAACAAATTTTTCTACTGTTATGCAACCATGTATATGATATCACTGTGCCAAAAGCTGCTGTGTGTACTCTGTAACAATGTCTGTGATATTACTGTCCCAAAAGCCCCTGTGTGTTACTCTGCGACCCATATCTGTGGGATTACTGTGCCAAAAGCTGCTGTGTGTACTCTGCAGACGTATCTGTACTAGCAGTGTGCATAAAAAATAATTCTACTCAGCAGCTGTCTCTTTTGCAATTTGTAGACCAAACAAATATTTTTTCTGGACCACTGTGTCTTTTCTAGTAGTGTGGCAAATAAATCTCAGCAGCTGGCCAAGCAAATAATTTTACTGTACCGCTGTATCTATGCGAGTAGTGTGTGTAAACATTATTGTACTCTGCAGTTTTTTTTTCTAGTAGTGTGGGTAAAAATTATTGTCCTCTGCAGTGTTTTTTACAAGTAGTGTGTGCAAAAGTTATTATACTCTACAGCAATTTTTTTTCGAGTAGTGAATCTAAAAATAAAATTTCTACTCTGCAGCATTATTTTGTGAGTAGTGTGTGTAAAAAATTATTGTACTCTACAGCGATTTTTTTGGGATTAGTGTGTGTTAAAAAATGTTCTACTCTCCAGCTATCTTTTTCTGAGTAGTGTGTATAAAAAATTTTTTTGCTCTGCAGCCATCTTTCTCCTATTTGTGGGCCAAAAAGACTGTTTCTACTGTGCCAAAATTCTCTATTTGTACTTTACCAAAAAGCCTCTGGGATTACTATGTCAAAATGCCTTTGTGTGTAATGTGCCAAAAAGCCTCTATTTCTACTTGACCAAAAAGTGTCTGGGAGTACTGTGCCAAAAAAGCCTCTGTGTGTACTGTGTCAAAAAGCCTCTATTTCTTCTTCACCAAAAAGCCTTTGGAAGTACTCCTGCTTTTGCTGTTATCAGTAGTAGCAGGTGTAGACTGATGGGATTAGTACTCACATTAGCTGACTCCTCTGTAACCATCGGTCACAGCTGTCAGATGACAGCGGGGGAAACATCCCATGTCCAGGGTTTCAAACCCAAACAGTAACACAGATGTCCTGGAGAAGTTTAGTGTTCGGGTTAACTCATCACTAGTCATATCAAAGAAAGGCCTCCTTGCCATGGTTGATGGGCACTGGTAATTAGCGAGCGTGCTTGGATGACGTCTTATACGCCGTCTTATGCTCTGGTGTTATCCGAACATCTAATAGTGCTCATATATTATGTTAGAGTCACTGCAGCTGCATGATTTGTGGCTGTTAGACAGAATTATTACATGCAGGGATTGCCTGTTTATTAGGAAATCTTCCCATGTGCTGAGGCTGTCAAAAAAACATGCCCAAATCATGCAGCCACATGGACTCAAACATAATATACAAGCACTGCCAGATGCTTGGATAACACCCGAGCATGCTCTGATAACACGTTATCTGAGCATGCTTGGAGAAGATGTTATCCAAGCACATTCACTCATCACTAATGGGCACACATGAATTGGCCAATTTATGCGCCACTAAGTACCTTTATTTTTATAAGTATATTCCATATATCAGTAATGCAGTTACCATTTCACACATTCAGTGTTTGCATACATCTTAGCACTTACAGAGTGCTGCTGTATAATATAATGTTCTTTGCAAATGATTTAGATTCTCCCAGAAATTGATTCACAGCTACACTACTCATTACTGCGGTATAATATTTTGCATACTGCTGTTGCTTATGTCTACGTGTTACAGAGAAAGAAGAGCAGGTATACATCGCAGCTGCTTGTCTTCAATCACTCGTTCAGAAAAAGCTTAGAGATGGAGCCTACAAAATGGGAATACTGGTGAAAGATACAGGAAACAAGTCATGTTGCAAATTATAATGGTATTATTCCTCATGTACATACATGACAGGTTACTTTGAAAAATTACAAAATTTGCAGCATATACATGCATTTTTTGGCCTTTCTTTGGTAGAATATACAGAAAACTATATGCCATTTATATATTTATGCACAATACGAATGCATATGCAATATATGTATGCAAGTTTAATATATAATGTTTATACATGAGCATAGGTAAAATATGTGGTGTATACTGTATGTTGATCATGACTAAGGGTGCGAAGTCACCAGAAACGCGTTGAGAACGCAAGCCTTGTTTTTCTATGCTGGTCTTTTAACCTCACCTTTGAAGTGACTAAGTGAATAAAAGGATTGATGTATTCACTACATCATGGAGCTGGACATTCCTTTCTTCATTGTTTTAAATCAAGCGCTTTGACACAGCGGTCTCGTGCTCCGACGTCAGGATGCTGTCTCTGGTGAGCTGGATCTTTTCATTTATTTTAGTATACTGTGTGTGCCTATTGTGAATATGCATATGTATGTGCATTGTTCTTTTAGGTTGGAGCATGTACAGTGGGGCAAAAAAGTATTTAGTCAGTCAGCAATAGTGCAAGTTCCACCACTTAAAAAGATGAGAGGCGTCTGTAATTTACATCATAGGTAGACCTCAACTATGGGAGACAAACTGAGAAAAAAAATCCAGAAAATCACATTGTCTGTTTTTTTTTTCATTTTATTTGCATATTATGGTGGAAAATAAGCATTTGGTCAGAAACAAAATTTCATCTCAATACTTTGTGATATATCCTTTGTTGGCAATGACAGAGGTCAAACGTTTTCTGTAAGTCTTCACAAGGTTGCCACACACTGTTGTTGGTATGTTGGCCCATTCCTCCATGCAGATCTCCTCTAGAGCAGTGATGTTTTTGGCTTTTCGCTTGGCAACACGGACTTTCAACTCCCTCCAAAGGTTTTCTATAGGGTTGAGATCTGGAGACTGGCTAGGCCACTCCAGGACCTTGAAATGCTTCTTACGAAGCCACTCCTTCATTGCCCTGGCGGTGTGCTTTGGATCATTGTCATGTTGAAAGACCCAGCCACGTTTCATCTTCAATGCCCTTGCTGATGGAAGGAGGTTTGCACTCAAAATCTCACGATATATGGCCCCATTCATTCTTTCATGTACCCGGATCAGTCGTCCTGGCCCCTTTGCAGAGAAACAGCCCCAAAGCATGATGTTTCCACCACCATGTTTTACAGTAGGTATGGTGTTTGATGGATGCAACTCAGTATTCTTTTTCCTCCAAACACGACAAGTTGTGTTTCTACCAAACAGTTCCAGTTTGGTTTCATCAGACCATAGGACATTCTCCCAAAACTCCTCTGGATCATCCAAATGCTCTCTAGAAAACTTCAGACGGGCCCGGACATGTACAGGCTTAAGCAGTGGGACACGTCTGGCACTGCAGGATCTGAGTCCATGGTGGCGTAGTGTGTTACTTATGGTAGGCCTTGTTACATTGATCCCAGCTCTCTGCAGTTCATTCACTAGGTCCCCCCGCATGGTTCTGGGATTTTTGCTCACCATTCTTGTGATCATTCTGACCCCACGGGGTGGGATTTTGCGTGGAGCACCAGATCGAGGGAGATTATCAGTGGTCTTGTATGTCTTCCATTTTCTAATTATTGCTCCCACAGTTGATTTCTTCACTCCAAGCTGGTTGGCTATTGCAGATTCAGTCTTCCCAGCCTGGTGCAGGGCTACAATTTTGTTTCTGGTGTCCTTTGACAGCTCTTTGGTCTTCACCATAGTGGAGTTTGGAGTCAGACTGTTTGAGGGTGTGAACAGGTGTCTTTTTATACTGATAACAAGTTTAAACAGGTGCCATTACTACAGGTAATGAGTGGAGGAAAGAGGAGACTCTTAAAGAAGAAGTTACAGGTCTGTGAGAGCCAGAAATCTTGATTGCTTGTTTCTGACCAAATACTTATTTTCCACCATAATATGCAAATAAAATGAAAAAAAAACAGACAATGTGATTTTCTGGATTTTTTTTTCTCAGTTTGTCTCCCATAGTTGAGGTCTACCTATGATGTAAATTACAGACTCCTCTCATCTTTTTAAGTGGTGGAACTTGCACTATTGCTGACTGACTAAATACTTTTTTGCCCCACTGTATATACACCAATATGGCATGACGGAGGGTAATGGGGAGCAGACACAAGTATGGCACAGATGCCCTGCGTTGCCAATATCTGCTCCTGTAAAAATAATAATTATTTGTTGCGAACCGTGAACTGAACAAGCTTAGCTAAGAACGTTGGCTGTCAATGCAGTCGAAAATCATAAGACTCATACTGATACTGTAATAATTTCCTGCCAATGATACACTCAGCTTTGCTACATTTGTATCCTCATGCTTTCCTTATTTTATTATTTTTCCACACTTGTTTCCTCCTAGGTATTATTTTTCTTTGTTAGTTTATAACTCCTGGATTACATACTGGGAAATAAAATCAGCCATCGCATCGCACCTGTTCGGTGCCTGCTGGCCTGCCTGTTACCCACATAAAATGTTAATCAAAGATACTGCTGCACACCTCGCCGGAGTCAGGAAAACACCTGTGAAAACTACCGTATATGTATTGTTCCAGCTAAACACATCACATGCTGATGATTTACTGATAGCAGAAAAAAACTTTAGCTTTATGAAAACAGCTGACTAGAACTTGTTACCGTAAAAATATTATGCAAATTATGAGGCATATGTGAAAAATTCTTGTTACTAATTGGCAGTCACTGAAACCTAATTTTAAGGGTGCATGTAAAATTCGCTGAGTTTCACTTAAACTTATATATCATTTTAAAAAAATATATACATTTAATGTTCAGGATTACAAATAAGTCTGTTTTTTTCCTTGAAATAGATTCACTATTTTCTGTAAGGGCTTTACTACAGATGTATGACCATGTGTATACAGTAAGCCCTAATACTGTATACTGTAGAACGTGGCTGGGCAATTCATTTTCCAGTGGAGCCACAAGAGAGACCATGACTGTTGTGGAGGTTCAAATCAATAGCCTGAAATTAACTCTGCTCAATATTAATGTTAACATAATAATTATAATTAATAATATTAAAATTATCACTTAATATTGATCAGAAATAAGTATGTTGAAATCCCCTGTATACTTTATGAACCCGTATGCAGCCCCTATATACAGTATGAGCCCACACACTGCCCCCTATAAAGAGTATGAGCCTCCACATAGCCTCTTATATACAGTAGGCGCCTCCACATAGCCTCACTATATTCAATATGAGCCCTCTATTAGCCTCACTATATACAATGTGATCCCCACATAGCCTCTGATATACAGCATGTGCCCCACATAGACTTGGCTATAGAGCATGTGCCCCACATAGCCTCTGATATACAGCGTAGCATCTATATATACAGTGTGAGCCCCACATAGCCTCCATATATACAGTGTAAGCCCCACTAAGCCTCCATAATAATAATAATAATCTTTATTTTTATATAGCGCTAACATATTCCACAGCGCTTTACACATAGCCCCACATAGCCTCCATATACCCATTGTGAGACCCACATGGCCTCCATATATACAGTTTGAGCCTCACATAGTTTCCTATATGAAGTGGGAGCCCCACATAGTCTCCATATATACAGTGCTAGCTCCATATATCCATATAGCCTCCATATATACAGTGTGAGCCCTAGATAGCCTTCATATATACAGTGTGAGCCCCGCATAGCCTTCATATATACAGTGTGAGCCCCACCAACTTTGTCCACCTTTCCTAGTAACACACCCTGTCATTACACCTTCTTTTAGATGGGGTTTAAATAAACCTCATTCTCTTTCAGCCCAGGAGCACCAGGAAATCAGGGACTGCTAACAACTATCATTATGGTACTTATAAATTGATTGAATTGAAATGTGAATTATAAGTGCTGGAATGCTTTAAAAGGCATTACCTTTAAAATGTCAAACTTAGATTTAAATCTGTCACTTTTATATTAGATCTACACATGTAGTCCTTGTGGCAAGTTTTGGTGTAGTTTTTAAGCCCAAGTAACTAAATCTGACAAGCACCATTGCAATCATCTTGTATGGCCTTATAAGACTGGCTCAGTCAGCTATGTGATGCCTGAGTATTGAGGTAATAATGTTCCTTGCTACTATGTAGTTTTCAGGATTCAAGCTACACTTTCATTTGGCTCTGCAAGCCAGGAGTCTCATTATCTGCTATCCTGCTACAAGCTTCTAATACCAAGCTCAGTCCTGTTACAGTTCATGCTTTGGCCTAGAGAATCCACCTTAGTGGGTGAGACCATCGCAACCATGCACATATTCAATTAGATGGAGCATGCCACACTTTTTCTTTCTGTCTGATTCATAAAGGCGCCAATAGAGAATAACACCTCTTAGACAGCACGGTGGCTCAGTGGATAGCACTGCATTCTTGGAGTCCTGGGTTCGAATCCCACCCATGACAACATCTGCAAGGAGTTTGTATGTTCTCCCCGTGTTTGCGTGGGTTTCCTCCGGGTACTGCGGTTTCCTCCCACATTCCAAAAGACATACTGATAGGGAATTTAGATTGTGAGCCCCATCAGGGACAGTGATGATAATGTATGCAAACTGTAAAGTTCTGTGGAATATCTTAGCGCTATATAAAGATTATTATGATTATTATTATTATGCCTCTGTATGAAATCGGAGACAAACATGATACAGGTATGAGCTATTTGACCTTTATGGAGGGCTTAGCAAGACTCCATGCATAACAGAGCCATAAAAAATCATAAATCAGAGGATGCTGCATCATTGAAGTAGAGAAAACTTTATTCAAAATACTTTGTAACAATTATATATAACCTAATATTACAACTCTAGATTGTACGATTATCTGTATTTTTTTCTTTGTATGTGTAGATGAACACTAGAAAACTAAAGCCCCCGTTACACACTGCGATATCGCTAGCAATATCGCTGTAAAGTCACCGATTTTGTGACGTTGCAGCGATATTGCTAGCAATATCGCTGCATGTGATACTTACCTCCGACCGGCTCCCCCGCTGCTCATCGTTGGTCGCGCGAGAAGCTCCTGGATCATTCCTCGTCGGTCACTTCCTCCGGCGCTTCCTGTGGCGCCGACGAGCGACGCGTGGAGCCGGGCGGGAGGGCGCAGGATCGCCTCGTCTGACAGGTAAGTAGCGATCCCCGTCCCCAGCGATGTCGCTGGTGAGATCTGCCTGTGTGGCAGCTCACTAGCAACCACCTAGCGATGCACCAGCGATCCTGACCGCGCCATATCGCTAGTCGGGATCGCTGGTGCATCGCTAGGTGTAACGGTACCCTAAGGGAATCCAGCATTTGCAAAAATCAGATAAGATAAAAGTTCACATTTACTGAAAAATTTTTAAAACCAGTATATGAATAAAATCATGATTAAAGACACCAGGCTCATGCTTTTTGAGCAAAATGTGAAGTTTTATTTAACCTGATTTTTGCAGTTTCTGGATTCTTTCAATATTCTACTGTTCAATTCAGCCAGGAACCAGACTGGAGCGTTCTGCACACCACATCCATGATGGAATTCCTTCTGCAACTGTGAACTGATGCCTATCCTTCTTTTTCCTTTGTAGATGAACTCTAGTATAATTATAAACTTATAGCGCATTGCATTATTTTTTAGGCAACAAAGCAAGGTACTGAAATAATGGAAATAAAACTTTAGTGTCACGACATCTCATCATCATAACGTCCAAGCCTGCAGTTGCAGTAACAAAACTATGTTTGCAGAAAAGTTACAAAGAGCAGACTGGCTTGCACTTTATAATAATTTCATGGGAATGTTAGCTATAGACAATGTATTTGCAATGTACCTAAGGTAAACATAATATATTGTACACATCAGTTTTCAATCCACTTGTTCCCTTAGTCCATGTGACAGTTTCAGTCTGTTGGGTGAGTGCTTACACATTGACAGGTGAATGACATAAATATAGCAGACAAGCTTAAAAGATGTAATAGTGAAGCTCCGCAGAATCTTCTGGCAGCTTCCTTATGAAGTCAAGTGACTGTGTTCTAGATTTGGATTTGCTGTCAGTCATTTTCCAATTCCAAGCTTCAACACATATTTCCAATGTTAATCCAACACGAATAAATAAATAATTCAAGATAAATCGGAAAAAGAAGATTGCATATATTGTATAGGTCCTTGAGATATACAATTGAGCATCAACTTAAAGGGAAGCTATCACCAGAAAATGACCTATTCTTTAAATCAGTTTTAGTGTTAAATTTAATTTATTTATTTAAATGTTGACTGCATTTTTTTTAATCATATTTTGTAATAAAAATAAAAATATTAATCTTATAATTTTCAAACTGGCCAATGGGACTTTTCTAGACTCTAGCTTCCTGTTGTGTACGTTTGCCACGATGGCCAGAACTTACTGTGGGGAAAAAAAAATATAGTCATCCACCAACCTAAAACGATGAGAGAGGCCTGTAATTGACATCATAGGTAGACCACAACTATGAGAGTCAAAATGAGAACACAAATCCAGAAAATCACCTTGTCTGATTTGGCAAGATTTATTTTGCAAACTGTGGTGGAAAATAAGTATTTGGCCACCTAAAAACATGCAAGGTTTCTGTCTCTCACAGACCTGTAACTTCTTCTTTAAGAGGCTCCTCTGTCCTCCACTCATTACCCGTAATAAAGGCACCTGTTTGAACTTGTTATCAGTATAAAAGACACCTGTCCACAACCTCAAACAGTCACACTCTATACTCCACTATGTTGAAGACCAAACAGCTGTCGAAGGACACCAGAAACACAATTGCAGCCCTGCACCAGGTTGGAAAGACTGAATCTGCAATAGGCAAGCAGCTTAGTGTGATTAAATCATCTGTGGGAGCAATAAAAAGAAAATGGAAGACATATAAGACCACTCATAATCTCCCTCGATCTGGGGCTCCACGCAAAATCTCACCCCGTGGGGTCAAAATGATCACAAGAACAGTGAGCAAAAATTCCAGAACCATACTGGGGGACCTAGTGAATGACCTGCATAGAGCTGTGACCACTGTAACAAAGACTACCATCAGTAACACATTATGCCGCCAGAGACTCAGATCCTGCAGTGCCAGATGTGTCCCTCTGCTTAAGGCTACTTTCACACATCAGGTTTTCGGCGTCAGGCGCGATCCGGCGTCGTGCCGGAATGCCGGATCCGGCAAATGTTTTGTAAAACCTGAAGTGCCGGATCCGGTTTTCTGCCGGATCCGTCTTGTTCTTGACAGACAACACCGGATCCGTCTCATCCGGTTCATCCGTTTTTCTATCCGTTTTTCTATCCGTTTTTCGACGGATTACGCCGGATCCGGTTTTTAAAATTGACCCTTGTGGCCTTCCGAACGGGATTGGCTACTGGAAAACTAGATATAGCATGTTCCTACAGCCCTTCTTTGACAGGTTGTAGAGAAGAAAGTGCAGGTTGGAGAGAAGAGCAAGTTACTGGCGAAGATGGATGTTGTCATTGGAAATATTACCACTAGAAGTTCTGTGACGGTTTCAGGGACAATTTTCCACTATACTTTATGTCACCTCAAGGCAGAGTACACTGGGATGACAGAGTGTGAAAGATTTGTGCCCTAAACTTGTGTACCTTCTGGACCAACAGTATATACCTTTGCCAACCAAAGTTGGCTATCTTGTCATGGTCTTACTATTTTTACCTTTAGGCCACAGGTGTGTACCTGGTTGTGTTTTATGCAAAGTATTTCACCTTTTAACAAAAGTTGTGTACATTGGTAGGAAATCACCAACAATAAACACAACTTTTTAGGTGAAATACTTTGCTTCAAACACAACCAGGAACACAACTGTGGCAAAAAGCTAAAATTTACCCACAGTTATATACCTGGTTTTGAATACCTTTTTACCTTTGAAATACCCTGTATTTAACCTTTTTTTAAAACATAGTTCGCCGCAGAAAGAAATGACAGACAACCATTGTGAAACGATAATTTAACTTTTATTTAAATTTTTTGTTTTGTTTTGTTTTTAAAGTGCAAAAAACTTTTTTAATAAAGGTTTTAAACCCAATGGGCATTTTTATTACAAAAAAAAAACATTACAAATCTGTGTACTGTGGGGTGGAAATACTGCTGGAGGGGCTGCGGGACACTTCGACACTGGGTGTGTGGAGAGAGGACTGGGATCGTGGTGGGGAAGGAACAGTTAGAGGTGAAGGTGTGGAAAAAGCTACAGAATGGGTGGACATGTGGGAGGCAGAAGAGGTGGTGGGCGGTGGAGTGGAGGGTTGGGCAGGGACTGTAGGAGCAGATGATGTTGATGGAAAGTTGTATGGGGAAGGAGTTTGTTACGGGGAAGGAGTTTGGTACGGGGAAGGAGTTTGGTACGGGGCAGGTTGCTGGAAGTGGGGAGATGTCTGGTACTGGTGAGGTTGCTGGTATGTAATAGGAGGGGGAGGATGGAAAGTGGCTGGAGGGGGTGCAGATGTAATAGGAGGGGGAGGATGGAAAGTGGCTGGAGGGAGTGCAGATGTAATAGGAGGGGGAGGATGGAAAGTGGCTGGAGGGGGTGCAGGTGGAGGAACTACAGTGGTGGGAGGTGGAGGTTGGGAGGTAACCTGCTGTAGAGCACCGTGGCACGAATGCATTACATGCATCTGCTGGGTAGGAGATAGTGTTGCCATGCGCTCCACAACAGACCTGAAAAAGGTGTGGTTTGGCGAAGATCTTGCTTCTGAATGCATGGTTTGCAGAAGTGTCTTCACCTCCAGAATGCTGGAGTTGATCTGCTGAAAGCCTGCGGAGATTTGCTCTGACAAGACTTTGAGACAGTTCTGGAAAGATGCATTCAGATGCAAGAACTTTTGCGCATAACTCTTTTCCTGACCCCTCTGCCGCTGCCGCCCAGTACCCGCAGGTGTACTAGAGGTGGCAGGGGCAGAAGGGTGGGGTAAAGGGAAAGCGATCTCCTCACCAGCAGCTTCATGTAATGTAGGCGGCCACGATGCTCCTGTGCTGGTGGATGGGACAGATGGGTCGAATGTGTGGGAAGGCTGGGAAGGTGCAGATGTACCGGGGCGGTCGAAGTGTCCCTCGGTGCCGGTCTCCTCAGGGATCGCCTCAGAAGGGTCCAATCGTGCAGGCTCCCGAGTGCTGCTCACCGTGCTGTGTAATAAAGAGAAAAAAAAACAATTAAAATACTGACATGGTATGGCCCTGGCTGAAAAAAAAAGTTACATCTAACATTTTTTTCACATGTGGTGTGTAATATTTACCTTCTGGTGAGCATTGTTTCCCGGAGGAACGACAGGGCTTGTGCGTACTTGTACTTGCTCCTGCGTCCTCCAGATCCACTCGGGGCCCACATCTCTTTATTGAACTCCTTCTTGAAACGATCCCTCACAGACCGCCACCGATTCACAATTCTGTTCCCTGAAACGAGAAAGGAGTGGTTAGTATACAACATCAGTGTTTCACAAACTCCAGTCCTCATGGTCCCCAGGGGTCATGTTTTCAGGATTTCCATAGTAAATAGAAATCCTGAACACATGATCCGTGGGGACCACGAGGACTGGAGTTCGGGAAACACTGGTTTACATCAAGCAACCGGTACTGTATATACTTACGCTCTTTAATCTGGGCCCGAGCTTCGAGGTCCTCCCAGCGGCCCACAAGGAGAGAACAGATTTCCTCCCAGAGTCGTCGGGTAACGATCAGGTCAGCGTGGCGGCGGTCAGCCATATTCCAGAGCGGCTCCCTTTCTCTGACGAGATCGATGAGGCAGTCCACATCAATCCCTCCATCCTCACTGTCAGAGTCGGGAGCACGCTGTGAAGGCTGTTAAAGAAAAAGACAAAAATAACATAATTAGCCTCCACAAAAGAAATGAAATAAAAAGTGCAAAAAAACAAAGCAAAAATATTTATACTTACACGCTGGTGACCGCCGCGTTGCTGTCGCTGACGACCCTGGGAGGCACTGCGAGGACCTCTTGGCCGAGCACCAGATTGGGAAGACTAGAGAAGAAAACAAAAAATGTTATGTCTTTGGATGTAGGCATTTGTTTGCTGTGTGTGGTCTGCAGAACATTGTTTTCTATGTGTTGTGTGTAGTGTGATGTTGTGTTTCTGCGTTTGATGCAAAAAACTTACCAATTGTGAGCCCACTCCAGGTGTCTGTCCACCCCTTCCTTCTTCTTCTGGGAGCTCCTCTTCATCTTGTGATTCCTGTTTTGAAATAAAAGGCAATGAATAGACATATATTACAGAGATGATGGATTTTGGAAATAAAAACTTACCGTCAAACGCTGACGATGCGAGGGAGGGCTCCCAGAAGATGTGCTGTCCTGTTGATGGCCAGACTCCATGGCTGTGGGTATTGCTGCTGCCAGTGATGCCATTTCTGCTGCTGCTGCTGCTGCTGCTGCATCTCTTTGGCGGCTGTTGAATAAAGAGAAACAAAGGGCCAATGAATATCTTGATATTCCATGGCCCTAGTTGGAGGAATGGGGGATTTGATAATTACCGTCTCTCATCTGCTTCTGGACTCCCCTCCCGTTGTTCAGCATGCTGCTCCATTTGGGGTGGTGCTGATGGTGCTGCTGCTGCAGATGTCTGCTGCCTTCTCCTGCTCCTGGTTCTTGGCTTGGGTGGCATGTTGGGTGTGGCTGAGGGTCCCATTGTCTTGCTTTTATATATCTCCTGTGGGCAGAGCTACTGAGCATGCTCAGACCAAAAAACCGGATCCGGCGCATTGCGGCGCTCATAGGCTTTCATTGTGTGAAAAAGCCAGACGCGCCGGATCTGGCGGGTACGGCTTTTTCGCCGGAGACAAAAAACGTTACAGTAGACGTTTTTTCCAGACGCCGGATCGCGACACATTGCGACACATTGCCGGATCCGGCGAAAACCGGATGAAACGCATGGCCATCCGGCGCGATCCGGCGCAAATGCAAGTCAATGGGGGGGAAACCGAATCCGGGATTGCATTTCGCCGGATCCGGTTTCTGTCAAAAGTGCCGGATCGCGCCTGACGGCGAAAACCTGATGTGTGAAAGAGGCCTAAGCCAGTACATTTCCGTGCCCATCTGAAGTTTGATAGAGAGCATTTAGATTATCCAGAAGAGTATTGGGAGAATATCATATGGTCTGATGAAACCAAAGTAGAACTGTTTGGTAGAAACAAAACTTGTCGTGTTTGGAGAAGACAGAATGCTGAGTTGCATCCAAAGAACACCATACCTACTGAGAAGCTTGGGGTTGTTTCTCTGCAAAGGGACAAAGACAACTGATCCGTGTACATGAAAGAATGAATGGGGCCATGTATTGTGAAATTTTGAGTGCAAACCTCCTTCCATCAGCAATGGCATTGAAGCAGAAATGTGGATGGGTCTTTCAGCATGATAATGATCCCAAGCACGCCGCCAGGGCAACGAGGGAGTGGCTTCGTAAGAAGCATATGAAGGTCCTGGAGTGGCCTAACCAGTATCCAGATCTCAACCACATAGAAAACCTTTGGAGGGATTTTAAAGTCTGTGTTGCCCAGCAACAGGCCCAAACCATCACTGCTCTAGAGGAGATCTGCATGGAGGAATGAACCAACATACCACCAACAGTGTGAGCCAACCTTGTGAAGACTTGAAGAAAATGTTTGTACTCTGTCATTGCCAACAAAGGATATATAACAAAATATTGAGATGAACTTTTGTTAATGACCAAAATAGTTATTTTCCACCATAATTTGCAAAAGAAATCTTGCCAAATCAGACAAGATATTTTTCTGAATTTGTTTTCTCATTTTGACTCTCATAGTTGTGGTCTACCTATGATGTCAATTACAGGCCTCTCTCATCTTTTTAAGTAGGAGAACTTGCCCAATTGGTCACTGACTAAATACTTTTTTCTCCCACTTTATCTTTCCTATTGAAGTATCTAACGAGTCAATGCAAAGGTGATTAAAAAGGGAAGTAGAGAAGAGGGATCTGTGACATCACAGATACCCCCAAGCGGCTATTTTCCTGGAGGCCACCACATCGCAGTAATGGAAATGCATGGGGCTCTTTGCTTTCACAAAATGCTGGCAGAGCCCCCCCCGCACCAGAGAGCACCGCAGCCATTTTCATCCGCAGCGGTGCACATCGAAACACCCCCTCAACCCAGCCTGTGGCCTGCAGCAACGCGCCACTCTTTCCTCCTGCAGCAGTGACCCTGGGACCCTGTTCCACCGTGGACGGTAACGTATATCCGCATTATAAGATGCACCCCCATTTTCCCCCAAAATTTGGGGGAAAAAAGTACGCCTTATAATCCGAAAAATACTATATATTCACTTCACATAAACACATAATCCTTAATCAAATTTCACTGATATAAATCTGTAGTAAATTTCTTTATGCCTCTCCAACTCTGTCTCTAGCTCTTTCCTCATCCTTTTCCTTCTTTTCTCCATATACAGTAAGCAACTGTAATCTGATACCTCAGCAAATTGAAAATTTTTGAATCAGTCAACTTAAAATGGATTTGAGAAGCAATTTCAGAAAGAAGCAGCATGATAACTGGGGAAATAGATATTTGGTCGTGGTCTTTAATCTTGGGACATGTGAATTCATGGTGCGGGATTAAAGTTCCTGTTCCTGAAATATAGCAAGAGTAGGTATAACCCAGTCATGGACCTTGAGAAGTCAGAAGCTGTTTAGAACTACTTCCGTCTCCTCCACTCCTTACATAGCTGGTAGGTAAAATATTTTCTTTTAATTTTTTTGGTACTCAGCCATGCATTAAAGGGATTGTCCACTATTTAGACAACCCACTCCTAAATACTATATCCCTCAGTGTAAAATAAAAATAATAGATCCTCACCCACTGTACCGGCATTGTCCATTAATGTTGGCATTAGGTCTTCCAAGGCTGATGTGACATCATTATGCCATGTGTACCTAGCAACCAGCCAATTAGTGGCCGTTAATGGGCTGCTTTGCTCACACTTCCTTCTGATGCAATTCAGAAGTTCAAATGAAGTGTGAAAATTGCAGCCTATTAGTGATCACTGGCTGCAGTGTTCATGTGGTATACCAATGTCATGGAAGCCTGGGGAGACCCAGTGTGGGAGGTGACTATCTGCTATTTTTATTTAACACTGTAGAATATAGTATTTAAGATGGGATTGTCCAAATATTGGACACACCCAAAATCTAAATATATTGTATTGCAAGTAGTGTTGAGCATTCCGATACCGCAAGTATCGGGTATCGGCCGATATTTGCTGTATCGGAATTCCGATACTTAGTTCCGATACTTTTTTCATATCGAATACCGGAATCGGAAGTTCCCATAATGCTAGGAGCCCGCTCGATTTGATTCAGCCAATGGGGATCCTCAGAAGTGTGGGCACATCCTGTTAGGCATGTAGGCATGTTAACTACTGGCATGGCTGTGATTGGCTGCTGAAATGATGCCATGATGCACTATAAAAACCGCAGCAGCCGCCATTTTGGGTTCACTCTGCTGTGAATTCAGTTAGGGACAGGCTGCTTTGGAAGACTGTGAGGGACAGTTAGAAATAGCGATCATCAAACATATCTATTGCTCTACCCAGGCTACATAATCCACCACTGTAGCATTTTTGTAGCCCAGCAGCGCTGTTTTAATAGCTGTCTGCAAGGGCTGTGTGAGTGCAGACCCACGCTATGTAGTGTGTCCTGCAGGCTCGTCTGCTTGTAGGCCGCCCAGCGTGTGTCTCTGCCTCATACACATTTTTCTTTTATTGCTGCTTTTTTTTTCTCCTGTATAGTGTGCTTCCATACGTATCCATGTACGTTGGTTGCAAACACTAAAGGAGTGGACAGCGGAGCCTTTCAGCAGCCTTTCAGTGCTATAGCCCATTTCTCTGCACTGTTTTTGACTGTCTGATAGGTCTCTCTGTGTGTGAGTGCAGCTCACGTTGCAGTGTGTTCTACAGCCACCGCTGGTTGTAGTCCGCTCAGCGTGCATCACTGCCTCATACATAGTCCTTTTATTGCAGCTAATTTGTCCAGATTTTTGCTTCTATATTAGTGTGCTTCCATCCGCATCCATTGTCATTGGTTGGTTGCAAACACTTTATAGGATTAGATAGAGGAGCCTTTTTGCTGGCTTGTGCCCTTCAGGGACACTCCCAGGACTTGCAGTGCGTGGTCTTTTTTTGACACAGTTGCAGATGACTTTTGCTTTGTCAAATGCAAGCTGTGTCATCAGAAAGTTAAACGAGGGAAAAATGTGAGCAACCTCAATACCACAAATATGTGGAAACATGTGCGTACCAAGCACGAGGTGGAGTTACACAGACACACTGAAGATGTAGGCCACCCTTCAGCAGCACCTACCACCTCTTCAGCTCGTGTTGGGGCCTCTTCCTCCAGCTCACACACAGCTGGTTCGGCTTCCTCACTGGAACGCCATGGAAGAACCACTGCCACTGTTGTCCAGAGACCCAGTGAAATTCCACCCACTGAACCACGTTCTCAGTCATCAACACACTGCCAGGCCACTCACCAGCAATCGGTAGCACAGGCATGGGAGAAAAAGCGGCCATACTACAAAGAGGTAGCAGAGGCAGTGCCGCAGGACAAGGCAAGGCCAGTATGGCCCAAATGTGGAAAAGTTTTGTGGGACCGCCACAAATGGCTACACCATCACAGACGGCTCCAGTCAGCAGGAGGCAACGTTTCCGTCAGATGGTGACAGACTACTTGTCTTGCCCTGTTAGTGTACTCCCAGACGGATCTTCCGCATTCAAGTATTGGGTCTCTAAGCTGGATACATGGCCAGAGCTTAGCCAGTATGCATTGGAGGTGCTGGCTTGCCCTGCTGCCAGTGTATTATCGGAACGTGTCTTTAGTGCTGCAGGTGGTGTGGTAACAGACCGTCGCACGCGACTATCCGCCGATAATGTTGACCGGCTTACTTTTCTGAAAATGAACAAGGCCTGGATCTCACCTGAATTTGCCAGTCCTCTTCCAGAATAAATAATTGGCTGGCAACAGGATCCAGGTCTCCTGTTGTGTTCATGTTTCTATGACCTGAACTTTATTTCCTGGGCTACAGCAACGCCCGTTGTTGCTCAGAAGTGCTGTCCACACAGACAAAACACTCGCTCATGTGTAAGTGGGGTTCGGTAGCATCAGCTGATCCCCTGCTGTGTGTACGGCAAACTCTCCTGCTGCCTACAACTTATGACTACCTCTGATTTAATATGTTCTCTGATTTGCCCTCTGTCTCCACTCTGTTTTGAGTATTTCCTCCTGCCTACAACACCGCCTGTTTCTGCTCTCAAGTGCCGTCTGCACAATCAGCACTTGTTCCTGTGTTACCTGGGTCCTGTAACATCTGCTCATCTCCAGAGGTGAGTCCCGCAATGTCTCCTGCTTTGTCTACATTCCCACTACTTGTAGTGGAAAAGTGGACAGAGCAGGAGACATTGACTGACTCACCTCTAGGGAGAAGCTGCTGTTATAGAACCCCAGTAACACAGGAGCAAGTGTGGGTTGTGCAGACGGCAGTTCAGAGCAGCAACTGGCGTGGTTGGAAGCCAGAGGAAATACTCTAAACAGAGTGAAGACAGAGGCCTAATTTGAGTACGTTGACAGTTAGTAGTAATCTAGAAACAATCGAAAACTGCCACCAAGTGGGCCTCAGCCTACTACCTGATTTTCCCTGGGCTCCGACACCGCCAGTTGGTGCTCAGAAGTGCTGTCCGCACAGACAAAACACTCGCTCATGTGTAAGTGGGGTTCGGTAACGTCAGCTGATCCCCTGCTGTGTGTACGGCAAACTCTCCTGCTGCCTCCAAATTCAAACAACGTCTTATCTTAAACAGCCTCCAGGTAGGCCTCAGCCTACAAAATGACTATCCCTGGACTCCAACATCGTCAGTTGGTGCTCGGAAGTGCTGTCCACACAGAAAAACACACTTGTTCATGTGAAAGTGGGGTTCGGTAACGTCAGCTGATCCCCTGCTGTGTGGAGGGCAAAGTGTCCTGCTCCCTCCAAAGTCAAAATACCTCCGATTTACACCTGGCTCCTAGTAGGCCTCGGCCTGCACCATGATTGTCCCTGGGCTCCAACATCGTCAGTTGGTGCTCGGAAGTGCTGTCCACACAGAAAAAAACACTCGCTCATGTGAAAGTGGGGTTTGGAAACATCAGCTGATCCCCTGCTGTGTGGAGGGCAAACTGCTGCTGCCTCCAAATTGTAACTACTTCAGATTTAAACATTCTCTGATTTGGCCTCTGTCTCCACTCTGTCTCTAGTATTTCCCCTGACCTCCAACACCGCCAGTTCCTGCTCACAGTTGCCGTCCATGCATTCAACACTTGTTCCTGTGTTCCTGGTGTTCTGTTACGTGAGCAGATCCCCCAATGTGTGTCCGGCACCGTCTCCTGCGCAGTCCACCTTCCCACTGCAAGCGGAGGGAATGTGGACAGAGCAGGAGACAGTGGCAGACACACATCAGGGGATCTGCTGACATTACAGAACCCCAGTAACACAGGAACACATGTGGATTGGGCAGACGGCTGCTGTACGCATAAACTGGCGGTGTTGGTGGTCACGTGAAATCCTGGAAACAGAGTGGAGACAGATGCCTAATTGGAGCACGTTGACAGTCTGTTGTAGCCTACAAACAATCTAAAACTGCCACCAAGTAGGCCTCGACCTACACCATGATTGTCCCTGGGCTCCAACAACGCTAGTTGGTGCTCGGAAGTGCTGTCCACACAGAAAAACACACTTGTTCATGTGAAAGTGGGGTTCGGTAACGTCTGCTGATCCCCTGCTGTGTGGAGGGCAAAGTGTCCTGCTCCATCCAAAGTCAAAATACCTCCAATTTACACCTGGCTCCTAGTAGGCCTCGGCCTGCACCATGATTGTCCCTGGGCTCCAACAACGCCAGTTGGTGCTCGGAAGTGCTGTCCACACAGAAAAAAACACTCGTTCATGTGAAAGTGGGGGTCGGTATTGTCAGCTGATCCCCTGCTGTGTGGAGGGCAAAGTGTCCTGCTCCCTCCAAAGTCAAAATACCTCCGATTTACACCTGGCTCCTAGTAGGCCTCGGCCTGCACCATGATTGTCCCTGGGCTCCAACAACGCCAGTTGGTGCTCGGAAGTGCTGTCCACACAGAAAAATACACTCGTTCATGTGAAAGTGGGGTTCGGTAATGTCAGATGATCCCCTGCTGTGTAGAGGGCAAACTGCTGCTGCCTCCAAATTGTAACTACTTCAGATTTAAACATTCTCTGATTTGGCCTCTGTCTCCACTCTGTCTCTAGTATTTCCCCTGACCTCCAACACCACCAGTTCCTGCTCACAGTTGCCGTCCATGCATTCAACACTTGTTCCTGTGTTCCTGGTGTTCTGTTACATGAGCTGATCCCCCAATGTGTGTCTGGCACTGTTTCCTGCGCTGTCCACCTTCCCACTGCAAGCGGTGGGAATGTGGAGAGAGCAGGAGACATTGGCAGACACACATCAGGGGATCTGCTGACATTACAGAACCCCAGTAACACAGGAACACATGTGGATTGGGCAGACAGCTACTGTACGCATAAACTGGCGGTGTTGGTGGTCACGTGAAATCCTGGAAACAGAGTGGAGACAGATGCCTAATTGGAGCACGTTGACAGCCTGTTGTAGCCTACAAACAATCTAAAACTACCACCAAGTAGGCCTCGGCCTTCACCATGATTGTCCCTGGGTTCCAACAACGCCAGTTGGTGCTCGGCAGCGTCATTGGCACGGGTACTCCTTGTTGCCCAGCCTGGTTCCAGCATGCCAGCTGTTTCCGGGTAGTGTCAAGGTCACTATGCCACCAATCCGTTGTCCTGTCGTCTTGTGGCCGGGTTAGCCTACTCTACGGTGCCTGCAGTTTAGGTGACTCCTATGTGGGCTGCGGGAACTGGCACTGAAGGCTGGATCCGTAGTGCCAATCGGACATGGACCCCCTGTAGGACTGTGGGTTTCGGTAACTGCGGCCGGCTTGCGGCCTGGCTACTTTGCTTTGGATGGGTACCTTCTGCTACCCACCCGGGTTCCAGCTGGTTCTCACCAGAGCCTTTGACCTAGGTGCCTCCATCTCGGTATCCGAGGTCCAGCACCGTCAGCTGGTCCTTGGTAGTGCTTTTTAGCACAGGTACCTCCTGCCTAGTAGCCATGGTCCAGCCCCGTCAGTCGGTCCTGGGTAGTGCCATTGGCTCTTGTTCCTTCTGCTACCCATCCGGGTGCCAGCACTGTCTGCTGGTTCTCGCCAGAGCCTTTGGCCTAGGTGCCTCCATCTCGGTATCCGAAGTCCAGCACCGTCAGCTGGTCCTTGGTAGTGCTTTTTAGCACAGGTACCTTCTGCTTAGTAACCGTGGTCCAGCACCGTCAGTTGGTCCTCGGTAGTGCCATTGGCTCTTGTTCCTTCTGCTACCCATCCGGGTGCCAGCACTGTCAGCTGGTTCTCGCCAGAGCCTTTGGCCTAGGTGCCTCCATCTCGGTATCCAAAGTCCAGCACCATCAGCTGGTCCTTGGTAGTGGTTTCTAGCACAGGTACCTCCTGCATAGTAACCGGGGTCCAGCACCGTCAGCTGTTCCTCAGTAGTGCCATTGGCTATTGTTCCTTCTGCTGCCACTAGGGGTTCCAGTACTGTCAGCTGGTTCTCGCCAGTTTCTCAGCCTTCTTGTACCTTCTGCTACATTTCCAAGATCAAGCTTTTTGAAATTGTCTTTGGTAATCCGAATTGATCTCCATGACGACGACCCTGATGACGACGACCCTGAAGACCACACCAAAGAAGACCAGAAATATGACCCTAAATAATAAGACCAAGAGGACAAAAAACATGAAGACAACCACCAAGATACAGAACAAAAGACAGAAGAACAAGAAGCAGAAGAAGCAAAAGCAGAAGAACAGAAAGCAGAAGAATATTAAGCATAAGACTAAAAATCAGCATTGAAGAAATCAAAATTATAAGCAGAAGAAGACTAAGCAGTAAATGGGGGTGAGTCCGTTCCTCCTCGTGGTGCCCCTGGAAAATGCCTGCTGCTGCAGGCCAAACTGAACGCGGACAAATCCTGTTGTAAATCTTTTGTGACAGGCAGAACGTAAGGTGTAATCTTATAACTTTTATAGATAAGTACTACAGGAATGCCTGTCACCATAAGAAAATGAAGAAAAAGAAGAATAGGAAGAAGATGAAGAAATAGCATATGAAAATTAATAATAGCTGAATAAGAAGAATCTGAAGAATGGAAAAAAAAAATAATGGGAAGAAGGTGAAGAAGATGAATAAGGTGAAGAAAAAGTTGATGAAAAAAATGCTACTGCTGCGGATCATGAAGGAGAAAGTGTGGGAGAAGTACAAAAAAAGGTGAAGAGCATGGAAGTTGTGAAACATACATATCTGACAAAATATAAAAAAGTTAACATAGTCAATATCTTTTTAACTCCGAAAGTCTTGAAAAAAAAAATTGGAATTAATCCTATGCCATGTGATTTGAATAAACCACTATGCCTTTAATGTCTCCTCCACCTCCCACAATACATTCTACATGACTCTTATTTGTTTTCAATTACGTAGAATTAGCCAACAAGGAAATAAAGGGCTTTTTTTTAATTCCGATACCGGAAGTCCCATTGACTTGAATGGGACTTCCGGTATCGGAATCGGCGATACCCGATATTTTTTTCATATCGGTTGATACCATCCGATACGATATTTTTGGGTATCGAACAGTATCGCTCAACATTAATTGCAAGCTTAGGGTTGATGATCAAACAAATGGAGAATCTTATTCCTGGCTCGTACTGCCAGTGGTTAGCAGCTTTTTAGGATATGATGCTCTACAGGTGTAGTGGGGTTCAATATGGTCACTCTCATTTGCTTTGATAGGGCAGATGCTTTACGTGCTTTGTAGCCATATTCTGTAGCAGTTGCCAGATTGGCCTCAGCTACATCTGTATAAGACATAAGCTTTCTAGGACAGGAAAAGTTGGGGCGCTGACGTAAATGTGAAGTGACGACTATAAACGTATTAAATTAGTTTAGATACATAAGTAAATTAGTTATACATAAGCATTTGGAATAATGTAAGGCTTTTTTTTCTAGGAATGTGTAGCGGATCTACTGTAGCTGTAGAGCGAATATGTCCCTGTAGATAATTTTATATCTCTACACATTATATTGCTTTGTATTTCAGTTTTATGTAATGGCATGGATGTAATGGAGAGTGTAGGGCTACTTAAAGTTTAATGTCAGGCAACAGCAAGGTGAATAGTGGTGCCGCAGGGCTGACCCTGAATGGTGATGGTACTGTAGGTCGTTAGTTGGCTGACTCTTTTTATAGTTTAGTTCCCGTATTATATTCATTAAGTATTTTAATAAAGTGTTAAATGTAGATATGTGAGTTTATTAAAGTTGTATCATTAAGAAACATTTCCACTCGATGATACACTTTAACTCAGGATGACCTGTACCATAAAACGATGCAGATTAAATCGTACTTTAGGCACCTGCTGTAAAGAGTCTTCACCACAGAGGAAGGCTTACTAGAGTTTATGGGCCTCATTTATCAAGATTGTAAAAGAAAATCTATCTTTGTTGCTCGTCACGACCAATCATATTGAGTCTTTCATTTTTGAACAGCAGTATGAGAAAAAGCTGCACTGTGATTGGTTGCTATGGGCCACAAAGGCTTTATTTTTATTTTAGATAATATCATAAATCTTACCTAATGGACCTCATTTGCCAAAGACAAATTGACAGCAACCAGTCATCAGCTTTTATTTTTTAAAGATATCAGGTAAATTAAAAAATATGCTTTTAGTTACTATAGGCAGTTCTTTTAGACAGTTTTTGATAACTGCAGCATGCATTCCTATAGGTTCAACTCTGCAGGGGCAAAACAGAATTTAGGATATCATAGTATTTCCTATGGTGAGTGCAGGTGTATATAGCAGGCTCAAGGACTGGCAGGTGCTTGCTGTGTTATACAGCTGACATCTGCCTGTCACAGCAGCGATTAGAACATGCTCCAATCGCTGGTGATTGACTATTCAGGTGCTGCTGTCAATCACTGATAGCAGCATTCAAATGGACTGATTAGCAGTAGTGTCTTGTGTCTTGTGCATTAGTGCCGAGCAGCCCCCTCTGCTCTGGTAGCTGCCATCTTGATCCTCCTGTGAAAGAGTATGCAAATATCACTATATATTGCAATTCTAGAGCAGTATATAAAACAAGCAAAGAAATGATCACAGGTTCAAGTCTCCTGAAAAATAAAAGTTTTGATTAAAAAAAAAGTTAATAAAATAGTAAGGATGTAATTAAAATATAAAAGTTTAGAAAAAATGACAAAGGAAAGTAATTGAATCATCGCATACACCCAAAATAGTGTCAATAAAAATGTGAGCTCATCAAACGAAAAAAAAATTAAGTCATGGGTCCCAGAAAACTGCAACACAAGCTTGTTTTTCAAGTTCTTAATTCGTTTTAACCACAATAATATTTATAAAAAAAAACTTTTATAAGTTTGGTATTGCAGTAATTGTACTGGCCTGAAAAATAAAACTGCTAGGACTGACCTGGACAATTGCCCATAGCTCCCCCATAATACCAGTCCTGACTGTAACTAGAGCTTATTTTAGGAGTAGGGCTTATATTTCAAGCATACTTCAAAAATCCTGGAAAACCATGCTAGGGCTTATTGTCTGGGTAGGTCTTACTTTCACGGAAACACGGTAAAATAAATTATGTTATTGAACTACAAATTGTTCTGGAAATAATGAGCCTTCATATGATTATGTTGATGGAAAAGTAAGAAACTTATGACTTTTGGAAAAAGGATAGGAAAAAAAAGACAGGAGGGCAAAAATAGAAAATCACACCGTCATGAAAGGGTTAAAGCTTTCTTCCAGGACTAGAGATGAGCAATTTGTTCGGATTCAGTTCCGAATACGATCGAAATTGAATATTGTTTTTGCAATATTCGTCGAACACAGCCGAACCTCATTAGAGTCAATGGGACTAGAGATTACCGAATATGTTCGGAACCGATCATAAGACATACATTCGGCACAACTATTGTTCGAGTATGGCTTGAATATGTCAAAATCAGATTCAGGGACAAAATCCGAGCAAATTAACTCATCTCTATCCAGGACTTCCTTAGACACCAAAACAGCTTGTCCCAGCCATGGTTCCATGACTTACGGATGAATACATAAATGATAAACCAAAAATATAATATTTATGAACAGTTTAACTTTCCTAAGAGATTATTGCTACCCTGAATATAAATTCTTATTAAAAATTGTATCATTGTGTTAGTCACAGTCACCCCTGCCAAGATGCTAAAATTTGAATACTGCGTGCCATCTACTTTGCATCTTGGATTCCAGTCGCGCCACAGTTCCAGAACACGACCTTCTGTTCTCTATTTTTTTCTGAAAAGAAAAGTGATCAATGGATTCATAAATTTGATGGAACATATGTCCAATATTTTGTTTTTTTTTCTACTCTGTTAGAAATTCTATATCATCAATTTTACACAGGGATCTTTTGATAATTCGGAGACACCATGATGTGACATTTTATTTGATAGAATCTTCAAGTACGATTAACATATAAATTTGACATACCCAACATCTTAAAGCTGTTTCAAGCTTACAAATCAGCAACCCTAGGTCATTATCTGCACACATTGGATGGATGAAAGGATCTCATACATTAATTCATGCAGGATGAAACAAATATTAACTGAGTATGATTTCTTTTTCTTTTTTTTAATTACTTGAAAAAGCACAAATGGAAAAAAGTGAGCAGATAATAAACATTGATAAAATCTGAGATGAAAAGTAGACTTTTAGTTCTAAAAACTTAGGTTTGCAGTGAAGTAATGTTAGTACTAAATTGTGATTTACAAAAAAATGTATTAAATGATTTAAGGGGGATTTCGCCTTAAAGGGGTTGTCCACTTTTTCGTCATAAACAAATGTATCGGGGACATGTTTTTGTAAAACATACTGATGTACAATTATAAGGGTATGTGCCCATGATCAGGAACTGCTGCGGGTTTGAAGTTGCGTATTTATGCAGCGTCAAACCCGCAGCAGCCAGTTGTGACAGCGTAATGGATGGGATATCTAGAAATCCCATGTCCACTATGTGTCGACAGATGCCTGCAGATCAACCGCAGAGACTGACATGAGGCGTGCCTTTCAAGATCGCAGCATGTCAATTTCTCTTGCGGGCACGCTAGTCTCCGCAACAGAAATGACATCAACAGAAATGTATTGAATGCGGTAAATGCGCACGGCTCAGTGAACACATGTGAATTTACCTGCGATCAATAGAAGACAGTGCTTTGGACGCAGCAAACATACACTGCATACAAAGTGCTGCTAGTTTTGGATCATGGGCACAAGGCTGGAAAGGTTTTCCGCCCCTGTCAATACCCGCATTTTTGTCATTACATTCTCCTGAACAGATTTCACAATTCTATTAAAGACCCTAAACAAAATAAATTACAGTAAAGATAAGAGGAAGCTGAGCAGAATGATATTCAGGTTTATTCGAAAAAAAAGTCAGTATAACATGTATTTTGTTAATTGAAATAATGTTTCTCGCAATGAAAGATTGAAAGATCATTTATGGATGAACAATCATTCTATGAATCAAAATCTTTCATCATACTTTTTGCTCGAAAAAATTATAGATGGATAATTTCCTTTCACGCAATAGTGAACTGTGATTGGCTAAAATGATCATTTGTTCTTAATTTTTCTATCTACTTAATTATCATTTTGGTTCAAACGATTCATTTTTATTAACTTAAATTTAATGTGTTTCCAGCCTTAACTATTAAAATGGCAGTTGATGGAGAAGCATGTTACCAGAGCAGCCCACCAGTGTCCTCCACATGAAAAATTATGCGCATGTGAAAGCCGTTTTTCAATTGGAAGAGATGGATGGACAGGTTGATGTGCATCAAACATTTTGAGAATTAAGGAGATGGACAGGTTCTAAAGTCTCCCTTCAGTTTGAAACCATCTGTCAATATGACATTTGGATCAAAAACTAAAGTGATCCTTTTTCTTATAGGGTGGTGAGAACCTGCACGAGGATTAGTTTATTTATTTATTAAAAAAAAAATGATGAGAATCAAATCATGTAATGGATCATGGAAAGGGTATGGGGCAAACATCAATAGTATTAAGTCCTCCTGTTTCAAATGCTTAGGGATATGGTTGTATCAACCAACACCTGACAAGCCTCCTTTTTTTTTTTTTGTTGTTGTACCATTAGTGGTCTTAGATATTGAAGTTAACTTTTTTACTTTTTTTGGTACAAAAAAATTTGTAATTTACTAATACTATTCTTCATAAAAATATGTAATTGTATTCTGTTCTAGAGATGATTGAACCCAAACCGGAAAGCTTGGGGTTCGCACCAAGCATGGAACATGGACATTTTACTGTATCTCCGGTTTCCTGTTTGGGTTTAACAGGCTAATAAAGCTTGTTGAAAGGCTGCAGAGTAGCCAATCATCAAGCGTTTAGGCTGTGGACACTTTCAGAGCCATCACAGCCGTGCCAAGTATTGGCATGGCTGTGATTGGCCGGTGCAGCACGTGACCCGGCCTGTAAAAATGCTGGATCACGAGTGCCGTCACCTTCATGCTCTCGTTAGTGTAGGCATAGAATGCATCTGGAGTGATGGACAGATTCTAAATGCGCACTCTGCAAACACAATGCTGTCTCTACTCTGGAACCCCTGTAAATGCTATTTCTGTGGTAAAGGCTGCTGTGTGTACTCTGGAAACCCGCATATGAGAGTACTGTACTAAAAGCCACTGGGTGCCCTTTAAGCCGCTGTATGTATTCCCACCTGTGGGAGTACTGATATTGAAGCAGCTGTGTGTACTCTGCAAACCCGTCTGTAAGAGTACTGTGTTAAAAGACATTGTGTGTACTCTGCAACCCCAGCTTGTGGTAAAACTGTCCTTTAAGTTGCTGTGTGTGCTCTGCACCCCCCACCTGTGGGAATACTGTCCTTTAAGATGCTGTGGGTACTCTGCACCCCCCATTTGTGGTAGTACTGGTACTGTACTTGAAGCAGCTGTGTGTACTCTACACCCCCTGCCTGTGCGAGTACTGTGCTTTAATCCTTTAAGACGTTGTGTGTACTCTGCACCCCCCGCCTGTGTGAGTACTGTCCTTTAAAATGCTGTGTATACTCTGCACCCCCCTGCCTGTGGTAGCACTGTTCTTGAAGCCGCTGTGTGTACTCTGCACCCCCCCGCCTGTGGGAGTACTGTCCAGGAAGCCGCTGTGTGTTTTCCATTAGTCTGAGAAATAAATAATTGTCATCAGTCTTTTCATTACTAATGTATATTATAATTATAATGTATCAATGTACGAGTACTCTGCCCCATGGTCTGTAGGTGAAATCTGTAAGCTGCTAATGAAGGGGTAGTGTGACCCATGCTGTGTGGAGAAATTTTTAAGTGGATGGGAAGTAGCTAGCCTCAGTCTCTGTGAGGGCACTGTTACATTTTTTATGTTATTCATTTACCTCCTATTCGTCAAATGAGTGCTATGGTGGCAGAACCCCTTTAAGGAATTTCCCTAGTCACATTATTTTGCAGGGCAGTTGTCCTGCTCTTACCCATTCAGCTTCCTTTTGCAGCCCACTAGCCCCCACAATGACCATTTTACAGCCATTTTAAAGCACTGAAGTTTGGGTCCCCTTTGACTTATATTAGGTTTGAGTCTGGGGTCAAGTTAGAGGTCAAGTTCGGACTTGAACCAAACTTTTTTACTGTATGTTTCTCGAACCCAGTGATCCTGAAAATCCACAGGTTGGATCATCTCTATTCTGTTCTTTACTGAAGAGAGGCAAGTACCACAAACAATTATCTGCATAAGGGTTTCTGGCCTGGTGAATATTCCTGGTTGTGTTGCAAGGCTAGTTAAAAGATCACACATTTAATTAAAGGTTAGCTATCTCCAATAATTGCTACTAGACCAGCCCTGTCCCAAAAACAATTTCACTTTTGGGGGTGAAGATGGTCAATTTCTTGTTGCTTACTGGGTTTTGTTTTTACAGTGCTCACTTACAGTGCACTCTCTAGCCAGCTTGTAAGGGAGCGCACTGTCACTCTGCATTAAAAAGAACATTGCTCAGTGACAAGATCTCACTGAACATACACAGCCTCTATCCCTTAATGATGTTCTGTTTGAGTATCCTAGTATGTCCTAGGGATTCTCAAATAAAATGACATCAAACGGGAAGTTGCTAAAAAAATAAATAAAGCAATTAGAGTAGAGAGGGAACAGTGGAGAAAGACATTAAGGATTAAATTAATTTGCTTGAGCTGGACATTATCTTTATATAGCTTACCATGACTAGGTGTCCATTAGTTGGGGTCTTGGTACTGCTTGGCCCTTATTCACATTTACAGTATATCTTTTGACATATGGTAAGGTATTAATACTAGAGATTAGGACCATCCCAAATAGGGTCACCTTGAAGTGGTTGGATAGCTTTTCCATTTATTTTATGTTTACTAAGTACCCTATATAATTTTCTTGCACTATTGCTATTTATTTATTTACTGCAGGGTATCTGCTCATTTTGTTTTGTTTTTTTGGTAGGTTTTGTCTGTTTAGTTGTGAGTGTGAACATGCGCCTACATGTTGCATGCATACCAATTTATATTCCAGTTCATCTCTTTGGGATTTGGATTTAGGATTAAATTAGTGTTAGTTTCGGCACTTCCTTAATCACCAAGACAGCTCGTATAATGAGGACCAGTATCCCCGAATGCAACCTACTGTATAAATAACACTGTTACTTGAGTGATATAGTCAGAACATAATTTGTTCTATGTATTTATAAAACAAACTTTTGTTAATGTTTATTTTTCAATATAATATTTCAAATTTTCTAAGAAGTGCAAATATATTTCAGCATATTGTTGTAATTTCAAACATGGCTCAATCTCTCCTTTCAGAACTCATTGCTTCATTTTGTCGATTGCTGAGATCTTTCTCTTTCTAGTCTGCCTGTGCATTGCCTTTTTTGTAGTTGTCCTAGGGTTTAGTCAGCTTTGCATCTTAATTAGGCTGCTATGTTTGTCCCTCTTGAAAAAGATGGTGGTACCAAGTGGTTGAGACTAGTTCTATTAAACATAGATTAGTAAACTATGACACTTTCTTTGGTTGGAATGATGTTGTTTACCGTATTTATGAAATACAAAGAGGTTTATTCTTTACTGTTCAAGAAAGTGATAAGTACTGCAAAGAAAATCATTGCCAGCATTTCACCCATTGGTCATGACAGATATCTATAGAATATAAAAATCACACAAATGCTGTAATATCATTGCCATATGCATGCACCTTTTCTCTTGCCTGAAAAGTAGCTATGCATCACCCTAGGCTAAGAATAAGAACTGATTGCTGTACTATTTCCGAGCTCTATCAGCTTCACATGGCTGACACGCCTAACACCCTGGGAAATACCCAGCTATTCTTTTGTTACATCTCTGTTCTTACCTCAATATATTTTGCTCATGTTTTGCATTACTGCTGACCCCTGGCTACGCTTAACCCTCATGAATTTTGTATTTTTTATGCTTATCTTTTTCTTGGCCAATGTATTCTTATTTTTATGATGTATAAATCTCTTTATGCCAGTCTTGACTGTTAAATCACCCTTCTATCCAATGACTACAGGTATATCATGATCTCCGCATCAATGGTCGTAAATGGCTGCACATCCAGTTGGAAGAATGTCTCAAGTGGGGTTCCACAGGGCTCTGTCCTGGGCCCTGTATTGTTCAACATCTTTATCAACGATTTAGATGAAGGAATTGAGGGTAAACTGATTAAATTTGCTGATGACACAAAGCTAGGAGGGATAGCTAATACTAGAGAAGAGAGAGAGAGGATTCAAAAAGATTTAAATAAACTGGAGAAGTGGGCAGCAACTAACAGAATGGTTTTTAACAGGGAGAAATGCAAAGTACTACATCTGGGCAATAAAAATGTAAAAAGCATATATAGAATGGGAGGAATAGGGCTAAGTGACAGCACATGTGAAAAAGATTTGGGTATACTAATAGATCACAGACTGAATATGAGTCAACAGTGTGATGCAGCAGCAAAAAAGGCAAATGCAATTCTAGGATGTATTAACAGAAGCATACAGTCTAGATCACGTGAAGTCATTATTTCCCTCTACTCCTCTTTGGTCAGACCTCATCTGGAATATTGTGTCCAGTTTTGGGCACCACATTTTAAAAAAGACATCAACAAACTGGAGCAAGTTCAGAAAAGAGCGACCAGAATGGTGTCCGGTCTGCAAACCCTGTCTTATGAGGAAAGGTTGCAGGATTTGGGAATGTTTAGTTTGCAAAAGAGAAGACTGAGAGGAGACTTAATAGCTGTCTACAAATATCTAAAGGGCTGTCACATTGTAGAAGGATCAACTTTATTCTCATTTGCACAAGGAAAGACTAGAAGCAATGGGATGAAACTGAATGGGAGGAGACACAGATTAGATATTAGAAAAAACTTTTTGACAGTTAGAGTGATCAATGAGTGGAACAGGCTGCCACGAGAAGTGGTGAGTTCTCCTTCAATGGAAGTCTTCAAACAGAGGCTGGACAGACATCTGACTGGGATGATTTAGCGAATCCTGCTTTGAGCAGGGGGTTGGACCAGATGGCCCAGGAGGTCCCTTCCAACTCTACGATTCTATGATTCTATGATTCTATGATTCTATGACCTCCCATGCTACTTAGACGTGGCCTGATCTGACGGGTGGTACTGGTCATCTTAGTTGTAAAGATCTTCATTTTTGTACTTGATTTACTAAAACTGAATTCCAAATAAGTTGCAATGAAAAAAATAACAATCTCATCCATAATGATAGACCACAGCAAGCACTATGATTCTACCACAGTAATACTAAAATTGAATATGTAACTTACCTTGTGCAATATAAAGATTTTTTTGTCCACCTCAATATATATTAGTGACTAGTGTTGAGCATTCCGATACCGCAAGTATCGGGTATCGGCCGATACTTGCTGTATCGGAATTCCGATACCGACTTCCGATATTTTTTCAATATCGGAAGTCGGCATCGGAATCGGAAGTTCAAAGTTGATTGACAGCCTGACGTCATCATGATGCGCGGTGTGTGCGCATCATGATGCGCCGTCATTTCGGGCATTCCGGGGGTCTCTGCCGGCCTGCCGGGGGGCTGTGCCGGCCTGCCGGGGGGCTGTGTGGACTGCCCGGGGTCTGTACCGGCCTGCCGGTGGTCTGTGCACCCTGTGGGGGTCTGTACCGGCCTGCCGGGGGGCTGTGCCGGCCTGCCGGGGGGCTGTGCACCCTGTGGGGGTCTGTACCGGCCTGCCGGGGGGCTGTGCCGGCCTGCCGGGGGGCTGTGCTGATGTCCGGGGGTCTGTGCAAGCATCGTCCGATGGGACTACAAGTCCCATCTGGCGATGCCTGCTACAATGACAGTGATTGACACATTAGCCAATGATGGGACAGTAGTAGTGCCATCATCCGGCTAATGTGTTAAATGTTAAAAAAAAAAAAAATACTACATACATACTACATGCATGCTACATACATACTACATACATACATACTACATACATACCACATATATACTACATACATACTACATACATAACACATACATACTACATACATACTACATACATACTACATATATACTACATGCATGCTACATACATACTACATGCTACATACATACTACATACATACTACATGCATGCTACATACATACTACATGCTACATACATACTACATATATACTACATGCATGCTACATACATACTACATGCTACATACATACTACATATATACTACATACATACTACATACATACTACATGCATGCTACATACATACTACATGCTACATACATACTACATATATACTACATGCATGCTACATACATACTACATGCTACATACATACTACATATATACTACATACATACTACATACATACTACATGCATGCTACATACATACTACATGCTACATACATACTACATATATACTACATGCATGCTACATACATACTACATGCTACATACATACTACATATATACTACATGCATGCTACATACATACTACATGCTACATACATACTACATATATACTACATACATACTACATACATACTACATGCATGCTACATACATACTACATGCTACATACATACTACATATATACTACATGCATGCTACATACATACTACATGCTACATACATACTACATATATACTACATACACACTACATACATACTACATGCATGCTACATACATACTACATGCTACATACATACTACATGCATGCTACATACATACTACATGCTACATACATACTACATATATACTACATGCATGCTACATACATACTGCATGCTACATGCATGCTACATACATACTACATACATACTACATGCTACATACATACCACATATATACTACATACATACAATACATTCATACAATACATACATAGACATACAGTACATATAACATAGAGTAACATACTTACCAATACTTGTCACATTGTTCCCCGAAGCCATTGTCTTTTACGGAATAAATATTAACATAACAAACCACAAAAATACTCACCCACGATCCGAAGCAGTCCACGAGTGTGTCCCACGACGATCTTGGGTAGAGAACTGCAGCATCAGCTGTTGCTGCCGTTCTCTACGGGCTGCAGGAATCCAATGACGGAAGGTAGGTATCCTTCCGCACTGTATTCCTCCGCCACTTAAAAAAAAAAAAGTCCCTAGTCTCACTTTATGCCATTGCTGCGTGGGAATTTCCCACGCAGCAATGGCATAAAGTGAGACTAGGGACTTTTTTTTTAAAAAAAAAAAAAGTCCCTAGTCTCACTTTATGCCATTGCTGCGTGGGAATTTCCCACGCAGCAATGGCATAAAGTGAGACTAGGGACTTTTTTTTTTTAAGTGGCGGAGGAATACAGTGCGGAAGGATACCTACCTTCCGTCATTGGATTCCTGCAGCCCGTAGAGAACGGCAGCAACAGCTGATGCTGCAGTTCTCTACCCAAGATCGTTGTGGGACACACTCGTGGACTGCTTCGGATCGTGGGTGAGTATTTTTGTGGTTTGTTATGTTAATATTTATTCCGTAAAAGACAATGGCTTCGGGGAACAATGTGACAAGTATAGGTAAGTATGTTACTCTATGTTATATGTACTGTATGTCTATGTATGTATTGTATGAATGTATTGTATGTAGTATGTATGTAGTATATATGTGGTATGTATGTAGCATGTAGTATGTATGTAGTATGTATGTAGCATGCATGTAGCATGCAGTATGTATGTAGCATGCATGTAGTATATATGTAGTATGTATGTAGCATGCATGTAGTATGTATGTAGTATGTATGTAGTATATATGTAGTATGTATGTAGCATGTAGTATGTATGTAGCATGCATGTAGTATATATGTAGTATGTATGTAGCATGTAGTATGTATGTAGCATGCATGTAGTATGTATGTAGTATGTATGTAGTATATATGTAGTATGTATGTAGCATGCATGTAGTATATATGTAGTATGTATGTAGCATGTAGTATGTATGTAGTATGTATGTAGTATGTATGTGGTGTGTATGTAGTATATATGTAGTATGTAGCATGTAGTATGTATGTAGCATGCATGTAGTATATATGTAGTATGTATGTAGCATGTAGTATGTATGTAGCATGTAGTATGTATGTAGCATATATGTAGCATGCATGTAGTATATATGTAGTATGTATGTAGCATATATGTAGTATGCATGTTGCATGCATGTAGTATATATGTAGTATGTATGCTGCATGTAGTATGTATGTAGTATGTATGTTGCATGTAGTATGAATGTAGCATGTATGTAGTATGTAGTATGAATGTAGCATGTATGTAGTATGCATGATGTATGTATGTAGCATGTAATTTTTTTTTTTTTTTTTTTTTTTTTACATTCAACACATTAGCCGGATGATGGGACTACTACTGTCCCATCATTGGCTAATGTGTCAATCACTGTCATGGTAGCAGGCATCGCCCGATGGGACTTGTAGTCCCATCGGACGATGCCTGCACAGACCCCCGAAGCCTGCACAGCCCTCCGGCAGGCCGGCACAGCCCCCCGGAGCCTGCACAGCCCCCCGGCAGGCCGGCACAGCCCCCCGGCAGGCCGGCACAGCCCACCGGAGCCTGCACAGCCCCCCCGGCAGGCCGGCACAGCCCCCCGGCAGGCCGGCACAGACCACCGGAGCCTGCACAGACCCCCTGGCAGGCCGGCACAGCCCCCCGAAAGGCCCGTACAGACCCCAGAGAGGCTGTACAAGGGAAAAACAGGATTTTTCTTATTCCGATACCGGAAGTCCCATAGACTTGAATGGGACTTCCGGTATCGGAATCGGCGATACCGATACTTTTTTTAAAGATCGGCCGATCCATTCCGATCCGATACTTTGAAGTATCGGACGGTATCGCTCAACTCTATTAGTGACCCATGTAGTCAACATTTAAGTGGCTCTTAAAATCAGACATAAATAGGACAGCTCCACTAAACTTAAGTTTGTTGGAAAACTAGGACCAAAAAGACACAAGACGTTTCTTAACCTTTCCTATTGCACAATATTTTTACAGGAAGAGTTTCCTTCATCTTTTAATGTACATGAAAGATACAACCTATCATTGTTCAGTAGCTAGCAGCACTACTGTAGTATACATTAGACAAGGCCTTTAACAGATCTTATAATCTTTACTATTTCTTTAACTTTGTGAGTTCATGATGCTTAAAAAGGTACTCCCATCTTCAAGATCCTATCCCAATATGTAGTAGGTGGAATAATACTAATATTAGCAATATTAGCAAAGGTAGTATAGTTCTTCTGATTCACACAGATTGTGACAGTAAGCCAGCTGCTAGAGGTTGTAACCATAGACACCTAAGCTACTGGATATACTCTGAGCTGTGACATCCAGCCACAAACTGGGCTTTGAACATTTCTGTGATTGCACGTTATAAAGTTGTGGCATCATCATGATGTCATGATGTACGCCATGACCTTATGTTACACCCTCTAGGCCAGGATTTCCAGCGGCAACAAGCCCAGGGACATCTCTGCAAATGTGCAGGGATGTTCCAAGATTAGTTGTACCCGTAAGTCCTGGCCTAAGCGAAAAATGCCCAAATTTTCAGCTAGCAGCGCTGGTAAGAAGAGAGGACAAGGATGATATGAGGGACAGGATAGTGAGCATTGAAAGTGAATGGTGAGATATTATCGTATTTTTCGGACCATAAGACGCACTTTTTTCCCCTAAAAATTATGGGGGAAAGTGCGGGGTGCGTCTTATGGTCGCAATATACTCACTCCTGTGGCTCGTGTGGGTGCGGCGGGGCTCTGTGGTGTGGTGGTGGTGGCGGGCTGTGCTCTGGTGCAGGGGCAGCTGCTCTCTGTTCTCTGTGGGGGGCTCCACCAGCATTTCCTCAAAGCCCGGAGACCCCCGCACATCCGTTGCTGCCATGTTGCGGTGGCCTCCGGGAACATGGATGCAGGGAAGATGGTCGCCGGTCCGGGGACGGCGCATGCTCAGGTATAGATCTCATTCCGAGATCTCGTGAGACGAGATTCAAATCTCGGCAATGAGATCTCATCCCGAGATTTCATCTCCCGAGATCTCGGGATGAGATCTGAACCTGAGCATGCACTGATCAGCGGCCATCTTCCTGGCGTCCATGTTCAAAGATGCCACGGCAACATGGCAGCAAAGGATGTGCGGGGCCTCCGGTATTTGAGGAAATGCTGGCAGAGCCACCGCCCCTGTACCGGAGCCGCAGCCCCTGCACCTGAGCACAGTGCCCCAGCAACCCAGCACCGCAGCACAGCGCCCCAGCACAGCATCACAGCACCCCAGCACAGCAAAGTGCCCCAGCACAGCCCCCCTTCCCCAGCACAGTGCCCTAGCACAGCACAGTGCTCCAGCACAGCTCTCCTTCCCCAGCACAGTGCCCCAGCACAGTACAGTGCTCCAGCACAGCTCTCCTTCCCCAGCACAGTGCCCCAGCACAGAACAGTGCCCCAGCACAGCCCCCTTCCCCAGCACCCCTGCCCCAGCACAGTGCCCCTGCCCCAGCACAGTGCACCTGCCCCAGCACAGCACCACTGCCCCAGCATAGAGCCTCCACCACACCAGCTTGGGATGGGATTTCCTAGAGGCCACCACACCTGTTGTGAATTCTCTTGCTCAGAGTTCTGAGCCAAAGCTCCCTCTGCTCCCTCTGGTGGTTGCAGAGATTAGTGGAGCTGGTCAGGTGGATGGAAGTTCCCCACCTGATGATGATAATTGGAAACCTGGGATTACTGGCTGGGAGCATATAATTGAGCTGGCTGCTCTTGGAGGTTGCTGGTGATTTCCTCAGTGTGCATTTGGAGCTCTTTTGTCCCCTGCCTGATCTGCATGGTTCAGCTAAGTGATTATTTTGCTAATCCTTTGCTTATAATCTGGTTGTGTTTTTTTTTTGCTTTCTGTTTTACTGCTAGAGTTCAGCGTGCTCCCTGCTGGGGGCAGTGCTGGGCGCTGCTTCATATGTTGCAGATTATTCAGTCCCCTGTTATGTTAGTATCTTTTTGCTTGCTGCCAGTTTATACCAGAGTGCTGATCTAGCAGGGGTGAGATCGTGTGATCTCAGGTTTTTTGTGTATCAGTAGGGTTGGACTTTTTCAGGGTTTTGTGCGTGATTGCAGACAGTATCTTTTCTATCCTGTTCTGTCTAGACAGCTTGGGCCCCACTGTTTGCTCAGTCTGTTCTCTGCTTGTGTTTGTGTCTCATCTTGTTTCACCGACAGTATATGTTTGGGGGCTGTCTATTCCTTTGGGGATCTGCTCCGGGGCAGTTTAGATTTCATCTTTCTGTCTTTAGGCTTAGTTAGTTCTCCGGCTGTGACGAGGCGTCTAGGGCATCAAAGGAATGCTCCACGGCTACTGCTAGTTGTGCGGATAGGATTAGGGGTTTGAAATCCACATAGTTACCAACCTCTCTGGTCTTCTGGTGTCTTAGCCTGTTCCTGCCATTCTCCTCGGTGACCCATTCATAACACGCACCAGCCTAGAACACCGAACGACCCCTGTGACCACTCCTCCACCTGTGCCGGATCCCTTCCCTGGTAAGCTGAATTCGGACTGTAAGACAGACCCCCATTTGATGGACCCACCAAATTGCTCAAAAGTGCATGTGCATGGTGCAATAAGGTATACCCATAGACATAATATAATCGTTAAATGTAAACAGGACTCAGAGGTACACAGAGAAGCAAAAAAAGTCCAAAAAGGCTGTATGCCACAAGTGGAGAGAATGTGCTGAGCAAAATGGTAGAGAGGGAGTGAATCAATCCCTAGGAGACTACCTGTACAACTTCGGTGCCAGCTGCCACAATGCACGTTTCTGCGCAGTCCCTTCTTCCGGGGGGAGAGGCATCAATAAAACACATAAGCCTTAAATACACTGAATAGACCTGTCCGGGTGGGTGTTATTAATGAGTATAATGCTGCTTCTCCATGGCTCATGTAAAGCCGACCACTCCCGGAAGACAGCAGCACCGAGGGCATCATCGGATATGAGGGCTGTGCCATACGGCACCGCCCACATGAAATCACGTGAGCGGGACCGCAGACACGAGCACACCCAGACCCGAGGGAAGACGCCAACAGCGTTGCCAAGCAACAGAGCCCCAGCAGACATGTTCACAAGCAGGTGAGTATACAAATCATGGAGCAGCGCTGGTAAGAAGAGAGGAAAAGGACCATATGAGGGACAGGAGAGTGAGCCATAAAAGTAAATGGTTTGGTATTCGTTGTTTTTTTTCTACACCTTACATTTATTATACACTGGTGTATCTTTGCCACAATATACTGGCTAAGCATAATATCATATTAGTGGGAAAACCTTCATAAAATGACATATGAAAGCACCTGCCACAAGATTGAAGGATATATGGAGGTACATCAGGGCGCTCCAATCATCTATGAGTTCAATATTATGTCTTTGGTAAAACATAAAATATCCTAAACTCACAATAAATAAATGGATAACAATTAGAGGGTTATACTATTGGATTAGGGTATTTTCGTGGAAGGTGATTCCAAAGATTTTCATTGAAACTCATTTTCAGCAAGATAAATGCAAGCACAGCTGTGCCTACTGATAAATGTATATATCAAAAGATTCTGCGCTGGTAGAAAGTCTGAAGTTATATCACATTATTATACTGTACTTTTTAAAGAAAATGCCATCCTTTAAAATTGATAGATATTTCCGGAGATTTGTTTGATTGTTATTTTCAGATAGAAGAAATGGTAAACAAGAAGAAAGCCAAATGTATGCGCGGTGTCTAATCTGGCATATTCATCTCATCGTAATGCAAAGTGTTCCAAGAATTAGAGTTATATTAAAATATATTATTTGTGATACCAATTTCACAGTGGAATATATACATCTAGTCCTTTAAATATAAATACAACCTATAATTGCTTATTTTACATAGTAAGAGAACTACTTAAGCTCAAAAATGATAAGCAGAACTGACCAGAAATGAGCCGTTTTGTTATTGTGCATTTTCAATGCTTACTGAGCAAATAGACTGTGGTGCGATGTAAGATCTGTGCTGCGAGCTATGAACCAATCAAAGCTATGCTGCTCCCTCTCCCCTCTCACAGCATGCAGTCTCACATAAAGAAAGAGAGGAAGCAAGGAGAAAATAGCACATACACTTCAACTGCATCTCTTTTCTCTTCCTAGTCTCCTGTTTACTTTACTAAATTGATATTTTTTTATTAATTTAGTAGCTCTCTAAACATTTATAGTAAGTCTGCAGATAAGAAAAGGTGAGAATGATTCCTATAAGAGATATAGATCTAGTACAAGAAAGTATTTAAAGGGGAGGTATGACGCTAACAATGATTTAATAGTAATTGTCAATCTATTTAATGTGGTAATCTAATTGCTTTTCTAATATGCATGATTAAAAATTCCATACCGTTGCCTCACTACTTGATCTAACTACTTGATTTTTTTTTTACAACTTCCTGTTTGTTTCATTTAGTTTGAGAATCCCCAGTGCACTGCAGTCATGTCCCGTCTTCTGTCCCCACCCTGAAATGATGCATCCTGAGTTTCAGGGGCTGGGCTAGTCTCTGCTCTACTGAGTATGTGTCAGTTGTTAATTCCGATGTATGCTCAGTTGGATCTTGCCAAAGTGCAATATTCTTTTTATTGCACAGTGACAGTGCGCCTCCTCACCAACTCTGATGAGAAGAGCGCATTGCAAAGAGATAGCTCCACACCTAAAAGTGACATCTGTTTCATAGGCTGGTCTGGTCTTTGTTCTTCCTGATTGCCAGGTTAATCCCATATAATGCACACTGACAGTGCACTCTCTTACCGGCTTGTCAATTCTCATCAGAGTTGGTGAGAGCACATTGCCACTGTGCAATAAAAAGAATATTGCACAGGGACAAGATCTTATTGAGCGTATATTGGAATTGATAACTAACGCATGCTCAGTTAAGGTACTGTCACACTTAGCGATGTACCAGCGATCCCGACAAGCGATATGGCGAGGTCAGGATCGCTGGTACATCGCTAAGTGGTTGCTAGTGAGCTGCCACACAGGCAGATCTCACCAGCGACATCGCTGGGGACGGGGGTCGCTACTTACCTGTCAGACGAGGCGATCCTGACGTCCTCCCGCCCGCGTCCACGTGTCGCTCGTCGTCACAGCAGGAAGCCCAGCAGGAAGCTGACGACGA
Source organism: Dendrobates tinctorius (assembly GCF_039654945.1). Classification (NCBI taxonomy): domain Eukaryota; kingdom Metazoa; phylum Chordata; class Amphibia; order Anura; family Dendrobatidae; genus Dendrobates; species Dendrobates tinctorius. The sequence goes on from NW_027361872.1 coordinate 9,765,557, forward strand.
GAAACGGTCCAGGACGTTCTCGCGCGATCAGCGATAACCAACGGGGGAGCCGGTCGGAGGTAAGTATCAGATATAGCGATATCGCTAGCGATATCGCTATAATGTCCCAAAATCAGAGACGTTATAGCGATATTGCTAGCGATATTGCTTAGTGTGACAGGCCCTTTAGGCAGGGACTAGCATTGGCTTTAAAACAGATTTCACTGATGACACTTTGTTTCAGGGTGGGGACAGTGACTGTGGCAAGGATGCTTGCCCAGTTCAGCAGACATATTATCAACATTTTTTCCTCCTGATGTGGGGCTATAGGTGCCAGAGAAGTCCTGTATAATGAATATTTATCTGTACACCAAAAGACCAATCATTTTTAGGTCCAAAATTCTGTGTTGAGCCAGTTCAAAATACTGTATATATGTAACTCACCTGTCCTGTGTGTCAATAGAAAATCTGTACCATTGCCTGAAACTACCATGGGTATTTAGAATACTGTCTTTATATTTGTCAAAAAACCCTTTGGGTCACTGAGAAATCAGGGCCTCCATGTGGCTGCTTCCACAGTGCCCCCTATAGCTATAATTTTCTTCTAAAACCTGTAAAAATATAGAACTTTGAACCTTTATAGTTGAAAAAAAATCTGCAAAATTTAATTTACATCCTTCAGTTAAAAAGAACAGAACTCAGAACCAAATAAAATTGTCACCTGGGAATTCCATTGGCTTACAAGTTTATATTCAATATACATAGCAGAACCCGCCTGACTGCACAGAGGTGTTTTCCTCATTTACTCTTGTATTGTTGAATCCATAATACGCACAAGCTCGTTACTAAACTCTTTTTTATACCTGTTACCGTGTTCTGCTTTGGCACCCAGATATAACAAACAGATAAATATTTCTTTATGCATTACTTTTCACACTTTCATAAATTCCTTGAATGGCTCAGTAAGTATGCAACGAGAGCTCTGCAGTGATAAAGGATAAGCCAGTTCTTTTCTTCTGCTGATCTGATGACTGGATTGCATAACTGTTTACTTTTAATTTATGCTTATGTGTAAAAATCTGTAGATTTGAATATCTAAAATGTTTATTTGAATACAGCTGATGCTTGGGCAAAGGATAAAGAAAATTTCAACTCTTTGTCACTTTTTTTTATTTCTCTAGAAATATAATCCAATACATGGGCAGAGATTCGCTAGTGTGATTTGATTCCTAAGGGGATTCAATGACCCCTCCACAAATACCTAGTTTGCAATGTAAGCCAGAAGCTTCAAGTTATTCTTCAATGTACAGTATATCGAGTACAGTCAGATAAATTTTATTTACATTCAGTATGTATGTATATATCTAGATAGATAGATAGACAGACAGATAGATAGATACAGTTGTGGTCAAAAGTATTGACACCCCTGCAATTCTGTCAGATAAAACTCCGTTTCTTCCTGAAAATGATTGCAAGCACAAATTCTTTGGTATTATCTTCATTTAATTTGTCTTTAATGAAAAAACACAAAAGAGAATGAAGCAAAAAGCAAAACATTGATCATTTCACACCAAACTCCAAAAATGGGACAGACAAAAGTATTGGCACCCTCAGCCTAATACTTGGTTGCACAACCTTTAGCCAAAATAACTGCGACCAACCACTTCCAGTAACCATCAATGAGTTTCTTACAATGCTCTGCTGGAATTTTAGACCATTCTTCTTTGGCAAACTGCTCCAGGTCCCTGTTATTTGAAGGGTGCCTTCTCCAAACTGCCATTTTTAGATCTCTCCACAGGTGTTCTATGGGATTCAGGTCTGGACTCATTGCTGGCCACCTTAGAAGTCTCCAGTGCTTTCTCTCAAACCATTTTCTAGTGCTTTTTGAAGTGTGTTTTGGATCATTGCCCTGCTGGAAGACCCATGACCTCTGAGGGAGACCCAGCTTTCTCACACTGGGCCCTACATTATGCTGCAAAATTTGTTGGTAGTCTTCAAACTTCATAATGCCATGCACACGGTCAAGCAGTCCAGTGCCAGAGGCAGCAAAGTAACCCCAAAACATCAGGGAACCTCCACCATGTTTGACTGTAGGGACCGTGTTCTTTTCTTTGAATACCTCTTTTTTTCTCCTGTAAACTCTATGTTGATGCCTTTGCCCAAAAAGCTCTACTTTTGTCTCATCTGACCAGAGAACATTCTTCCAAAACGTTTTAGGCTTTTTCAGGTAAGTTTTGGCAAACTCCAGCCTGGCTTTTTTATGTCTCGGGGTAAGAAGTGGGGTCTTCCTGGGTCTCCTACCATACAGTCCCTTTTCATTCAGACGCCGACGGATAGTACGGGTTGACACTGTTGTACCCTCGGACTGCAGGGCAGCTTGAACTTGTTTGGATGTTAGTCGAGGTTCTTTATCCAGCATCCGCACAATCTTGCGTTGAAATCTCTTGTCAATTTTTCTTTTCCGTCCACATCTAGGGAGGTTAGCCACAGTGCCAGGGGCTTTAAACTTCTTGATGACACTGCGCATGGTAGACACAGGAACATTCAGGTCTTTGGAGATGGACTTGTAGCCTTGAGATTGCTCATGCTTCCTCACAATTTGGTGTCTCAAGTCCTCAGACAGTTCTTTGGTCTTTCTTTTCTCTATGCTCAATGTGGTACATACAAGGACACAGGATAGAGGTTGAGTCAACTTTAATCCATGTCAACTGGCTGCAAGTGTGATTTAGTTATGGCCAACACCTGTTAGGTGCCACAGGTAAGTTACAGGTGCTGTTAATTCCACAAATTAGAGAAGCATCACATGATTTTTCGAACAGTGCCAATACTTTTGTCCACCCTCTTTTTTATGTTTGGTGTGGAATTATATCCAATTTGGCTTTAGGACAATTCTTTTTGTGTTTTTTCATTTAAGACAAATTAAATGAAGATAATAATACCAAAGAATTTGTGTTTGCAATCATTTTCAGGAAGAAACTGAGTATTATCTGACAGAATTGCAGGGGTGTCAATACTTTTGGCCACAACTGTAGATAGATATGTTTATTTGCCTGTAACCTCTGGAGGGGGAACATGGTATATAGAGAGTAGTGCTGCTAGGAGAAAGCAGGGATTCAAAGTAACATTCATAAAAAATCTTTTGCTTCATTACCTTGGACTACAGCTCTCAGAAACTTTTGCTCTTCTTTGCAACCTGAAAAAGAAGGAGCAGCAGAAGAAGAAAGAACTGATTTTCTGAGAAAGCTGGAGAAGAAAGGAGGAGCTAATGACAGTGGGGAAAGTGTGCGTTGTCATCCATTGCTGAAAAAAAAAAGACAGTAAAGACCCAGGATAGGGAGCACTGGGTGAGTGCTGACAGCTCTGCAGCCTAGTGTGAGACGAGAACAATAAGCCCTGGTGGGATTTGATCTCAAGACCCCAACACTGCAAAGCAAAAGTGCTAACCAGTGACCTACAGTGCTGGGGGTGGCCGATTCTCTGTTGACATAGTGATGTGGGGGGAGAGAGGAATCTGGCCATTGGAATTCAAATGGACTATAGTTTTGATCTGTGCAGAGAGGAGTATGACCCTGGCTTTTTAACACACACCACAGGAGTGCTCAGTCAAGCCAATTATTCCCATAGGGTGACAGGAGAGACTGCTACATAAAGGGAATCTATCACCCTATTTTTCGCCTATCAGCTGCAACCACCTCCATCTGGGCTTATTTACAGCATTACAGAATGCTCTTGATAAGCCCCTGATGGCGGTGGCCGCAGCTGATATGCGAAAAATAGGGTGACAGATTCCCTTTAAAGTGCATTGAGTCAACTTTAAAGGGTCGCAGAGTCTATGTGGCTACTCATATGGGGTTTACATAATTGTGGCCACTTGACATCTACCTTCTCTTCCTGCTCCATTGAGAGAAACAGTAATAGAATCAATAACCTAGGAGGGGGCTTACATGACCTATTAAAGTATCTAAAGATAATGAATCCTTAGAAAAGGAGCTCAAGAATGTGTGTTACAGCTATTGATATATTGTGCTTTGAAGTCTGACCAGCTTTATTCTTTGTGCAAAGTTTTTGAGACATTAAATAGTAACTTTTTGTGATTTTTTGAGGTTTGTTCAGCATTGATAAAAGGAACATAAGCTAGTTTGCATGTGACTTTAAGTATGCAAATCGTATATGATTAGTCACGTGATGACTGCTTCATCCAAGATATGGCGCTGACATCATCTGCAGATGATCACATGGCACCAATGTGATCAGGAAACATTCACATTACTGCAACTCCACTTGCATGCTCCAACCAGCACATAAGGACACCGCTTTACCACTGGAGCACGGTCATACATTAAGGATATGAGCAATTTTTTGAACAAAATTAAGAGGGTACATGTTGATAATACCACAAATACCACACTTTCAGCATCTTTTGATTGAGTATACCTGTACACATCCATTGAAGACAATATTGGTTTATCAGCCATCAGTACTATACTAGCCAGCTCTGACATGGCGTCAGAAAGTCCACAACTTGTCTTGTCACTGCTGGAATTCATCCTATGAGGAGGTACTTCCTCTTTGGTGATGACTATGTCCTACAGTGTCAGAGTTCAGTCATGGGATCCATTGTGGCCCCCACTTGTGCTAACATCTACATGGCTCACTATGATGACAGGTATGTGTACCATTCGCATCATTGGCGCCATATCTGAAGCTGGTGGCATTATATAGATGATATATTCTTTCTGTGGGATATTGATGAGGAACAACTTTATGCTTTCCAGGAATGGAAATGCATTCCAATCTCCACTCGTGCATGCACAGGCAAAGCCGGAAAAAAGTAGTTTGCATGCTCCTGAAGTACTATGTCCCAGAAGTATTTCGCTGCCATTTCTGTGTTCCAGGATATAGTTCACCAGCGCATGCGCACTAATGCTTTTCGGCTTTGCTTGCAGTTGGGCAAAGCATACTGCGCACGCGTGAGTGGAGATTGCAATGCGCACGCGCAAAATATGGATGCGAACTACGGAAATTACCTGAAATAGAGTTGAGCAAAACGGGTTGGTCAAATTCAAAAAACGGGTTGGTCAAATTCAAAAGTCGTCGACTTTCGCTAAAGTCGGGATTTGCCGATCGAAACCCGACCATAGCGTGAGGTCGGCCATGCGGTCGCTGACTCGAGCGCCAAAGTCGCGTTTCCCATAATGCTTCCAGCGCCTTTTCTCAGCCAATGATCAAAGATGTACACTGTGGGCAACGAGATGACATGGGCAGCGGCAACCACCATCTTAGAGAAGGGCATTGCAGTGATTGGCTTGCTTTGTGTGGCATCACAGTGGCTATAAAAGCCCTGAACGCCGACCGCCATCTTACTTCTGCCGATCTTAGCATAGGGAGAGGTTGCTGCTTCTCGTTCTCAATAGGGAGAGTGTTTAGGCAGGAAAAAAAAACTGTGCTTCTGCTGATAGCAATTTTCACTGTACAACACAACAGTTAGTGTGCAGTGACAGGGTAGGATATTTTTGTGTGCAGCAGCTCTGTTGGTTATTAGGCTGCCTTATAAGGCTACCTGATAGCTGCATTGCTGTTTGCACACTGCTGTGCAGACTGCTTTTTTCAAAGCAAAAAAAAATTAATTCCTTTTTTCTGCACAGTTACCGAGTGTTCATTTTTTCACACTTTTGTGTGCAGCAGCGCTGGTGGTTATTAGGCTGCCTTATAAGGGTACCTGATGGCTGCACTGCTGTGTGCACACTGCTGTGCAGACTGCTTTTTTCAAAGCAAAAATACTTGTATTCCTTTTTTCTGCACAGTTAGCGAGCGTTCATTTTTTCACACACCGTATAGAGATGTAGGCTCCTCACACACTACCGTGTACCGGCTGGTATCACGGACAAATACATGCTATCTGTGTGTGACTCCGTAAAAAGATAGATGGAGATTTTCATTTTTCCATACATACACTGTATAGAGCTGTCCGCTTATCAAACAGTATTGTATATCTGCTGTTTGTATTGCGGTCAAATCTATAGAGAGACAGCGTGTGTGTGTGTGTGTGTGTGAGAGACTCCGTAAATACATATATGGAAATTTCCATACACCGTATAGAGCTGTCCGCTTGTCAAACAGTATCCTATATCTGAGTATCAAAAAAGTCCACAAAATTCAAGGTTCAATTTATAACATGAGAAAAAACCACCTGTGCATTTTAGGACATAAAAATGTCCAATACACCACAAAGAACCAAAAAACCAAAAGGTCCGTTAAAAAATCATGCTTTATTAATATAATTATTTTCATAGAAAAATGAACCAATTGTTACAAAATAATACACATAGTGCCTAACTACAAAAAGGAACATACAGGCATCGCAATGAAGCATCAAAATTTAGAAAAAACATATTGCACAAAACCACTGAGAAAATATCCAACCTGATTAGTATGGAAGGACAGAGCTCTCTATTCCGATGCGGCATATATACAGGGAAAAGGAAAATTTTTCCTATGCTAAATTCCCATGCAACTACCTAACATAGAAGGAGCTTATGAACACCCATACTGCATATCACCTTAGTTAGATAACAGTGGCGCTCACATGTAGATAAAGTGCTGCAGTGCTAGTAACTTCCTTCTGACCCCGACGTACGTTTCATCATTTTCTTCCTCAGGGGGCGTGTGATAACGGTCAAATCTATACAGAGACAGCGTGTGTGTGTGTGACTCGGTTAAAAAATAGACAGAGATTTAAAATTTTTCCATACATACACCGTACAGAGCTGTCCGCTTGCAAAACAGTATCCTATATCTGCTGTTTGATTACGGTCAAATCTTTACAGAGACAGCGTGTGTGTGTTACTCTGTGAAAAAATAGATGGAGATTTAAAATTTTCCATACATACACCGTATAGAGCTGTTCGCTCCTCACACACTACCGTGTACCGGCTGGTATCACGGACAAATACATGCTATCTGTGTTTGACTCCGTAAAAAAATAGACGGAGATTTAAAATTTTCCATACATACACTGTATAGAGCTGTCCGCTTGTCAAACAATATCGTACATCTGCTGTTTGATTACGGTCAAATCTATACAGAGACAGCGTGTGTGTGTGACTCCGTTAAAAAATAGACGGAGAATTAAAATTTTCCATACATACACCGTATAGAGCTGTCCGCTTGTCAAACAGTATCCTATATCTGCTGTTTGATAACGGTCAAGTCTATACAGAGACAGCGTCTGTGTGTGACTACGGAAAAAAATTGACATAGATTTTCATTTTTCCATACATACACCTTATAGAGCTGAACGCTACTCACACACTACCGTGTACCAGCTGGTATCACAGACAAATACATGCTATCTGTGTTTGACTCCGTAAAAAAATAGACGGAGATTTAAACTTTTCCATACATACACCATATTCAGCTGTCCGCTTCTCAAACAGTATCATATATCTGCTGTTTGGATTACGGTCCAATCTATACAGAGACAGCATGTGTGTGTGTGAGTCTGCAAATACATAGACGGACATTTCTATTTTTGCATACATCGTATAGAGCTGTCCACTTCTCTAACAGTATTGTATATCTGCTGTTCACTTTATGGTCACATCTATACAGAGTCATCGTGTGTGCGTGAGACTCCGTAAATACATATACAGACATTTCCATTTCTCCATACACCGTATTGAGCTGTCCGCTACTCAAACAGTATCGTATATCTGTTGTTCACATTACGGTCACATCTATACAGACACAGCGTGTCTGTGTGAGACTCCAGAAATACATATACGGACATTTCCATTTTTCAATACACCGTATAGAGCTGTCTGCTTCTCATACAGTACCGTATATCTGCTGGTTGTGTTACGGTCAAATACATACTGCCAGAGCGTCTGTGTGTGACTCCGGAAACAAATATACGGAGATTGACTGTTTCATCAAAAACGTATACAGCTGTACACTTCTGATACAGTACCGTATATCTGCTGGTTGGATTACGGTCAAATACATACTGGGAGAGCGTCTGTGAGTAACGAAATATATATGGAGATTTAAATTTTTCTATACACCTTACACAGCTGTACGCTCCTCATACAGTACCATATCTCTGCTGGTATTTTTGGTAAATTTTCCCAAACATGAGGAAGTATGGTGGAAGAGGCAGCGTACATGGGTGTGGGGGGCACAGCTGGTACTGATGGTGGTGGTGGTGCATCTGCTGGTTATGGCAAAAGCACAATAGCAGCTAAGGCAGGAGGTGTTGAGCCTGCGTCATCGTCTGGCACAAGAAGGCCTTTAAGGTTCCCTTTTCTGGGAGTAGGTAAACCGCTTTTAAAGCCGGAGCATCAGGAACAGGTTTTGGCTTACATTGCTGAAGCAGCCTCCAGCTCTATTGCCTCCTCTTCTGAAGTTACAAATACTGCAAGCACAGAGACGTCAGTGCAGGCTTCTGGTCAGGAACAACACCTTTCCTTGTGTCCTTCACCCACACCAAAAGTGAAGGATGCAGCAGCACACACATCAGATTACTCCATGGAGCTCTTTTCACATACCATGCCAGGGTTATCAAGTCAAATCCTGAATTCCCCAGTCCAAGATGAATCTGACATGGAGTGCACTGATGCACAGCCACTGCTAGATGACTGGTACATTCACCCAGAGCAATACATTTGCCTCGCAGTCTAGTGAGCCTGAATCAGACACTGATGAAACTGAGGTGCCCCTTCTCGCATACTATACCGCCTTACACGGTGACACAGAGGAAGGTGCAGATGAAATTGAAGAGGAGGTGATGGATGACCCAGTTGTTGACCCGGATTGGCATCCATTGGGGGAAGAGAGTGCCACTGGCAATAGCTCAGAAGAGGAGAAGGATCTGCAGCAGTCATCAACATCGCAGCAGCGGTTATCCGGCATGCCCGTAGCTGTACCAAAACTAGTTAAAAAACAAACAGAGTTGTAGGACAGCTTGGCCAGAGGGTCAAATTTGCACACCGTGCAAGCCCTGAAAATTTATACCATAAACTGTGTTCCAAATTATTATGCAAAAAGAGTTTAGGAGTGATAAGGTTAGAATTTTTTTGTTTGTCATTTAAACTCATTGATGGTGATGTGTGTCAGGGCTCTTTATATCACTGAAAGCAATTGCAGATACCTGTGCAAATTAGTTTGGCAGGTGTGTCCAAATAAAGGCAAGACGACTTAAGAAGGCTGTTCCACATTATTAAGCAGCCTACATTTTTTGCCAAAATGGGAAAGAAAAAGGATGTGTTGGCTGCTGAGAAGCAGCAAATTGTGGAGTATTTAGGTCAAGGCATGACTACAATCAACATTGCCAAGACACTTCATCGTGATCATCGCACAATCAAGAAGTATGTAGCTGATTCCCAGCACACACGTGTGCGTGCTGATAAGAAAAAATTGAGGACTCTTTCCAACAGACAATTGCATCAGGTTAAAAGAGCAGCTGCAAAAATGCCTTGTCATAGCAGCAGACAAGTTTTTGAAGCTGCTGGTGCCTCCAACGTCCCCCGAACAACAAGATGCAGGGTCCTTCAGAGGTTTGCAGCTGTGCGTAAGCCATCCTGTTGACCACCTCTATCGACTGCACACAAGCAGAAATGGCTCCAGTGGGCCAAACGATACATGAAGACTGACTTCCAAACTGTTTTATTCATCGATGAGTGCCATGCAATGCTCGATGGTCCAGATGGATGGAGTGGAGGATGGCTGGTTGAGGGACACCCCATGAAAACACGGCTAAGGCGCCAACAAGGAGGAGGTGGAGTAATGTTTTGGGCTGGAATCATGGAGAGAGAGATTGTCAGCCCCTTTAGGATCCCTGAAGGGGTAAAGATGAACTCCATAATCTATGTAGAGTTTCTAAAACAGCACTTCCTGCCATGGTTCAAGAGGAAGAACCGTGCTTTCCGCAGCAAGATCATTTTCATGCATGATAATGCACCGTCTCATGCTGCAAATAACACATCTGCATCTCTGGCTGCTATGGGAGGACAAACTTATGGTGTGGCCACCATCTTCCCCTGACCTCAACCCCATTGAGAACCTCTGGAGCATTATCAAAAGGAGTGTCTATGATGGCGGGAGGCAGTTCACATCTAAGCAACAGCTCTGGGAGGGTATTCTGTCCACATGCAAAACAATTGAAGCACAAACCATCCAAAAACTGACAAATTCAATGAACGAGAGTGTTCAGAAGCTTCTTTCGAACAAGGGGTCCTATGTGCAAATGTAACATCACCTAGAATAAAGTTTTGACTTGAAAACTGTTTGATTTCATTTTGTAATAAGCTGATAATGCTTATAATTTCACAATTGACCATTCTTTTGTTCAAAATAAAAATAAAAAGGTTGAAAAGTCTGCTGTGCATAATAATTTGGAACATGCATTTTGAGTGCTTCTTATTTTTAAAAATATACTGTTTTCATAGGCAGTTTGTTCAAAAACATTGCAATTATACTAGAATAGTGGATGACTGGAAAATAACAATGACTGCAATTCATATAGGTAATTGAGAGAAAATAGGAGGAAATATTTTTTGCATAATAATTTGGAACACAGTGTAGTAGGAAGAGTGTAGTGTGGCACTTTTTTAACCAAAATCCTATTGATGAGGCAAAGGTTATCTGTAAGAAGTGCGGAAGGACCTTCAGCTGAGGTAAAAATCTCTGAAATTTAAACACCAGTTGCATGCTTAGACATATAACCACCATGCACTTGCAGGCGTGGATAGATTACAAAACCTCAGGTAGCACATGTGCACCTGCTCCAACTGAAGGTAGCCAGCCACGCTCCATTGCTTCTGGAGCACCCCGCGGGGCCTGGGGGTACTCGGTACCGGGTCCGTCGACTTCAATGGCGGACGGTGTCACGGCGGCGGCGACCCGGTCCGTGGCCCAGAGGCGTCCAGTAAATGGAATAGGGGAAAGTTGTGTGGTATTTATGTGGTAAAAATAAAGATAATGTTTGTAGATGGTGAAATACGTGACACCACCTGTTGTATTCTGGTCAGAGGTGACCAGCACTGCGGTGTTGCTTCTCTGGGATGGATGTTGGGCGCAGCTATGATATTGTAGCCCTCTACAGGTAGAGCAATAGTCCCAGGGCAAAGATGTTAAATAAATGGTAAAAATGGCTGTAAACATTGGGGTGCAGATAAATGAGAAAAAGACAAAGAGAGGTGCAGTTTCTTTACCTTTTACTGGTAATAGGTTGCAGTCCGGAGTACCACATACAGGTGATGGAATGAGTCCGGCTCGCCTGGAGGCATTCAGGGATCCACCTTGCCAGGTGGGGATTTAGGACCTTCCTTTCTGCGCTTTGTGAGTGGGTCTCCACTGTATATAACTATGCTGTGACCCTCTATTCATGATGGTTTCACTAACCTGTATGGCTGTCAGCGTGAGCCTATTCCACAGGTACCGTTCTCTTCACCATCGTCCCAGGGCTCCTTATCCGCTGCCGTGCCCTCAGGTGATCAATGTGCACAGGAATTTACAATCCCCTGTACTATCAGATTCGGCTATCAGGGCGTACAGCTCCTGTCAGCCTAGGACTCTGATGTCCCTTTTCTCTTTATTAGCGCTTCACTCAGGGGTCTGCTATATGCAGTATTTTAGCTTCCCTAGAGTCTCTGCTCTTGTCCTTTCCCTCTTCACAGATCAGCTGCCTGTCTTTATCTGACAGGATCTTCCAGAAAGATCTCTTTACCTCACGTCCTCACGTTTAAACTGTCCTTTCTCCTCACTGCTCACAGCTGTTTCATTTCCATGACAACTCCCTCAGCTGATTTCTAGCTGACTCACCAACCCACTCTGCTGGCCAGAATTTATAAGGCATTTCCCTTTTCTGACTTGCAGCAGGAATAGTGATTTAATCTATTACCTGGCATGGGGTCCCTTTCTGCCTCCAAGCATGACTTCACCTGTTAGAGGGAGGTAATGTCACTGTGACAACCAGACTCTGGGGTGTCGCATTCCCCCCAGTTAAGTTCAGTACTCCTGGACTGAGGAAACATAACAAGAATTGTTAACAACAATAATTAATGCAAATCTACAAAGTCTTAAAAATTGTAAAAATTATCAAAAACCAGACAAGAAAAAAGAAAACAATAGCACAGTTACTGCAGCGACCAGTCCTTACGCTGCTGTCCAGGAATTGTCTTTGTGCTTGTACCTGGAGTTTAGTTGGTGGGAACCGCCTTAACCCACTTTGTGTGTCGTCCATGGGCAAGGCTACAGGGCACTCTGTAGATGGGCCTGTTTTTCGGCCATGCCGGAGGCTTATTTCCAAGGCCTTTTTGGAGCAACTATTTACAAATACAGTTCTGACCACACATAGTCCTGTGGCCCAATTGTCCTTTAACTGGTTATTGCGAATACTTTAAAAAGGTTCTTACAGTAAGTCTCTGTAGGCTCTCATACTTAACGGTTACTACTATACATTCTTATTACTTTATTTACATTACTTAATCTCTGTAACGGGCAGGGATTTGTCCTCTAGTACTACGAGTGGATCTACGCAGTATAGGTATTTCTGATGACCTGACCTGTTCTCTGATGTCTACTGTTGGTGCATTAGTCACTACGCTATAAGTAGACTTGTGTAAGATAGGTATTCTAGACTGCCTTCTCTCTACTCCTAGACTCACCATGAGATTGTCAGATTCGCTGTTAGCAGGGGACAGATTTCCGCATTCCTCTGCAGATGTGGTATCTGTTACTTGGGCAATTTCATTTAGAGTCTCTTCTTCATCTTGTGCAGTAGGCTGATGAAAGGTTAGTACTGGTACTACTATTGCCTGATTTATTTGTGTCCATGTTGAGGAAATTCTCCAAGTATAGGTTGAATCTTTTCTTCCACCTCTACTGTAGGCTGTGGAGTGTCTTGGACTTCTTTCTTGTCCTTCAATTGATCAGGGCACATCTTTAGATGATCTCTTGAGACTGCTTCGAAGGTTTCTCCACCATCTTTGCTGATGATACATACTTTGGTGCTATTAAAGTCTGAAGGTATCACGTTGTATGACTCTGCCTCCCACTGGTCATCTAGTTTGTGAACACGTCTCTTTCTTTTTAGTACTTATAATAATAATAAATTTTATTTCTATAGCGCAGACATATTCCGCAGCACTTTACATTTCAGAGGGGACTTGTACAGACAATAGACATTACAGCATAACTATAATCACATAGATCATAACAGATACCAAGAGGAATGAGGGCCCTGCTCGCAAGCTTACAATCTATGAGGAAAAAAGGGAGACACGAAAGGTGGGTGGTAACAGTTGCCCTGATTGTATGGACCAGCCATAATGTTAAGTGTGTAACAGTACAGATGCAGAGGGCTAATGGATGCATAAAGCATGTGGGAACCTGGCTATGGTAAAAACATTTGGCTGTGCCACACAGGGATAGATTAGGTTAATGTGTTGAGGCGGTAGGCCAGTCTGAATAAATGAGTTTTCAGGGCACATTTAAAATTGTGGGGATTGGGGACTAATCGTATTGACCTGGGAAGTGCATTCCAAAGAATTGGTACAGCTCGTGTATAGTCTTGGAGATGGGAGTGGGAGGTTCTGATTATTGAGCATGCTAACCTCAGGTCATCAGCAGAACAGAGGGCGCGGGTAGGATGGTATACTGAAACAAGGGAGGAGATGTAGGGTGGTGCTGAGCCATGAAGAGCTTTGTGGGTAAGGGTAATAAGTTTGTACTGGATTTTGGAGTGGATGGGTAGCCAGTGTAATGACTGGCCCAAGGTAGAGGCATCGGTGTAACGATTGGCAAGGAATATGATCCTGGCAGCAGCATTCAAGACAGATTGGAGAAGGGAGAGTTTGGTAAGAGGGAGAGCGATTAGAAGAGAGTTACAATAGTCGAGACGAGAATGAATAAGAGAAACAGTAAGAGTTTTTGCGGAGTCAAAAGTAAGAAACGGGTCAAATTCTAGAAATATTTTTGAGGTGCAGATGACAAGAGCGAGCCAGTGATCATATGGTGGGGGACAAAGGAAAGCTCGGAGTCAAGTTTGAACCCAAGACAGCAGGCATGTTGCTGGGGAGTAATAGTGGAACCACACACGGAAATGGCAATGTCGGGTATAGGTACATTAGTAGCAGGAGGAAACACAAGGAGTTCAGTCTTTGACAGGTTCAGTTTCAGATATAGTGAGGACATGATGGTAGACACAGGGTTTAGACAATCGCTGGTGTTTTCTAGAAAGGCTGGCGTTATGTCAGGAGAAGAAGCGTATAATTGGGTGTCGTCAGCATAGAGATGGTACTGGAGACCAAATCTACTGATTGTTTGAGCAATAGGGGCAGTATACAAAGAGAAAAGGAGGGGGCCTAGGATTGATCCTTGAGGAACCCCAACAGTAAGGGGAAGATGAGAGGAGGAGGAGCCAGCAAAAGATACAGTAAATGAGCAGTCAGAGAGCTAGGAGGAGAACCAGGAGAGAATGGTGTCCTTGAGGCCAATGGAATGTAGCATAGTGAGGAGGAGCTGATGATCCACAGTGTCGAAAGCTGCAGAGAGATCCAAGAGAATTAGCATGGAGTGATGACCATTTGATTTAGCTGTTAGCAGATCATTAGAGACTTTAGTGAGGGCAGTTTCAGTAGAGTGTAAAGAGTGGAAACCGGATTGGAGAGGGTCGTGAAGAGAGTTATCAAAGAGATAGCGGATAAGTCGGGAGAGGACCAGGCGTTCCAGGAGTTTAGAGATGAAGGGAAGATTAGAGACAGGTCTATAGTTAGCGGCACAGTTTTGGTCGAGGGATGTTTTTTAAGTACTGGATGTATGACGGCATACTTAAATGAGGAGGGAAAGAAACCAGAAGAGAGAGAGGTTAAATATTTTAGTTAGGTGAGGGATGACAGCAGGGGAAATGGGCTGGAGTAGATGTGATGGAAATGGGTCACTGGTGCAAGTGGTTGGGTGAGAAGATGCAAGGAGCCTGCTTACTTCTTCTTCTGTGACTGGTTCAAAATCAGAGAGTGAGCTAGATGCAGTGGGTGAGGGAGGACAGTGCATGGTATGAGGTGATTGGGACATAATTTCCTGTCGGATCTGGTCAATTTTTTCTTTGAAGTAATTGGCCAGATCGTCAGCTCGAAGATCCGTGGTTGGGGCCTGTACTCTTGGGTTGAGTAGAGAATGAAAAGTGTCAAAGAGACGTTTAGGGTTATTGGACAGTGAGGTGATGAGGGTGTTGAAATAGGTTTGTTTTGAGAGGTGAAGGGCAGTGTTGTATGTTCAAAGCATAAACTTATAATGGATGAAATCTTCGGGTAGGTTGTATTTTCTCCACAGACGTTCGGCGCACCTGGAGCACCGCTGCAGGAAACGTGTTTGCAGGGTGTGCCAGGGTTGTCGCCATCTGTGTTGTGGTGTTCTATGTATAGGAGGTGCAAATTCATCCAGGGCACTTGGAAGTGTTTCATTGTAATGCTTCAATGCAGAATCAGGACATGAGAGGGAGGAGATAGGGGCCAATGAAGACTGCAAGTTCTTCATAAGTTTCTGGGTGTTAATGGCCTGTGTGTTTCTATAAATATGGACAGTGGGGGTGACCTGAGCAGCCTGGCAGTTCTTGATAGAGAATGAAAGAAGGTTGTAGTCAGAGAGCGGGAGAGGGATGTTTACAAAATCATCCACTGCAGAAAGCCGAGAGAAGACCAAGTCGAGGGAGTTTCCGTCTTCTTGCGTTGGAGAATTAGTAAGCTGCAAAAGGCCAAACGAGGAGGTTAGAGATAAGAGGTGAATAGCAGATGGGGAGAGGGGAAGAGCAATGGGGATGTTGAAATCGCCCATGATGAGGGTAGGGATGTCACAGGAGAGAAAATGTGGAAGCCAAGTGGCAAAATGATCCAGGAACTGATGGGAGGGGCCAGGAGGACAATATACCACTGCCACTCGCATGGAGAAGGGGGTGTAGAGTCTGACAGCATGGACCTCAAAAGAAGGGAAGACAAGTGAGGGTACTTGAGGGATAACCTGAAAGGTACATTTTGGTGATAGGAGCAGACCAACGCCTTCACCTGCTCTATTGTCTAATCTTGGGGTATGGGAGAAGTGTAGTCCACCATATGAAAGAGCAGCAGCAGCGGTAGTGTCTGACTGCTGGATCCAGGTTTCAGTAAGAGCCAAAAGGTTAAGAGAATTAGAAAGGAAAAAGTCATGAATGAAGGAGAGTTTGTTACACACTGAGCGAGAATTCCAAAGGGCACAATTAAGAGGGACAGATGGCAGGCAGGGAATATTAATAAGATTAGAGGGGTTTCTGAGTGTAGCAGTTGGGGGGTTTGACCTTCAATAACATGGGGGACCAGGGTTGGGAGCAATGTCTCCTGTGACTAGACGAAGGAGGATAGAAAGAGTGAGCAGATGGTTAAGTGATTTGTGAGAGCGTCTCTGATGTTGAATGGTGGGACTGAATGGATCTGTGCTGTGTAGCAATGGGAAAAGAGCGTGAGTGCTATGCATAGGAGAGGAAAGGAGTGAGGGGCCAATATGGACGGAGTGTAGAGAGTTAATACCAGGGCGATGGATGTGTGTAAATGCAGCGGCCAGTATATAAATTATACAAATGCATATGGTAAATATTTGCGGTAGCCCAAATGTACAGGGAGTAGATTAGGGATGGGCGAATCTACTCGTTAGGACTCGTTACTCTGCGAGTAGTAGGGGACTCGCAGGAGTCGGTACTCTGCAAGTTTCCAAGCGATTACTCGCACAGTAACGAGTCCAATGCAAATCAATGGCAATCCTAGTTTTTTCAGAGTTTAATACAAGCAATCCTAGTTTCTTAGTGATCTTGTGTCCCGCTGTCAGCAGCGAGTCTTAGCGAGTCTAGGACTCCTATATACTGTATTCGGGACTCGCAGAATACAGAATATGTTAATTTTCAGAGACAGCCTAATTTGTTAGGTGAGAAAACTGTGAAGAGCACTACTATGATTGGCTGCTGTCCATCGTGATCCCTATGTCATGTATCACAGGCAAGGCTGTATATAAACCCTGCCCCTGCCATTTTGGGCACATTCCTGTGACGATCTGAGCTAGTGCAGGGCGAGTTGGAGACATAGGGCAGATCTAGGGACTGTTAGTCAGTGTAGGACCTCAAGATTCCTCACATATAACACAAAAGTTCTTTTCAGAACTACCAGGACGGAGGAGTACTGTAGAGGACTGTAGGTAGGGAGAAAGGCAGGAGCAGCCTTACAGTGCATACAGCACCATCCTGAGAGCTTAGCTTACTCACTCAGCTTCCATCAGAGCTGAAATCAGAAGCATAGCTGAGCAAATTTTCTTTTTTTTTTCCACCAGATATTATTGGGGTCATATTTACCCCTGCAGCGTTATTGTTTCTGTGGCAGACCAGTGCGTTGCTGCTATCTATCCCACCAGCTAATAGCATGCACGCTGCCTGCTTGTGTGCACTAAACAATTTTTTCAGGGAGAGTGCGTTGCTTCTCTGCTAAGTTACAGCACGCACTTCACCCCAGAGCGGTGACGCAGACAGCACCACAGTCCACCTAGGTGACTGCCTTTGTGCACTAAACAATTTTTTCAGGGAGAGTGCAGGGCTTCTCTGCTACCAGCTAATAGCACGCACGTTACCTTCCTGCTGTGCCAATACGCATCACTAGCCTTGTCCTCCTATTACAGTCCCCTGTAGTTATCCCCTTTGCACTGTGCATCCCCTGAGACTACAGCACAGGTCACATCACATCCCCCAGTGAAGCAGACCCCGGCCCGGTGCTGGGTACCACGGTTTCAGTGCGTCACAGACGCCAATGGTGACACAAGAAATCTCACTCTCTCCTAATCCAAAAAAGGGTACAGTAAAAGAAAATAGAAGAAATGACATCACATAACTCTTACCCATGTTTGCCTGCCCATCTTCTCCAGTGTGATCAAATGACGGGAACATGCTTCTGGCGATGGACCTCCAAGCCATATTTCGCTGTCTTTCATCACCATAGCCAGGGTGGGTGGGCTGCCACAGCTGGGGCCACTCTTCAACCAGGCCGATCAGCCTCTCTGTATCACGTCTGCTACACATCTTTGGTGGGCCTGTGTGTGCAGATCTGATCGCCCTGTGTGTGCAGATCAGATCGCCCGGTGTGTGCAGATCAGATCGCCCTGTGTGTGCAGATCAGATCTGCCTGTGTGTGCAGAATATCAGATCAGCCTGTGCAGTAAATCGGTTAGCACAGGCGACTTCCTGTTTAGCTTCTAGCGTGATGTAGAAACGATTTTCTGTGCTTTAGGGATGAATTCTAAATCGCTAAGCTAGGGGCTACTTGCAAGAGTAAAGAGTAAAAATAATGGCAGCACAGGAATCGCTGCAATACTCGCATCCCCATTCATTAACATTGGACTCGCTAGACTTGCAACGAATAGCGAGTTTCCGAGTCGGACTCGTTAGAGTCTAGCGATTCCGAGTATTTCA
This sequence comes from Dendrobates tinctorius, assembly GCF_039654945.1. Lineage (NCBI taxonomy): Eukaryota > Metazoa > Chordata > Amphibia > Anura > Dendrobatidae > Dendrobates > Dendrobates tinctorius. The sequence continues at coordinate 9,784,011 of NW_027361872.1, forward strand.
GGATTCGCCCATCCCTAGAGTAGATTTATTTATTTGTCTTACCTGTCTCCTGCCCTGTCTAACTGCCATGTTATAACTGCCAGCGTACTTTGATACATGTACTTCGATTACATGTACATAAATGCCCCCCTGCATAAAAGCCTTCCCCAGGCTAGCTCTGAATTTATAGAAGGCCAGTTCTAAGATCTACTTGTTCTCCTGGTGTCAAGGGAACTGCAGGGGTGTGTTGGTTGTAATTTCTTTCCTGTCTCTGTATTGTTTGGGACAAACTTTTCTCCACACATTCTTGTACTTTGCGGTATTGTTGCTGCCGATCTGTATCCCAGTCTGAATCTGGTGATGTTGTCTCCGGTGTTAAGAGTCCCATGTCTAAATCAATGGGTAACTGTAATGATCATGTGTGACTGGACACAGCACCTCCAGCAGGACGAATTTATGACACACGTGATCCTGGATACAGCGCCTCCAGCAAGGCGAATTTAAACAATAATGGGACGTGCAGCCGGATACACCGCCTCCAGCTGGCGAATTTAAGAAATACACGTAGAACTGGATACCCCGCCTCCAGCTTGCGAATTTAAAGAATAAGGGTAAACACAGGGAGCAATTACAGTGTTGGGCCCTGCAATAGGGAATGGGGGACGTGGAGACCTCCTAAGCTCCCCTGAGCCAGAGTCCCTACACTCCTAACATTCCCTATACAGGCTCCTCACCTGTCGCCGCACGCGTGCCTAAATACCCTAGCTCGCCCTAAACCTAAACCCTCACTAGGGAATAGGTCGGTGCGGAGACTAATCCCACCACTGCACTAGAACACACATAAGGAAAGTCACAAACAGGGGAAACAGAAAACTTAGCTCTCTCTGTGCTAAAGCTCCAGCACAGAGTCCAGCGACAGACTGCTGCCTTCCTCCTGAATAGCTGCCAAGAACTCCTTTCTGTGACTCCTTCCACACCAGGACTCAGACCGAGCTGAGCACTCTCTTCAGCTCCTTCCACCACCAAGGTTGGTTGCAAATGAACAACTATCACCAACGATGATTGCATACCCTGAGCACACCTTTATAGGGTGTCACACCTGATCCATAATTAAGTGAACATTAACCTAAACCTAAGGTGCGATACCATTCCCCACCACCGGGCAACTAAGAATGAATGACACCACGTGTGATAATTCTAATGGCCACCGGGGGCTATCACGACAACTTTGGAACCAAAGGAAAAAAAGTTCACTTAATGCATTTAATACCGCCAGATCCAACACTGGATCATGACAGTAACTTGACAGGTCTTGCTCTCATCAAGTAGGCTGGAGTGCAATTTGTAGAGTTTACCGGTATATAATTATAAAGATCTACCAGATCTGGCAACTTCTCTGGCCACTGGTTTCATTCTTCCAGAGGTAAGGTCTTCAATAAGTCAATTACCACCTGGTTCATCTTCTCACACATGAAATATGTCTGTGGATGGTACGGCGTCGTTCTGATTTTCTTGCAACCGTACATGTTACAGAACTCCTGGAACACTTCTGCCTCAAAGGCTGGACCTTGATCGGTGAGCACTTGTTCAGGGTATCCATGCGTTCGACAAAAGTGCTGCTGAAATGCCTAGGCTGCTGTCTTCGCTGTTTAGTCTTTAACAGGCACAACTACCAAGAACTTTGAGTAATGGTCCACGATGGTCAAAGCATAGGTGTAGCCATTCCTACTCGGAGTTAACTTCACATAATCCAAGGCTACCAATTCAAGCGGCTGTTTTGTGATGATCGGCTGTAATGGGGCTCTCTGGCTGCTACGGTCTTTTCTGCGCAGGTTGCATGGGCCGCATTCTCGACACCACTTCTCAACGGAACTCCTCATGCCAACCCAGCAGAACCTTTCACGAAGTAGAATTTCCAACTTCTTCCAACCGAAGTGTCCTGCTCCATTGTGGTACACCTCTAAGACCATTGGCGCATGCCTCTTTGGGACTACCACCTGCCAGACCAGTTTGTGTGTGCGTGAGTTGATGTTCCTCTGACACAGTTTACCCTTGTAGATAAACAGCTTGCCTCTCTCTGTCCACAGTTGCTGTGCTTCCTGTGGGTCATCTGGACCAGGGTGTGCATCAGCTTGTGACAGCCACTCCTTTAAGAGGTGAACAGCTGGGTCACTGTCTTGTGTCTCTGCCCACTCATGATGGGGTAATGGATTCAACGTTACCTCTCGTACGAAAAAGTGCTTATTCCTTACTCCTTGAGAGCGCTGGGCTGCAATTGGACGGTGGAAGGCTGGTAACTCAATTTCTTCTAGTTCTTTTGGATCTTCTCCCCCATCTGGTGAATTGGGCATCCTGGACAACGCATCCACATTAGTGTTCTTATGTCCTGCTCGCTACTTGATGGTGAACTCGTAGTTGGACAGCCGGGCCATCCATCGCTGCTCAAGTGCCCCGAGCTTTGCCGTTTCAAGGTGGGTTAGTGGATTATTGTCCGTGTACATGGTGAACTTTGCGGAAGCAAAGTAGTGCTTGAAGCACTCTGTTACTGCCTAGACTATGGCGAGGAACTCCAGCTTAAAGGAACTGTAGTTGTCAGGGTTCCTCTCAGTGGGGCGAAGCTTCCTGCTGGTGTAGGCAATCACTCTCTCTCTGCCTTTCTGAATGGATCTGTGCTATGTAGCACTCTCAACTGACAAGGTGTAAGAAAATGGCATTGAAGGGCAGCAGGAGGATTGGTGTCAGCAGCTACACGTAGGCACTGACTCCACCCCTTCACACCAAAAGCATGGGGCTTACCGGGTGGCTCGAGAATTTGAACGGGTCTTCAGCAAGCATCCTCTAGATGTTGGGCAGGCAAAAGGGGTTCAACATCATATCCCCAACGGAGATTATCCACCCATTAAAGAGAGACACCGGCCTGTACCCCAAGCACACCTACCAATGTGCCAAGAGTATGTTATGCGAGATGAAGGAGGCTGGGGTAATCAGAAATAGTTGTAGCCCCTGGGCAGCTCCATTAGTCCTCGTTAAGAAGAAAGATGGTACTATGAGGATGTGTGTAGACTACAGGAGGATTAACAGCATTACACATAAAGACACGTACCGATTGCCTAGAATTGAGGAATCACTAGCTGCAGTGAGAACTGCTAATTATTTCTCTACCTTAGATCTCACCAGTGGGTATTGGCAGGTTCCTGTGGCAGAGGCAGACAAAGAGAAGACGGCGTTTACAACACCAATGGGCCTCTGCAAGTTTAACTACATGCTGTTCAGGCTCAGCAATGCACCAGGAACATTTCAGCAGTTAATGGAATGCTGCCTTGGACATAAAAACTTTGAAACCTTTCTGCTGGTCCTGGATGACATCATCGTCTTCTCCAAAACCTGCGAAGACCATTTGAAACACCTAGCCGAGGTATTAGAAGACCTGTCAAACTTTGGCCTGAAAATAAAACCGTCCAAATGTCACCTTTTGAAACCCAAGGTGCAGTACCTAGGCCATGTGGTGAGCACGGAAGGTGTGGCACCCGATCCTGACAAAGTCACCGTTATCCGGACTGGAAAAGACCCAGCACTATCCATGAAGTGAGGCAATTTCTTGGGTTAGTAGGCTACTACCAAAGATTTATCAAGAACTTCACCAAGATAGCAGCACCGCTGCAAGATCTTCTAGTGGGCCAATCCAAGAAGGCCAAGAACAAAAATTTTCCATTCGAGTGGAACAAAAGGATAGAAGAGTCCTTTACCAAGCTGAAATTGGCCCTCACAGGAGATAAGGTCCTGGCCTACCCTGACTATGACCAACCGTTTGTACTTTACACTGACGCCAGCAACGTGGGATTGGAAGTAGTGCTGAAAGAGAGTTTCAAATCATCCCACAGATGTTCAATGATATTCAGGTCTGGGGACTGGGATGGCCATTCCAGAACATTGTAATTGTTCCTCTGCATGAATGCCTGAGAAGATTTGGAGCGGTGTTTTGGATCATTGTCTTGCTGAAATATCCATCCCCTGCGTAAGTTCAACTTCGTCACAGATTCTTGCACATTATTGTCAAGAATCTGCTGATACTGAGTTGAATCCATGCCACCCTCAACTTTAACAAGATTCCTGGTGCCGGCATTGGCCACACAGCCCCAAAGCATGATGGAACCTCCACCAAATTTTACTGTGGGTAGCAAGTGTTTTTCTTGGAATGCTGTGTTTTTTAGCCTCCATGCATAACGCCTTTTTGTATGACCAAACAACTCAATCTTTGTTTCATCAGTCCACAGGACCTTCTTCCAAAATGTAACTGGCTTGTCCAAATGTGCTTTTGCATACCTCAGGCGACTCTGTTTGTGGCGTGCTTGCAGAAACGGCTTCTTTCGCATCACTCTCCCATACAGCTTCTCCTTGTGCAAAGTGCGCTGTATTGTTGACCGATGCACAGTGACACCATCTGCAGCAAGATGATGCTGCAGGTCTTTGGAGGTGGTCTGTGGATTGTCCTTGACTGTTCTCACCATTCTTCTTCTCTTCCTTTCTGATATTTTTCTTGGCCTGCCACTTCTGGGCTCAACAAGAACTGTACTTGTGTTCTTCATTTCCTTACTATGTTCCTCACAGTGGAAACTGACATGTTAAATCTCTGAGAAAACTTTTTGCATCCTTCCCCTGAAAAGCTATGTTTAATAATCTTTGTTTTCAGATCATTTGAGAATTGTTTTGAGGAGCCCATGATGCCACTCTTCATAGGAGAATCAAATAGGAGAACTACTTGCAAGTGGCCACCTTAAATACCTTTTCTCATGATTTGATACACCTGGCTATGAAGCTCAAAGCTCAATGAGGTTACAAAATCAATTTAGTGCTTCAGGAAGTCAGTTAAAACTAGTTAGGAGTGTCCAAATCAAGAAAATGATAAGGGTGCCCATACTTTTGCACCGGTCAAATTTTGTTTAAATGCAGATTGCACATTTTCTGTTAGTACAATAAACCTCATTTGAATCCAGAAATATAACTGAGTCCATCAGTTATTAGATATATGAAACTGAAATAGCTGTTGCAAAAACCAAAATTGTTATAAAGAAAAATGGTTAACATTAATAGGGGTGCCCAAACTTTAACATATGACTGTATACACCTGCTATCTGCTGATACAGTACCTTAGTCCAATTTTTTTCTTACGGTATAATCCATACTGGGTGAGCGTGTGTGGTTCACTCCTTCAATATATACGGAGATAAAAATTTGACCCAATACTATGTACACCTCCTATCTTGTGATACAGTACCTTTGTTAGACATTTTGTATTACAGTGAAATCCATACTGAGTGAGCGTCTGAGGGTGACTACGGAAATATATAAGGAGATTTAGAATGTTTAAACTATGCTATATATACCTGGTATCTGGTGATACTGTACCCTTTCTCAACTTTCTACATTCGTGTCGAATCCATACTGGGCCTGAGAGCGTCTGTGTCTGCCTCCTGAAATATATACAGAGATTTAGAATGTTGAAACTATGCTATATATACCTGGTATCTGGTAATACTGAACCCTTTCTCAACTTTCTACATTCTTGCCTAATCCATACTGGGCCTGAGAGCGTCTGTGCCTGCCTCCTGAAATACATACATAGATTTTTTCTATTTTCACTATACTATATATACCTGGTATCTGTTGATACAGTACCCTTTGTGCCAGCAAGTCCTCCTCCACCCACCACTCTAAGTGCATCATTGACACCTTGAACATTGGCCCACATGTGTGATTATTTCCTGCAGATCTTCTTTTTATATTATGGTGTGATCCATACTGAGCCTATGAGAGTCTGTGTGTTACTCCTGAAATATATATGTAGATTTAAAAATTACCCCAACACTGTATACAGCTCTACCCTTGTGATACATTACCCATTTACTGCTTTTTATGTTCTGGTCTAATCCATACTGAGGCAGTGAGAGTCTGTTTCTGACTCTGGAAATATATACGGATATACCTGGTATCAGGTGATACTGTACCCTTTCTCAACTTTCTATATTCTTGTCGAATCCATACTGGGCCTGAGAGCATCTGTGTCTGCCTCCTGAAATATATATGGAGATTTATAATGTTTAAACTAGACTATATATACCTGGTATCTGGTGTTACTGTACCCTTTTTCAACTTTTTATAGTATTGTCCAATTCATACTGAGCCTGTGAACATCTGTGTCTGACTCATGAAATATATACGGAGATTTACAATGACCCCTGCACTGTATAAAGCTGTACGCTTCTGATAGAGTACCTTATATCTGCTGGTATTTTGGGTCCATTTTCACAAAAGTTAGGAAGTATGGTTTAAGAGGCCGCGGACATGGGCATGGGTGGCTAGCTGGTACTGATGGTGGTGGTGGTGGTGCACCTGCTGTTAGGGCCCAAAGTACAATACCAGCTAAGGCAGGAGGTGTTGAGACTGTGGCATGGTCTGGCTATGGAAGGCCTGGAAGGCTCCTTTTTCTGGGAATAGGCAAACCGCTTTTAAAGCTGGAGAATCAGGAACTGGTTTTGGCTTACATGGCCAAAACAGCCTCCAGCTCTATCGCCTCCTCTTCTGAAGTTTAAAAAAATGCAAGCACTGAGTCATCAGTGCAGGCTTCTGGTCAGGAATAACCCATTTTCTTGTGTCCTTCATCCCCACCAAAAGTGAAGGATGCGGCAGCCCACACTTGAGATTACTCCATGGAGCTCTTTTCACATACCATGCCTGGGTTATCAAGTCAAATCCTGAATTCCCCAGTCCAACATGAATCAGAGATGGAGTGCACTGATGCACAGCCACTGCTAGATGATTCTGCTGGTACATTCACCCACAGCACTACATTCCCCTCGCACTCTAGAGAGCCAGAATCTGACTCTGATGAAACTCAGGTGCCCCTTCCACATACTATACCACCTTACACAGTGACACAGAGGAAGGTGCAGATGAAAGTGCCTGTTCCCTGAGTAGGTGGGGGGCATACTCATGGGCGACGGCACAGGCACAGGGCCCCTCATAGTATGCAAAAGTGTCTCTGCCAGTGGGAGGGACCACTCACCATCAGACACACCGGCGTACTATGAGGGGCCCTGTGCCAGTGCCGTCGCCCACGAGTGGCCCCCCTGCTTGCTCATGGCCACAGCACTTGCAATACTTACCTCTCCCTGCTCCACCGCCGTGACATCTTCCGCATTTCCTGACATTGACATTCAGGTCAGAGAGCGCGATGACATTACGTGTGTATGTCCTCTGCCTAAATAGTCCAAGTGCAGAGAGCTGGAAAATGTTGACACGGAGGAGTCCAGAGTAGAGCAGTGCCCAGCGAGGAGAGGTATTTAACTTTTTTAAAGGTTGGGAGCCATTTTTGGGGAGCACTACACACTGGAGAATGAGATATGGGGCCCATCATACACTGGAGCATCATCCATTTGGCCCATCATATACTGGAGCATTCCAAATTGGGGACATCAGACACTGGAGCAGCATTTATGGGGCCCATCATAAACTGGAGCATTAGAAATGGGGCACATTATATATGGAACATTATTTGGGCCCATAAGATGCTGGAGCATCATCCATGGGGCCCATCATATACTGGAGCATTCTAAATGGGGCAGATTATATATGGAGCATTATTTGGGCCCATCATACCCTGGAGAATCATTCATGAGGCCCATCATATACTGGAGAGTTCTAAATGGGGGACATCAGACACTGGAGAAGCATTTACAGGGCCCATTATACACTAGAGCATTAGAAATGGGGCCCATTAGATATGGAGCATTATTTTGGCCCATAAGACAGTGGAGCATCATCCATGAGGCCCATCATATATTGGAACATTCTAAGTGGGGCAGATTATATATGGAGCATTATTTGGGCCCATCATACACTGGAGCATCATCCATGAGGCCCATCATATACTGGAGCATTCCAAATGGGGGACATTATACACTGGTGCAGCATTTATGGGGCACATTATACACTGGAGCATTAGAAATGGGGCCCATTATATATGGAGCATTATTTGGGCCCATAAGACAGTGGAGCATCATCCATGGGGACCAACATATACTGTAGCATTATGTGAAGCTCATCATATACTATATGGAACATTATGTGAAGCTCATCATATACTATATGGAACATTACTGTATATGGCACCAATTATTCTGTATGGAGAAATATATGGGGCTCATTATTCTGTATGGCGCACTATGTGGTGGCCATAATACTGTATGGAGTAATATACTGTCCGTTTTTTGAGCTATTGGAGAATTTAAAATAGATATCAGTCATGTCATGTATGAAGTGAAGTATTTTTTATTGTACTATACCAATATTTCTCTGCCGTGTTGGAGCATCATGAATTGTGGTATATGTTAAAGGGGCCCACTAACACTCTTTGGCCTGGGCCACACGAAAACCTGGAGCCAGCCCTACCCCCCCACAACTTTAGCCAAATAACCCCCAGTTTTCAATGTGTAACTATTATTATTAAGTAAATTAAGGTTGACAAGCTTAAGTAATAAGAATTGATGTTGTTGGCATTGAAATGGGCACTGTAGGTGTGTTTCCTGTCCTCTACTCCCTGACGACTTTGATTCCCCATTGACTTGCATTGGGTTTTGTGTTTCAGTCGGACCCCGTCTTTTCCCTATAGTCGGTCGATTTAGTTCGACTTGACTTTTGAGAAAGTCGGGTTTCATGAAACCCGACGCGACCCTAAAAAAGGCAAAGTCGCTCATCTCTAACCTGAAATATTGCGTATAGTGGCCAAGGAGGTTGTGAAGGGAAGGAGCAAAAACACCGACCATCAGACCAGACCCAACTAATTTACATACAGCGTGGGTGAAAGAAAAAAGGTATTTTTTGGTGATACATGGGGAGTTAGGGGAATTCAAAACTAGGTGGGAAATGTATAAAAAAAACTCAATACAATGATAATTTTATCTGATAAGTCGAAAATGAAGTGACAGATTCCCTTTAAGTTTAGTAAGTTTGTCAGTTCCTCCTTTTTACCCTATATTGCTCTTTCTAATGTCAATTTTTATTTTTCCCACCTTTCCAAACACTTTCTGCCTGTATTTCTATATCACTGTATGTCCTATACCATCACCATAATTGTTCAAGCACCGCAGAGCAACTGTGACATGTTCCTGCTAAAGTTTAAATAGTGTGACAGTGTCATTTTATACAACTAATCTTAATTGGTCACAATCATCAGCATTTTTCCATTATCCCAGTGCCACTAATTGCTACCTTGAATGTGTAGACACATCCAGATGACGCTAGACTGCAAGAGCGGGAACTTTAACCTTGCTCTGTAAATTTACAATGGCCCCAGACTAAATTCCAGGACCAAGAAACATTAATTTATCGCGTTTGGTCATTATCAGTTTCAGTAGAACGTGTAGATACATATCCTAGCATTACTAGACAGCAGGGTTTCGAGCTTTTATTCTGGTTTATAAATTTACATTGACACTGAATTAAATCTCACGACCAATCTATGCAAATTTGCGGCACTTCGTCATTATCAGGTTAAGGTCATGTGCACACGTTCAAATCAAGAGTGGGTGATAAATACAGAAGTGGTGACGTGTTTCTATTATACTTTTCCTCTGATTGTTCCTATCCTGATTTTGGCTTACAAATACTGATGTAAAATACTGACCAAATACTGAACGTGTGAGCGTGGTCTAAGCTATAAAATCTCAAATTGTCAGTTTGCTATTTATTTTGTGCCAAGAGTGGACCATCAAGTTTTACATTTGCTGCACATGAATCAAAATGTTGGAAGCATATTCATATTCTCTCATCAAATCAGCCATGATCCTTTGTGTAACATGTTTGTACTTGCAGACAAGGGTTGGAATCAGAATAGATCTGGATGCTCTGGAGACGCTTATAATTTCATATTTATACGTAAGGAGATTTTAAATAGTAGAATGAGACCAGAGGTTTTTTTATTTCAGAAAGGTCATCGTTGTATTGGAAATATTTATCCAGCAGTTCAATACCACAAAAACGATATGCATAAGAAAGAAATGATTGTAATACATGCAGATGTAGGACAGTGTCTTGACATTTTCTTCTAATTTTCATGTTAAATGCTACAATAAATTCTGAGTAAAAACTAAAAATTAAATACGGTAATATTTGGACATATTCATCCATAAATTTGTTTTCACATTACTAGTTGACTTAAGGTACCATCACACTTGGTGATGCACCAGCGATCCCGACAACGATGCGACCTGGTAGGGATCGCTGGTGCGTCGCTACGAGGTCGCTGGTGAGATGTCAAACAGTCAGATCTCAACAGCGACACAGCAATGATACCGAATGATACGACGGTCGTTGGGACCCTGTCTCTCAGACCTGTAGTATTGAGGTCGTTTGCCATTGTCCCTGTCAAACACAGCGATGCATTGCTGGCCAGCAGGACACCAGTGATCAAAAAATGGTCCAGGACATTCAAGCACGATCAGCGACATCGCAGCAGGGGCCCGATCGCCGCTATGTGTCATATGTAATGAGATCGCAGGCGAGATCGCTGTTGCGTCACAAAATCGGTGACGCAACAGCGATCTTGCTAGCGATCTCGCTATGTGAGATGGGGGCTTTAGACTAGGGGCACACAACCTTTTGTGGTCTGAAGGCCACAATGCCATATTGAACTGCTGTACTCCTAAGGGCTATTTAATGTAAGGTTTTTTCATATAAGACATGTTCAGTTTATTAAGTGAATATGCTATGAATGTCTGATAGATGAAGGTTCTATAGGTTTCATAAGGTCCAGGACTTAAACCTATTAGAGAATAACTGTTCCTTCTTTCCCAACCAACATTAAAAAGAGAAAATGCATTCATGTTGTCTCTACATTGTACATTATGGGTGCCCAACTTATCAAACCAATTCATTGTTATTACAAATCTACATATATAAATACCTGTCTGTGTTCATCATCTCATGAAATACATTTACATTTTACCAGCTTGCT